>NC_064756.1:19646906-19983281 GCF_011397635.1 Epinephelus fuscoguttatus
CTTGTGGAGTGGTTGTTTTGTTTCACCAAGGTACAAATCTGTGCATTCCTGGCTGCATTGAACTGCATTCACTACAGTACTCTGCTTATGCCTGGGTGTTTTGTCCTTAGGGCAACCTGTTAGGACACAACAGAACAACAGAGGCCACGACCCAATAATAATAAAATCTGGATTCAAGGATTATGTTGACGATGATGGTAGTAAGAAGAGGACAGTGGTATGCCAGGTCGGCAGCTGTAAAATCAGTGACCCTACAACCACAACACCCAACTTCATCCAAAACTACAAAACCCACAAAAAACTATGTGAATGAGTCATTTTAGCTAACTTATTAGCTTATTGGCTCAAAACCTAACTTTTAACCAGATCATCAGAGTTTCATATGACTCATGACTTGCTTGACCTGAGCAATGACCTGACTTTTCTTCCTTGACTTAAAGAAGGGATCATATTTGACCTGCTTGTTTCTCACCACAGTAACTTGGGACTTGCTTGAGACTTGAAGGTTAAGACTTGAGACTTGTTTGTGACTGTATATGTGTGACTTTCTCCCACCTCTTGCCATAAACTGTTCCCAAAGGTTAGGACCAATACGTGCTTGAATTACATGCTGTCATTCACTTGTAGTATTGCTGGTTGTGCTTTGCTCCAATATGTTTCATGCTGCTGGAACATAATCATTTATTATTATAGAATAATGTTTATTAGAATGAAGACAAGCAAGTTCTTAATAACTGATAGTAACCATGCTTAACAAAGGAGAGAGAGCCAAAAAGCTACATTAGCTGCACAATCTGTCACCAGCAAACCCACAAAACAGTTGAGTGAGCACACTTCATCTTCATCTTGTTCTGTCTTTATTTTGGCTCTCATTTAGTGTTACTGTCAAACAGCAAATGAACCCAGTGAGACTAAAGAAACACCAGTTGTTTTTTCCAGCCTAATGTATCTCTACTGATGGCTGTAAATTGAACTCTGAAAAGCATCCATACAGTGTCATTACTCAGCTCACCCCTAACATTAGCTTTGTTTTTCAAGGCACTGGCCTTTAAAGGCCACCTGTAATCAGTTCAGATAGAAATGCCATACCTACAGTAAACAGGGCGAGCATTATGTGCAAATGCTCACTTGCTTCATATATATATATATATATATATATATATATATGTATGTGTATATATATATATATATATATATATATGTATGTATATATATATATGTATATATATATATATATATATGCTGACAGTGGGGCACTGGCAAACAGCAAACAGCAACTGACTGGTTGTGCTGTTGACTCCCTCCACCACCGCAGCCTCCTCCTTCATTTCTTGCTTAATAAACTAAATGAAATGTTATGTGTCTTCTCTCTTATATATAATATCTCTATTCACTGCTCTGTAAACCTCTGGGGTTTAGCATGCTGCTAAAGGGCAGCACCCCGTGGTCATAACTTCATAATGTCAGTATTGCCATCTGAATTTACTGAGAATTATCAGGTGCAAAGCTGGACTGTAGAAATAAAGTCTGCCGTAACAGCCACTGGCAACACCAGTTCCACATCCTTCCATGTTCTCACATACAATATTCCATCTACTAAAACAAAACGTTCTACATTTTATTATTGACAATAATAGTAATAATGAAAATAATGAAAATGTTGTTTCTGTAAGAGCATCCACAGTTTCATAGGCTTAACTGCCCAAAGGTCAAGACACTCACTTAACACATGAGCAAATGTCGCCTTCATTATGGAGTAAAGGGTATTAATGGAAACAGAAAGGCGTTCAACCAGTAAAAACTATTTAATGGCCTCTTCAACTAGTCTAACCACGCCGCTAACAAGGTCAAACACACACAGACATGCAGACACCAACTAATGAATCGGGTACAGCTCAGGCTATGTTTGGATTAAGATTTGTGGTTAGGGTTAGGAAAAGGTTTAGTTACACTTTGTCGAAACGGGTGGGATCAGATGGCATCCACACAACTGTCCACATCAGCTCCACCATCTCTGCTACGGTCTGAACACCATTTCAGTCAGCTCTCAACACTGGTGATGGTTGACATGCAGGTGTTACTGATGCCGGCTTGAATGATTTCTGCACATTTGCTTTGACAACTAATTAGGACGACTGGCACTAATGACTGTGATACTATGGCCTGGTAAAAGTGAGAACCTCAATAACCACTTTTTGTATGATTTGTTTTTAAACATGAGACTTGGGTCAATGAGAATAGAGTTATCATTGTATTCAATGTTTATTTTTTAGCATTCAGCAATTGAGATGGGGGCAAAGAGCTGTTTACAGAATATAAATTTAGAGAATAGAAGGAAAAGTTATTTAGACATTTTGAGCAGTCTCGTGGCATCTCTCAGGACCAGAGTTATCCGGTAAGGCATTTGGCAGAGGAACGCTTTCTAACAATCTGACATGCAGGTAACAACTCTGACAGATCTAAACTGAAGATGCTGCTGTTGGGCTCCTGGGCAATATGCACCTGTACATCTTACAGTCAGCTCACTGTTAACCACTTGTGTTAACTCAATAAAGTTATTTCAGTTCATGAAACACTGAGTTACAGTTAGGTTTTCAATGGAAATGTCAAAAGGGGAATTAATGACCTTGAATGAGATAATTATTAGTTGCAGACGGATATTCAAAAAGTACAGAGCAGAACATAAAGAGGTGCGATAATCAGGTCAGACTGTGCTACCTCAGACAGGCAATTTAAAAAAATGCAAATTTTCATTAGTAAAGACACACACTGTCACATCCTACATCATGCAGCTGAGTTATCCAACAATGAGCATCAGGATGAGGGGGGAAAAAAGCACCACTTACCACAGTGTCCTGTGAAACAGTCGTCCAGTTGCTTGAGCTCCAAAGATTTACCAGCCAATGGGAATCACAGGTAGCCTCCCTTCAGCCAGCTCCGGTCAAACTTCTCATGTGGATGGGGAAGGAGGAGAAGCGCCGACTCTTATCATGAATGCTCTGAGACCGACATGCACCTTCAGTGTTCATTTCCAGCAGACTTCACGGTGACTCCCAGACAGACTAATCCAAATCACAGAGGGATTCTTATCTCCTGAAACATGTCTTCACCCGGCTGCTGTGCATCGGTGAGACGCGGCGCGGAGATGCGGTGCGTTAGACGCGCTCGGGGGGAAAAAAAGTGACCCCGTCTCTGCCTCTGTTTCTTGGACTGACTACGCGGATAGATGGGCTGCAGCAGTGCAGGCTTACACAGGAAAAAAACACGTCTTAATCTGCAGCTCGCTCTCTCGGTGTCGCTTTCTTCTCTCTTTCTTTCTGTCTCCCGCCCCTGTGTCTGCCTGCCTCTCTCCTCCATTCATCCCTCCCTCTCTAATTTCTGCACATCTCATCTGAGCTTTATTTAGAATCACAGAGCATCTACAGTGTCATGCATTTGTCAGTTATATTTATAAGCTATAAACAAGGTCATTGAAAGCATCGTATTTTTCAGCATCAGAAAACGCATATCTAAACTTTTAAAATAATACTTGTCTGATATCTTTGCTTTACAAAATGTGATCATTGAGACTTTCCCTCTTATGGTCACATGGTCAACCTGCATTTTGTAATGACTTGTCTTCCTGAGTCAATTAATTTGGAGAAAATTCTCTTTATCCATGTTTATTAAAGTGACTATGACTCATGTTTACCCCTCAGAGCTTTCCGTAAATAAATAAGTAAAGCAGGCATGTGATGGAGTTATATCTTTAAGTTCTGGATCAGACATTTTTCTTGGAAATGTTGTGGTCAAAGTTGCCTTTAATTTCAGCCTCAGAGGGAATTGGCCAGGGTTGGTGCTTTACAGATTACACGGCAATAAATGCTGATGTTATCCATGATGACATATATTATGGCTTACCTTTAAACTGTAATACTGCCATATTGTTTCCTTTTTTTCTCCCTTTCTTTCTGTCTTTATTTTGCGCAATGTCATTAACAGAAATACAGACAAAAATAGAATAAAATAAAACAAAATAAATACCATCCTCTGTAGACCAAACTAAAAAAGAAGCTTTTTATAATGCCAAAATTTGTGTTATATGCATCACATTTAACCGTTTAACAATTTAAAGGTCTTAATAACTTTGTTGTTCTTAACATTAGATAAGATGGTGCTGAACTGCTGTTCATAAATAAGGTGCAGGAAAGTTGGTTTGGTTTCTGACCAAGTTGTACAATATACAACATGTTCATTTCAAACTTATCTTTATCAAAATATAGGATTAAATCAAACATATTTATTTCAACGTTGATCTTACGTTTCTTTCTTAAGTTGGCACCATCAATCCAAAACACTCAGGTGTATGTACAGTGACAAAATAAATGACAAATACTCTCTTTTTCCAGTCCACAGAAATCACACTTACCATCAATATTCAGCTTGAATCTTTCTAAGCAAACTTTACTGGGTGAATTCTGTCATATTTTGAAAGATACTTCCTTAAGATTGTTATTTATTTATTTATTATTTATCTCAGATTTTCCATGTTTTCTCCTACTGTATATCATTAAATAAGGTAGACAAAAACATACAGATGAAAGTACAGTAATATATTAGTCCCACCAATGTGAATTAATTTCTGCACAAGATTAAGATTAACAGGCAGATCCAAAGCACCAGAGTGTCATAGAAGTATAAGGACACTTTCTGGTATAGCTTTGAAAACAGCAGCATACTCCTTGGTTTTACAGGTGTTTTGAATGTATCCAGAATTTTTTTATATTCCCATGCATGCTCATTATCCACATGGAGACCTCACAAGATTAGATCTAAGAAGGGCACAGCTTATCGGGAGAAAGGAATGAATGAAGGGGAGGAAGTGAAGCTGGGAGATAGCCGTGGGTACAGACAGGTGGTGAAAGAGAGGGAGAGATCATAGCAGAGAGCAAAGAAGGAGCAGGATAGGGAGATGGGGAAGAGGAAATGTTGATATCAAAGTATAAATCCGGCACCAACTTATCCTATATTCTTAAGTCCACCCAGGAAGAGGAGGATGTCTGGTGTTGTTACTTAAACACATCCACTCGTAAATTCCAAAGGCTGAGGCAAACTGATCAGACAGGGAGCACTTCAAAGAGAAGGCAGCTTCAATGAAAACAAGATTACCAGAGGGATTACTTTCAGTCTGCGCTAGATAGAACATACAGTCAATTTATGAGATCCTCAGCACTGGAAATACCTACAGCAAAATCTCAAAGAATTAATTTGATGATATCGTCACTGAAAGTTTAGAGATAGTAACAATGAACATAAAGAGCTCCAAACCCCAGGGGTCACTCTGTGCACACATTAGAACTCAAAACAACTGTGTAACTGGCTCAGTATGACGAGCAACATGAAGCAATGCAACAATTTATTGAATATTTCTGGCATCATCACATCGCACAACCTTCTGTCTGTCTTCCTTTTAGGCAGCACTAACTTGCAATATTTTGCACTGACAAATCAGAAGGTGTAGAGTTGGGGACCAAAGCAGATGAGACCTATGAACACTCTTTAACTCATATTTCATAGTATAGGTCAAAATGCAGTTCGGTTTGAGGCTCTTATTGAAGGTCATTGTGAACATTCCTGGGTAATAATAACCTGAATATAAGCTTTGGGAAGCAAAGTAGAAACCAGAATTATTGCTTCATGGTTGTATGCCTCCACACACCAGTCATACCAGACATAAGTACATATGGACAATACAAAAAATACCGCCTCTGGCTAAGGCTACCTCTGACATGGAGGCATAAAAATGTCAATGACAAGAAGCACACTTGGATTCTGAACAAGAATACTGTCTAGCTGTAATGTCAACGTCATGCTGCAAAGTAATGTGCTTACCAATTAGATGTCACTTGAAATCAGATATATATACTGCATGATCCGTTGAGGCTCCCGATCCGCTCTTTCTCTCAACCTGTAAAAACGAATTCTTATAGCCACAAAGGCTCAGTGTTGGCAGTAGGTGTTTTTGTTGTTACTCACCACTCTCTCTTAATAAGGGATGGGTATAAGGTACTCAATACCTTTAAGGTATCAGGTAACCTTTTTTTTTGTCCCATGATATCATACAAGGTAAAACTCCAGTGTAATACTTTCTGTCAGCTCCTTCAATATGTGCATTACAATTTAGTCCTTCTTTTTATATTGACCAAAATAACCCAGTGATTAGTAGTGTCAAAATTTCTTAAATGAAACAAACCTGCATTCAATCCTTTTTGTACCCAGATCTAGGAAAAAAAAGACTACTTGTATGGTTTTGTTAGCAGCCAATCACCGCAAGCACTCTTTGATTTAATGCAACGTTTGACTGGCCCACTGTCACAGTAGCTACAACCCAAACATATCTGTGCTGAAGTCCAGTGTTAGCAGTTTAGCATGCTGAAATGCATTCACCTGATAGGTATCAAATGATGTAGAAAAGTACTGTATCGGTAACAGTATTACTTCATAGGTACTGGTGTTGTAATTTCTTAGATGATACCCAGCCCTACTCTTACCAGTGTGTAGAACAGTGTTAATGTGGCCGCACTTCCAGTACACAAATTATAAGGAGGTTATTATAAAGATTCAGCCAAGTGGAAAATACATGAACATCTAACTAGTCTCGCCACCAGACAATCAGAGATCTCCGCCTTCTGATAGTCTGGGGACACTCCTTTCTTAAGTGTGTTTAACACACCAGCGACAACGGCCGGCAACAAAGCAACGCCTCTTGCATTTTTGAAAAGGACATGCCCTCTCGGAAATGTGCGCTCCCCCTTTTTTCATCTGCAAGGACACAAACACACAGAGAGCTTGAAAACGGATGCCGAGAGATTTAACTCCATTGTATCAAACGTGTGCTCAGTCCACAAGATTGTGGAAATGAAGGACTTACAACGACTTGAGCCATTTTGTACCGCTACACGTGTTTCTAGTGGGACTATGTTTACGAGCACAACAGTTCAGCGAGCCACAGAAGGACCGCCCTGCGGATTTACCATTGGTTCTGCAACGTAGGGAATTTTTTTAAACTCTGAAATTGTATCCGCCCATCTAAACACAAAATCAGGGAGAAAGTCATCAGTCTTTAGTTAAGCAAAGTGTCTAAAGACTGACTTGTGAGTCTACATCTAACAGCATTATTTATTACAGTGTCATCAGCATATTGGCAGAACTACATTTAAATAGGCCAATGGTATAGAGCTGTGCTTCATGTTAGTTAGGAGTGGCTATTGTATGTCAAGTTAACTAATTATAAACCATCAGGACTGCAAAAACTATACTTAAAAGAAGCAGGCATATACTAGAGTACCTGTTACTCATTACCAGCTAAAAATATAAAAACAACAACTGCAACTCATATGAAGTGAAACTCAATTTTTTTCAGTGATTTAGTAAATTTAAAATTTGTAATAAAAATGTTGTAAAATCTGAGACTTGAAGAGGTGGCTAAAGAACAAGACAGACACGTGTGCAGCATTTATAAATCTTATTATTCAACAATATTCACATTACAACATCAACACTGCTCTGCTAGTGACAGGTTCTAATAATCCCAATATATTGTATAGTTACTTTGTAATACATTATCGAGAGGCACTTCCAGTAAGTCTGGCAATAGAGGAGCTACAGTATTGTGTCTAAATTACAAAACAGTAAAAATAAATATTTTTTCTAAAAGTTTTTTGTTATAATATACTTTTGAATCTGTACAGTATATATTTTTTTATACAAAGTCAAACAATATCTAGAAATAAAATGTCATATTTCACTTAAACAAATACTGGTGAATCACACAATTTCCCCATCCTGTAGGTATTGCTACATGTGTTAAGTGCAAGATACTGGAGAGAAGAAAATAATTGAGTCTGTGAAGCGCCCGCTACAGAAAATAAAAACATACCAGTCTTGTTTGTCTTGCTTTAAAGGTGGTGGAAAAAAAGAAAGTTTGTTTTGGTTTCCTTTGTGACAAACAAGGAAAGCTGATAAATGTAGCATTCAAACAATGTACATACATGTGAAAATGGTATGGCACAGGAGCAGAGCCCCCTTTTAAAATGGCTGAAACAACAAACAATACAAAAAAGGAATGTTTTTGGTTCAGACCATCAAAAGAAACTACAAGGGCTTCAGTCTGAGAACAGAACGGTCGCTCAGGTCCACTGTAGTGCTACTGCTGCCTATTGACACGGCAGTGAAGTAATAACAGACAGCAAAGACGTGTGGACAACGCCGTGAGCTCCGGTCTGTTGTATCAATGCTAAGATGGTTCTTATGTTGCTTTAACCTGTCCTGTCCTCACATGAGAAGTGTTACAAAGGATAAGCATATCCAGACATCCTCATCCAGGTTCTGGATAACACTGACAAATAAGAAGATGCAAGAAACATGCTCCTTTTAGGGCTCATTTTGTGCAAATCACAAAAAAACACAGAGTTCAAAAAGTGTCTTTGGTTTGCACAAGTTAATCCAGTGTGCAGCAACCCCCTTCCTCTCATCGTCACTTAAAAGAAACCACTGTTACTGGCTTTGACAAACGGACACAATGAAGTTGAAGACCCTGTACTTTTGTTGCTTTAGTGGTGAAATTTATGAATGCAATTGCCTGCTACAAACCACTGGGCCATGTTGCCAAGAAGACTCAGACCAAAACAAAACAGATGACATGAGCTTTCATGCTTTTGTGACCAAGAATCTTTACCTAGGATGAAAATACAGAATTCATAGAGTCAGCAGGTAGTTATTATATTACCAGGGACCAAAAGAAGGGGATTCTCATGAACTTCGAGAGCAACTTAAACCCCCTCTGAAAATCTTGTTTTTGCTGACCTCCAGTGATTTAACTTTTCACCTTGCTACAGGGATGTACTTGCCTGGGTCCAGACCTTTAAACCCGCGCACTTCACCGAGTTCGAGTTGACTTATTCCTCTGACACAGCGGTTTCTCGGTTAAAATAAAAAACTACCAGTGAGCACCACGGTGAGACTTGATTAGCCAATCAGGACCACGGGTGGGACTAATGTTGTCAGGCTTTTGTCGAGCAGTGTGCGAAGACCAATAAGGAGTTATACCAGCAATGAGAAGTGCTAGAGACAGATAGACGCTGCTATGGAGGCTGTTTGTCTTTACAATATCGACCAACATTGGAGTTAGTTTTACTGCGCTTCTAAAACCCCAGCAAAACAGGTATTTAGGCATGGCTATGCCAAAATGGCGTAAGATTCAGACGGATATGTGGGTCTCTAGTGATCAGCTGGGGAAAATCATATCAACCTCCTTTACGAAAATCAGTCAGAGTGGACATAATATCAGACTGAGGACGGAAATGGAATTTAACAAGCTCACAATTCTGTCCGATATCTGGCAACGGATGTACAGAACAGTAGGGCTTTCCTATCGGCACTTTTGGACATGCCAAGTCAGATCAAGCTCCGTTGATTTGTGTTTTCATTACCAGTTAAAACGTGCTTATTTGTGGCGAGTGATGTGCAAGATGGACCATCTTGTTGAGCCAAAGCACGCCTGACCACCTTAAAGCTAGTTGCGGTGATGACAGATCGATTTTGACAGGATTTTAGCAGGCAGGAGATGGGCATCCAGCGTACGTTCATGCAGTGCAGAGGGAAAATTCAAAAACTCTGACAACAGTACAAGAAAGTTGTTGAACACAGGAACACAAGCGTGGCAGACAGAAAAACGTTCTGTTGGTTCACAAGCACAAGTGTGTCATCAGTGTAAGATACCTTCAAACGGGTAGCTCTATTGTATGGAGATGTAAATCTGCAGCGCTGAGTTGACGTGCTGAGTCAAACCAAGTCAAGCCAGGCCAGCAAGTGTATTCTGGGGTGTGTCATTACACAGTGACATTACTATTACCACTACTAGGTGTGGTTACAGGTGCAACAAAGAAAACATTTCCCTTGACACTGATGCAGCGTCTGGTCGGAGGTGAAACCACTGCTTTCAAACTGGTGTTAAGTCACTGTCAACTGGATCCATACCAGCGGTCCAACATGTCTTAGGCCCATTTACTAAACCACTTACATTTAATAATACAAGTGACCTTTGTGACAATGCGTGTTTCACAAGTTTGGATGTATTTCATCAGCTGTTCCAGGCATGCACTGGTTGCTATTCATTTATCACAACATGAAAATCTATAAGCATGCTCTTGAAACTTGTTTGAGTACTTAAATCCCCCCAACATTCTCAAGTAATGCAGTGCAGAGTTTTTAAATTTATCTTCACTTAAATTGCAAAACGACACAAATTAATCCAGACAAATGATCACTGAGATGGGCTGTGCTAATATATTTTTATACTTAAGAAAAATGGATGAAAACCCTGGTTTGAATTCAAGAAGCAAAGAACTTGCAGAAACACTGGTATGGTCCTTTCATTTTGCTGCAAAAAGAACTGAAACCTGTTCTTAAAAGACTGAAGCAAACAACCAGCTGACTGCCCCCTTACAATATGTCTCACAAAACCCCCTAAATGGCTACACACAGCTTGGATTGTTCACGGCAAAAATAGCAACCCCATAGTCTATCACAGCTTTGATTAAGTCTCTTTGATTGCTGCACTGTAGTGTACACAGTTAGTGAGGCAGGCTGGAAGGGGAAATCAGAGGAGGGAAGCATCTATTTTGACCAACTGGATCCCTAGTGAGCTTTGTATTCTCGGATCCCATACAATTCGAGAAAATAAAGAAAAGGGAGTATGAGATGCTACAAATTCCCAAACACAGAGATGGAGTATGGGATGGTACAAAGGTGAGAAAAGTGTTTAAAAGAAAATCCATTGCAATGCACATTAGATTGCAAGTGAGGCATCAATATACTGTACGGTGCATTGGGTATTTACAGTGCATGGAGCTCAAGCTCATTCATGTGTGCTCAAACGCCTGTTGTGTACAGGCGGCTTGCTGAGCTTTTTACAGTCTTGTTTATTTTTAGAATAGCTGAAGGTTGAAAGCTACGTTGCTGTACAAAGCTTAGAAAATGCTCAACTAAAAGACCCCAGTCAATGCTGTAGTGACCCACAGACGTGCAGATCAGTCATGTATCAGCTGGTGTTTACAGATCGCTGCTACTGGTAGACTTATCATGACAAGCCAACGCAAGGAGAGACTATTGGAAGACATTTGGTCCAGGAGGGGACTTGGATAAATCACACTGCATCCAACATTTGTGTTGGCAGGTAAAGCCCAGTTCAGACCACAAATTCGCAATGAAACAAGTTGAAACCTGCAATGCGCTGATCTACATCACTCTGACACCTGCTAGTTTACATCATGGATGTATATAAGGAGAACTGGATACAGTGCTGGAGGTGGGACTTCATTCATTCCTATAAAAGCTGCTCAGTGGCACATGAAGAACATAAAAATGTTCAACTGCTGTGTAAAATTACCCGGATGATCAGCAACTCTTTGGCATCACTGGGCCATACAGCAAGAGTGGAAAACAAGTCTTTTTGTGCCCTACAGCATCACGTGACGGACTCAGAAGTTTGTAATTCCACTGTTTACCACTACAAAAAATAGCTTCAAAGCCAAGATGGTGACGAGATGGCTTTTGATGTAGTTGGATTTAATTTGCAGTGTCTTAAAATATGAATGATGATAGTGATAGAGTGGCACGCTACTGTTGCATTTCTAGTAGTGATGAAATGGCAGGAACATTAAAAAACCAAGAGGATCAAGAATTGGAGCTATCCATTGGTGCTGCAACAGGAGATCTCGTATTTTTTTCATTGTTCCCAAGAAAAACAGGTCAAATTCAACAATGTTATACAGAACGGGCTGCTCCTCAAATAAATCGATGAGGTGATCCTTTCCTTACTCTGTCTAAAACTCTGCCATTTTGACTACCTGAAAATCTGTAACTGACTTGACCAGCTGATCTTGCTACAAGCTGATTGGCGGTTGAAAACTAGTGACAGGCCTTACGGTGCAAAACCAGCCACTGGCAACTTAAGAAGCTGAGTCACAGGAAACACCATCAGCCAACTTGAGTCAATCTGAGATGGGCCAGGTCACACTGCTAAAATGGTTTTGTCCTGTCATAAATGTTTGGTCTGAGCTGGGGTTTAGAAACATAATGTTTCAGGGATCTCTTTGCTTTTTCTTTTTTATGGTCCCGAGCAACATAATCTTCTTTCATTACGTACTTATCCAGTGCTTCCAATCTAATTTTCACCAGCGTGGGAGGGTTGTTTCGCTTTTAATTAATTCCTTTGCAGTTTGTAAAGAGAAAGTTTTTCAAAATAAAAGTTAACTATTTAAATATCTGCAATAGTTTTCATTAAAATCTCTGAAACCACAAACAAAACCAGATATCTTGGCGTAATCATGGGCCTTAGTTTTAAAAACCACTTTAGGGCAGCCTATGAGCACCTTAAGAATATAGAATTAAACAAGAATTAAACAACGTATGTCTCAGCAGGATTTAGAAAAATGTCTTTCAGCGTTTATCTTCAGTAGGCTCAACCACTGTATCACTGTCTTAAAAGGTCTCTCTGAAAGTGAATCTGACAGCTACAGCTGATTCACAACGCCAGGAGAGACCACATCAGTGTAGTTTTCAGATCTTTGCACTGGCTTCCTGTGCGTCAAAGAATGGACTCTAAAATACTTCTGTTGGTTTATAAAGCTCTGAATGGTTCAGGACCAAATACACTTCTGATCTGCTGCTCCATTATGAACCACCTAGCCCTCTCAGCTGGTCTGGGACAGGTCTGCTTACTGTTCCGAGAGTCAAAACTAAACTCCAAGAAGCAGCATTCACTTTTTAAACATCATATACCTGGAGCAAACTTACGAAAAACTGCTCCAACTCTTTGTTATTTTGAATCAGAGCTTCAGACTTTTCTGTTTGCCGCTTTCATTGTCATCTTCCATTTTATTTTACTCTTTTAAATCCTATTTTAATGTGTCTTTTTATATTGCCTTGTATTTCCTTAATGCCTTTTATGTCTTGTGTAAAGCACTTATTGTTGAAAGGTGCTTTACAAATAAACTTGCCTTAGCTCTCCTCTCAACTAGAACTGAAACACAAACAATAAGCTCAGGCTTTGGTTAGCACAGACTTTCTTTTTCCTAGCAGTAAAAACAAGCTCAACCACTGCATCCTTTTGTAAGTACATGGAATAAGCATTCAAGGGCATTACGTTGCCCAGTTTAGCTCTCCTCTGCACAATGGGCGTTTTGATAACAGTGCAATGGATACAGCTGAGGATTAAGACAGTATTAACATTAGCAAAACTCTAATTGAGTTAAGAAATTGGGTCACAGTAGGGCAAGTTCAGCCAGTAAAAACGTAGACAGTGTCTGCAAACAAACCTGTTAAACAGATTGCTTAGTTTCCTTTCACCTGGTAATGTTTTTCTCTTGTGATCGGCCCTCACCCAAGAACTCACCAGCACGTGAGACTGAATCTAAGTAGGCATTTTGTGTCACCTTGTTCACCTCAGCTACTCATTCAGGAAGGAAATTCTGCAACCACAAATTTCCCATACCTGCTACAAAACTGAAGTAAAATTACTTATCAATGCTGCTTAAATGCCTCTGACAACTAGTGCCGCTGTAGATATAACCACACACTGCTGACTCTGACTTACCTATCCAAGTCCACCTCCACTCTTGAGCATGCCTTAAGTCTCGGGCAGCTTCTCAAAAAAGTGCTATCAAAATCTAAGAAGGTCCTTCACTTGTATCAAAATGTGTCACTGTTCACTTTGCAATTTTGACATAAAGTACTTGCTACAGATTGGTACCCTCAGTGAGGACACAAAGCCGCCTTCAGTCTCTGGTTCTGTTCGCCTGTTCCTTTCCCGATGCCAGATCAAATACACTCTACCGTATTGCACACTTTGGATATGTGGATCATCACATGATTGATGATCCACATGATGATGATGAATCCGACCAAACTGGCTCATCTTCAAAGAGTTACATCTAGAGGAATCTACTTAAATGTGAAAAAGATCTGAGCCCCACCTGACCCTTCATAAGCAGCTACAAGTCAAGCCAACAGGCTTCTCCCTCTCCTCCTTCCTGTTTCATTACTAAGTCTCATTACTAAGGCTGTTCTCCTTGTTCACATCACCTTCAAATTCATCACCAATCTGAATCTCTGAGGACATCAAAGGGGAGACACAATCCGTGAAGCCATATGCTAAGTC
This sequence comes from Epinephelus fuscoguttatus, assembly GCF_011397635.1. Lineage (NCBI taxonomy): Eukaryota > Metazoa > Chordata > Actinopteri > Perciformes > Serranidae > Epinephelus > Epinephelus fuscoguttatus. Next base: position 19,661,107 of record NC_064756.1, read on the forward strand.
ATTAAGGACAATAAATGGAGAAAAAATCCAGAGGTCTGCTGACCTAAGATCAGATATCAATGGAACTTCCTTTTAATCTACTGCAGAATGCAGACATCATCTTCAATGACAGCTTTTGTCAAAGCACATCTCTGCCATGAGATGCATCATACATCTCTCATTCTTAGATCTCTTTTTTATTTGCTCTCATTAAGGATAGACTACATATACAAAATACTTTGATTTCCTTAGTGTAGGTAAAAAATAAAAAAACCCTGACAGTATCACAGAAGATTAGAGACAGCCGCATTTATAGCTGGGAGCCAAAAATCATATCCAAATTGGAATCATATCCAAAATGTCAAGTAGCGAGTATTTGTTAGAAAGAACACAATTTTGGTTCTTATAGGTCACTAAATGCCATAAACCTATATTATTGCAAACAAAGGCTACATATCTGCAAGGATGTAGCTATCTGCCAGGACCTGTCTATGTGACTACATGCGATACAAGCTAGCATGCATGGCTAACGTCACAACAGTATGACTGACAGACCACGTAATGGACTAGCAAATAGTAAATATTATTTACTTTGTGAATGTTTAGTTAACGCTTGAAAGAATAAAGATATTTTTGGTATATGAAGATCTGACCTCTTTTTTTTTTGTTAACCATTTTGGAATCAATACGCAGAATCAGAGTCGGCAAAAAAAACTAGCAGCCTTTGCGACCAATCCTGAAATTGTCTTGACTGGACTTAATTATTAACATCATATATATATATATTAATTATCATTACACATTTCTGCAGCTGGGACTCTTTTTCTGTTTTTTGTTTTGTTTTTCTTTTCCTTTTTTAAAGTCCATGGGTTCCATTACTCAGAAATAGCTGACATCATTTTTTCTACATAACTTTCTTTGCCTCTTTGTGCAACAACAAAAATGACTGAATGATTTAATCTAATTGAGATTTTTAGACAATTTGTTGTGGGTGCACAGCACCCCCTGGATGGCAATAGTAGCCACAGGGTTTTCTTTCTATGTCTCATTGAAGTAAATCCTCTTGGGTGATTTGAGAGTTGTACGTCAGCTCTGGCTCGAGCCACTATGGCTTACTGGATTACTTCACTTTCTGAAACATTTGGCCTACATACTGGCCTATAAATGATACTGCAAAGAAGAAAGAATTCTTGTCATTAGTGAGTACATTACTGTAAAGAAAACAAGTTGGGAAGTGGCATAGACACAAATGACATTTCCTTAACAAAGTACATTACCTTACCAGTTAGTCTTGTGTCTTGTAAGTTAGTTTGGATGTGATTAACAGTGTGAGCTGCTGCATTGTACAAGAGCCAATGGGAGGCTGACACTGAGAGAGCACAAAATAAATAAAATAGAATTGTGATATAGAGTATAACATCGTCAATAACTTTGTTTCCTTGTGGTACCTTTGTGATGCGCAACAGCATGTCTCTGTGGACATCTGTGAAATAATAGCATCACACGCAGCAGAGAAAGAAACTCTTAAAGCAGTGGCAAAGAGAAGGAAACTGCGAGTCCTATTTGATTCTTTTTCTCTACGGGTTTCTGCCTTCCTGAGTTGTGTGGCCTGGAAACGTGTAGGTGTGCTGGACTTACTGAGTAACAAAAGACAGGGAAAAAACATGCTGACAAACATTGTTTTACATGAACAAAACCTTGTTTTGTATGTTTTTCCTTGAGCGAGAATAAAGCTTTTAGAGCAACAGGACCTCTTTGTTTGACTTCCTATCTGTTCTGAGTATGGAATGTGTTTCTACAGTAGCATTGTGGGTGTGTGTGTTTGCGTGTGTGTGTGCGTGTGTGTGTGAGAGAGAGTGTGGCTGTATGGCTGTATACACAATGTACTACAACTGTCCCTTTCTTTCCATCTCCCTCCGAAATCCACCCGTCTAGCCACAGAGGACACAGCTTTTTCCCTGGCTTTCATCCCATTGTCTTCAAGGAGAGGGGGCTTGTTGCACATCCTCAGCCAGCATGGGAGCACTAAGAAGGGTGGAGCGGGGCTCGTGACAGTGTATTACTCACTGGTGGAGTGAATCTGTGAATTGGCGTGGTATGGCCCGTAGTGCAGGTTGGGCAGTCTGGGTGAGGGCAGGGCAGCAGATCCAGACTAAAACAAACACTACAGCAAAGACAAGTAAAGTCCCAATCACTCTCTTTTTGTTTTTCATCTTCTACTCCTCAGTCACGCCATGTTTTGCTCATCTCACCTCTCTCAGATGAACTGGGCATGCATCATCCCTGTCCTCAAACCCAGTTTTTGTTAGGCACATATTACCCAAAACATCTTCTACAGTGTTGTGTCAAAGTGATGTGCTGGCTACCATATCAAGAGTTTAGTTAGGAAAGAAACAAATATGTTTAGACAACGTTCAGAATCCTGGTTTTAAGAGGCGGTCAAAGCTCATAATATCACTCTGGCTCCTCCTCATTTTCCCCTGAAGGTTCTGATTGCGAAAGGATTTCTTCTTCCTCTATAGCCGGCACCTCTTCCCTTTCATCAAGGCCATCAGTCGAATCATCCTCTTTGCTTGCTTGCTCCTCCTCTTCCTCGTGAATGGCTGTGATTGGATCAGTGGGGCTGCTGATGCACTTTGGGTCCTCTTTCTGAGCCTCCTCCTGGACTTCTGCAGCGATTACTCTTTTCCACATTTCATGGTTTTCCAGAATATGCTGCGTGATCTGGCAAAACACTTTCCTCCTGCTCACCTTTTTGGTTTGTTGCCGCTCTGTCAGACACAAAGTCAACAGTTACACACAACCTTGGAAAAGCTGGCCATGACCTTGCTTTCCCAAGACTGAGACTAAAGGCTTAATAGCTGCACTGATGTCCATTCATTAGATATGGAGACTGTTAGCTTAGCTTAGTTTAGCATCAAGAGTGAACAAGTTATATGTCATTAGTCTCATACATACAAAAACAATTATGTAAAATCCTAAACCTGTACCTTTCCAAATTAACCACGCCTCAAATCTACACTTGACACTACTGAAACTAAAAAAAACCCAAAACATTAATTATTAAGAGGTTGACATACGGGAGGTGTCAGAACCTGTTGAGGCTTCCTCATCTGCAGTATCCTCCTCTTCCTCTTCTGTGTCTTGTCCCTCCTTCGCCTCTTCTGACTCCGTCTCCCCCTCAGGTGGATCAACCCAGTGTCCTGGCATAAGAGCAGCAGAGGCGTAGGAGGAGCACAGAGGCCCCACTATGTGAGTGATGAATGACTCCTGTAGTTTAGCAAGCTGTGGAGCAGACCGGTCCATGAATGGGCTGATGGGAAGGCCCAGGCTTGCTTCCTCGTCACCCTAGAAGGGTACAAACATGGCAAATGTGTAAGATGCACAGAGATGATAATATATAGCAATGGGCTAGAAAATGAAACATATAAGCACATTATATTTTATAATAATACAAGTTGAGTTCTAAGATCGGTCTGGTCCAATCAAGGAGGCCAGAATTAATGGGGCAGGAAGTAGGGCAGGACCCATTAGCCCCCCAACACCTCTGGCCCACATATATTGAAGTCACAGAATGCTGTATTGGGGCTGGAGTGATCCTATTCCAAGGTGGTCTCTAGTTCTCTCTGCATTTCATTGTTACCAGCTGCGACGACTGGTATTGTTTTCACTTTGTGAGTTTAGCCCCATTTCCACCAAGCAGTACAGTATGGTACAATACGCATTTTTCTGTTTCCACTGTGAGAAGTTGTGGATGGTACCAATGGAACCGTTCCGTGCTGTCCCCATTTTTGGTCCCCCCTCTGCTGGGGCACCTAGCACACAGATCTGGTACTAAAAGGTGGAGCTGTGAACACTGCAGTCTGTTGATTGGTCAACGGTGGGTGGTCATTCTGCTCAGGGCTGAGTTGTGGCTGGTTTTGAGGCTTATGTAAGCACTGTTCATACCGTGGTAAGTCTTCAAGGGTTTATATTAATTTCAACTGGATCATGTGAATTGTATATACTCTAATCCTCACTTGGAGGAAAAAAAAGTGTTGTAGGGCGTTGTTCCTGTGGGCTCTGGCAACACTAAACCCCCGAGCTTGCCTTAGAAGGACTAAATGCACAAACCAGCTATTCTTAAATATCCCATAGAGAGAGACTCTCACTGCAGCCTGTTCTGTTTTGTTCTGAAAATGGCGGCATGCAACCTTGTTCTGTGGACGATTTACGAGGTGCAGACTTCCATCTGTGTCACAAGTAATGAGGAAATACAGTGACTGCTGGACGGAGCAGTGAGTGACAACAACCCCGCCCACATTTAAGAGTACTGTTTGTGGTGGAAAAGCCAGGGTGTAGGTACCATGTCTGAAGGGTTACTTTTGGTTCCAAAGGTACCATACCGAAAGTGTTTGGTGGAAACAGGGCTCGTCATCATGGCATAATGTGGTCCTGGTGACACATACTGTAGAGGGAACTACCACAGAAGCTGTTTTGACGTAGGCCAAGTTCAAAGATGGGTGTGGTCTAAGCAAAGGCCCTGGAAGTAGTGTGGTCAGAAGCAAGATAAAGGGCCATTGCCCCCCTCCCCAACTTTACGCCCCTGGCCTACATCCTCTTTTAAGTCATGGATCGTTTTACCGCGACTGGAATGAGCCGATCACAAAACAGTCTCTAGTGTTTTGATTGTATTTTTTGTTTTCTTTTTCATGTGTTTCTCCTTACATTTACTGTTTCATTTGTAACTATACTGAGAAAAGTACTACATTACATACATTTAATGATTTATCAAATACACTGATATTGTTTATAACATTTTAATAATTTATCTGGCTTGTACATGCAGGTTAATGCCATATTATAATTTTTTGTTTTTGTTTTTAAATTCATATACGAATATGCAGCTATAAAGTTCCTCTGGAAAGCACAGACAGTCCCAGATACACTATCTCTGGATACAGTCTCTGGAAAGTAGGTCAAGAAGACTAGAAATAGAAAAACATCAATTCAAACTATGCTGAATCAATCATACAAATGAGACTGTTACATGGCCCCACAAGGTCACCACTGAGAAATACTGACATAAATATTCTGACTAATTATCTCTGACCTCCACATATGCAGAGACACAACATCCAATATATCAGATGTTTGTAATTGTACTTGTTGAAGGAGCTATTTATATAACAACTGTCTACTGTAAATGGAGGCTGGATTAAGACGAGCTAAAGTGGTGCCATGCTGCTCCTTCCTTGTACTTGGGCTATTTGTTGTTAATGCCTTTTCTATTTTTCTGTTTTGTGCCCAGAAAGACAGAGCTATCAATCTGGCAATGGAATCTCATCTTTGGATTTGTTCTGCTGACTGCAGTCCTGGTGGCACTGACCATCTTACACAGCATGAATTGGTTTTCTCAATAGAGTTTGTCGCTCATTATGGGATATTTTCCATTATTTTGACATTTGCTGATAATAAACGTGGCGCTGTGTGGCCGTGGTTTATGTTTCAGTGTGCGATGAGATGTAGCTTCTGCTGTAACTTCCTATATTGTGGCAGGCATGTAGTGAGCCTTTGTGTTTGTTTTCTGATGTCAGGGCTTTTAAAGCAATTCAGTAGGAGGACAGCGGGGCAAGGGCTGTCATTGCTATGGCAACCTGAAACCTGATTGGCGTCAGTGCACTGCACATGTGGTTCATGCGATAGAGGTGTGTCTATATGTATAGTAAGTTGAGAGAGAGAGGGAATTGTTTATCATAACAAGAAGATCATAATATAAATACATTTATGTGTGTGCAATTTATACAGTGTAGCACATATACATGTATATGTGTGTGCCAGTTACGTCCTTGTGATCTCCCTGTGTGGCTGTGAATGAGCGTTGTGAAGGATGACTCATTTAGGACATCTGTCTCCCTACTGAAGAGAAAAACATACACACTCACTCTGTCTCTCACTAACTCCACCCGTTTGTTACATCTGTGAACAAATACTGAGGACAGTAAATATCAAAAGTCTCACATTAGTGCACTTCCACTAAAAACATGCCCTTACTAGACAGGTCATCATACTGTATCTCCCTGGCTAATCGGATTTTATCTTTATTGACTTCCTCGGCACTAACTGGACTGACCAATCAGGGGCATTGTTAGTTAGGAGCAGGATTTATTGCCAGGCTTCCACCTACTATAGTCTGTGACAAATTCATGAGGTAGCAGGTGACTCTTTTGACTACTCTATTTCTGTTCAGAGGGAACACCAAGTGGCGCACATAAAACACTCGCTGAAGGGTCCTTGAGTCAGAAAGTAAATCACTATCATCTGCAGAGGTGACGCTATGTAGTCTACCCTGACCTTGGTGAGGAGGAAATTAGCAAAAAGATGAATTGCCTCTTGAGAGAAATAGAACATTACAGTTACATCTTTATCCTTATTATCATTTTTATATATTTTTAGAAACTAATGACAGTTTGTGGGTTGTTTGGTCCCTGTCCATCAAATCCAATCAAGTAACACACACAGAGTCCTGATGAAAGAGAATAATTGAGTTCTTGACTGTTTCAAGGGACGGTGTGTAAGATTTAGGAGGATTTAGTGGCATCTAGTGGTGAGAATTGCAGATTGCAACCAGCTGAAACTTCTCCAGGTTAACATTCCTTAAGTGTTTGTAATGTTGGTTAATATTAGCAAACTTAAGAGAGATTTTGTTGTTTAAAGGTGTAGTGTGTGGGATTTAGTGGCATCTAGCTGTGAGCTTGCAGAATGTGAGCATAGCCTTAATGCAGGCAGGACACGATGTCAGCCTCAGCTCATATCCCAGCTCCATCAGCTGATCTTGAACAGCCCAGTCAGCTGATGGAGCAGCTGATTGATGGAAGGGAGTCAGCTGATGGATCACATGATTCCTTTCTATGCAACCAATCTCATTCAGGGTGCCCTATTTAAACTGCTCTGGCGTGCCTACTGTTGCTGCTTCCTCTGCAAGCCGCTTTGCAACCCACCTCCACCCCAGCTCCTCCTTTTAATGCTGTGTCTGACCTATCAATGTTATTTTTGTTTGTCACTGATGCTGGCTGTGTTCTTTTCCCGGGGGGTCTTTGCTGCCGCTCTCTGCCTCAGGCTTTCCATGTAGGCGCATGGAAGGGCAGAGAGGTGTACTCTCTCTGCCTCAGGCTTTCCTCATAAGCGCGTGGAAGAGGCTTTCTGCATAGGCCCGAGGAAAGGCAGAGAGGCCCCAGAACAGAGCCATACCTCCGAATATAATACTGCAAATGGAAAATGGAAATGTTTCTTTGACTAAAGTGTTCCTGGATGAACTGAAACTTCCTGGTGTGCCAAGCGTGCATAAGAACTATGGGGGCCGAGTCAAAACGTGAACCATCCTTTTTAGAGCCAGTGTTATTTGTCCATTCTTGAATACTGTAGAACAACATGGCAGACGCCGTGGAAGAGGACACACTCCGTATGTGCTGTAGATATAAATGGTTCATTCTAAGGTAACAAAAACATGATTCTTAGTTTTTATCAGTGAGAATTATTCAGCACTTACTGTACTTAGTATAGTGCACTTCCATCTATGTATAAACTTTAAAAGTTAGATTTTGAAGGAGATTTCTCAGCATACTTGTTCATAGAACTCGTTGACGATCCCCTCCGTCCACTGCAGGTGCAGCTCCTTACACTTCAGCGGTCCATTGACATCAGCCAGCTTGATGCACATCTGGCACACCAGCAATCGATCGTTTTCGTTGGTCCAATCAATACCAGCCACCCCTTCATCGCCCACCTGAAGAGATGTGCACAGGAATGTTTGTGGATTGTAAAGAATTTCCCACTGACTGGTAGTCAGCTTTAGTTTAGGACAATTTAGAAGAAAGAGAAATTACAGGAACAGAACAAATTATTTAAAGGGAGAAGAGAAAAGATCACTAATGATAATAATTTTAGATGGATGACGGATGGTTCCTTTGTTGATCTACAGTTTATTTCATAGTTTTACCTTTGCATTAAACTCTGCAAGAAAGTCAAAGTGCTTTTTGAGGTCGGTGGCCAGAATGGCTTCAATGACCAGGAAGCGGAAGCGCTTGAACTCCACATGTTCAAGATTAGCCAGGAAGTTAAACTCAGGTCGAGACATGAAGAGGTTCCACGCTGCAGCTGCATGGTGATTTTCCAAGACTGAACGATCGTTGTACAGAAGAGCCTACAGCGGAAGACCAAGGGAGGAAAGTGAAAGTCACATTCAAATTTGGTATTCAAGATGTAAGCTCGTGTTTCGGGAGCTCTGGTATTGGCTCTGCTTTACACTTCTTCATATCACAATTAATATCTGAACTGCTGAGCTCCTGCTAAAGGTTTTTGCTGCTGCACGAACATGCTGGTGCATTTACCTGTGGTGCACTGGTAGCTACTAGAAAGGCGTTGGTTCTTCCCGGATGGTCATAGTCGTGCATGGCAGCAGCTACATACAGGGCCATGAGCTCCAGGGCAGGTATAAGGCCAGCCAGGGAGCCATAGCCGTCCTCTAGCACAGAGTTCATCTTAGACACCAGGAAGCCTGTCGCACCAGGTGTTATGCCATTCTCTGCGTCTAGGGGCAATAAAGAGAACAAAGTTCACGCCCCAGTCACTGATAGTACTCTTTACTCAAATGCTGCCATTTCATTAGAATGTTTAAGGTGTTTATTCAGTAAGAAATATCAAGCATGTTGTCTCATTTCGCCTACTCGACATTATCTAGCTCTTCTCTTTTATAATTATTTCTGAGGGCATTTTATGACTTTATACCGATAATATTGAGGGATGACAAGAAATGACAGAGAAGGAACACCTCTTAACCCTAAGCCACAGTGAGTGGTAGGATTTGTTGTTGACAATGAGAGAGAGAGAAGAACACAGCCATCATTAATACCACCCCAGCCCATCAAAAGACTGGTGTTAGATTCAAGTGGAAACAAAAAAGAGATTTACTTTGCCCAGAATATGGGTCAGAGGGAACGTTCTTGCATGTTAACCATTATCTGCATTAAAAGTCCTCACCAGTGTGTATCCCATTCTCAGTCAGCAGGGTGGGCAGGCCTGGCACAGGCTGAGTGGTGAGGAACCAAACAGCATGTAGCACATCAGTGGCATGGATCCGGTTGTGATCTGGATAGAATAAAATTATTTGTATGTTGGAAAAGAGATGACATTTATTAATAGCAGTCAGCTTCATCTTAAATTTGAGGTACTGGTATTGCAAAAGCTCCCAGTTAAACAACTCCACAGTGCATTGAATATAGTTGTCCCCCTGAAAAGTATGAAAAATGGTTAAAACAAGCATTAATGTTTCATTTTAAATGTACAGTACTTCTGTCACATGGTGTCATTTAAATTCCTTGCTGTAAAAACATTCTAAGACTTCATGTAATCGTCAGCTACATCTTTAGTTTTAATGTGAAATTACATGATCATCTTCCGATACCAAACACCAAACAGGAAACCTGATATTCCTGCCAACTGTGAACAAGGAAAGCATGCTTTATATTACCGAAGCAGAAAGTAGGCCTGTTAGTGATGCTTCATTACTATGACAATGCAATACATCCCTCTTGTGGCAGATGAAGGTAATGCTGGATATAAATAATTCACTGGTACTATTGAATAAACATGGAGATCTTCTACTCACAAGGGATGACCCTGTATCCGTTCTCCAAAGCATGGAAGTAGTTCATGAACTCTTGTACGGGAATTCTAAAGGTCTCAAACAGACCTGTGTCCTCAAAGAGCTTATAGGAAACCTGGGACACAACAAAAGGAACACACACTGTGAGTCGTATCTCATCTTTGTGGAGGTTCAGGGGTCTATTCCAGAAAGCAGGTCTAACCTTGAACTCTGAGTTAAAGAACCCTGAGATGGAAAACTCTGTATTTCTTATCAGTTCAACCAACTCTGAGTATGTTCAGTCTGAGTTAAGCTTGTGTGCGGTGAATGAAAAATGCCACAATGAATGGAGCTCTCATACTACAGTTCACCATGGCAACAGGTAATAAGAAGCAGAGCCTCCATTTAATGTGGTGGATGTACAGATATTAACGCATGTATATGGAAATTGTGCTCATTTATCTTAAAAAAAAAAAACAGCCAGAGGAGGGAGAGATGTCAATAAGTTAAAACAATAAAGTTTTATATTCATTAATTCACTGTTTAGGTCCTAGCCAACATAACATCTTAAATTAAATTGTTCAGCTTTAATCTAATGGGGACAAAACACTGGGCAGCAGATGATTTTAATGACACCTTAAGGTGCAGCCTAGACACATCATCAGTGATGTAACCTGTGGTCATCGGGTGTTTCGAGTCTTTCAACATCATACACCCTCGCTCAGGCGATCCAGCCAGGGTAAATCAGACCCCAGGCTGTGTTTCTTATGTAGCCAGTGTGATCCACGGATCACCCCTTTTTGATCCACAGCCATCTTGATGCCCTCTCAGCAGCATCAGTGATGTCCTTATGGCTCTCTCGCTGTGCAGTCCTCTGACCCCAGCAACTTGAAGGCCCTGTAGAGGGACTGGCTGGCAAATCCTCTGCAGCTGACCTCGATGGGGTAGCATCAAGACTTCCATCCATTGCTATGGCATTCACCAGCGAGCTTGTCAAACTTGGCTTTCTTCCTCTCAAACGCCTCTCCCATCTGGGCTTCCCAGGGCACGGTCAATTCTAGCAGAACCACCGGCCTTGATGATTCTGACACGAGAACCATATCAGGCCTGAGCATGGTCACAGCTATGGTGTCTGGGAATTTGAGCTGTCTCTCCACAGGTCAACCTTTAGCTGCCCAAAGTCCTTCTGATGGGTTTGTGTGCTGTTGTAGCTTCTCATCGGCTTTAACAAAAGCAAAGGAGTGCTTCGCTGGTTGTTGCTGCCTACTGAGAGAGATCCCTGAGCTGTTGGCCTCTACCATAACCCTCAGCACCTGGTTGCGGCGCCAATAACGTGCTTTTGGGCAACAGCTTAATATGTGTTCAAGGGACCTCTATTGGATCAACAAATACATCTAAGACTTGGAGACATGATTGTAAGCACACAATCATATCTAGTAATAATATGTTTGGTGAAATAAAATAGCATGTCTGGCTCTGTTAGAGGGAGGAGACAAAGAGAAAAACCTGCCAGCGCGCAGGTTTGGCTCACAGTCAATTACCATGGTAACAAACCCAGAGTTCAAGTGACCTCTCTTTCTGAAACAAACAAACTCAAAGTTTTGACTTGACCCACTTTCTGGAATACACCCCAGATGTATAGTTGGGTCAAGTCACTTGTCATTCCACAGCACACTTTTTGTTATAGTAAGGTCAAGAATCCACAAGTCAACACAAATTGTTTTTGGAGCTGACATTTTGGTCAACGCTACATGTGTCACTGATCTGTGCTTTCATTTTCTAGTGTTGTTTTTGATGTTGTTGTTGTTGCAGGCTTAAAATGGAAATTCACTCTTACTACCACCTGCATTGACAGCTAATGTCCCCATTGAGCTGCTAATTGAGAAAATGAAAGAAAAATCCATTAATATAAGTTCCCTGTAATTGACTCAGTATTGATATGTCTTCATCAAATAGATGTCATATGAGTTTTAACATTGCCCCACTAATTAGTGTCTACCTGACTGAGGATGGAGCCTGTCTTGCCATCGGTCTTCTCCACTAGCCTGAAAATGGGAAAGTTCCAGTTGTTGAGTTGACTCATCAGAGGCTCCAGCGCTGATGTCATCACAGGCTCCACAGCCGAGATTGGCTTGTCCTGTCAGGTGAAGGTAGGGGTACAGAAAGATACTTGTAAATTCAGTGAAATAACTTGATGGTCAACAAATTGGCAAATTTAAGTCATTTTACAATCCACTCTGTATATATTCACTGTTGGACTGCACCACTGCTTTGTTTCCAGCCTTTACACCTCCTGAGGTCACCAAGTGGTGTAAAGGCTTTTCTTTCTGGTTGTGCGACCTCAGAATCGAATCTCTGCTTTTTGCAGTTGATGTGGTTCTGTTGGCTTCATCATACCGTGACCTCTAGCAGGCAATGGAGCAGTTTGCAGCCAAGTGTGAAGCGGTTGGTATGAAAGTCAGCAGCTCCAAATTTGAGGCCACAGTTCTCTGCCGGAAAATGGTGGAATGCCCCCTCCGTGTTGGGAGAGAGTTACTGCCTCAAGCGAGAGAGTTCAAGTATCTCGGGGTCCTGTTCACAAGTGAGGGTAGAATAGAACGTGAGATGGATCGTCAGTTTGGTGCAGCGTCCGCAGTGGTGCGGGTGCTGCGCCGGACTGTCGTGGTGAAGAGGGAGCTGAGACGGAAGGCAAAGATTTCGATTTACTGGTCCATCTACGTCCCAACCCTCACCTATGGTCATGAGCTCTGGGTAATGACTGAATACAAGAGGCCCAAATGAGTTTCCTCAGAAGGGTAACTGGGCTCAGTCTAAGAGATAGGGTAAGCAGCTTGGTCATCCAGAGGGAGCTCTGAGTAGAGCTGCTGCTCCTTTGTGTCGAAAGGGGTCAGTTGAGGTGGTACGGACATCTGATCAGAGTGCCTTCTGGGCACATCCTGTTGGAAGTGTTCTGGGCACGTCCCACTGGTGGGAGACCCCAGGGCAGACCCAGAACACACTGGAGTGATAACATATTTCGTCTGGCCTGGAAACACCTTGGGGTCCCTCAGGAGGAGCTTGAAAGCGTTGCTGGGGAGAGGGATGTCTGGAATGCTTTGCTCAGCCTGCTGCGCCCGCGACCCAGCTTCGGATAAGCAGTTGAAAATGGATGGATGGAAAGCCTTTACACAAAATGTATGTTGTTTATTGAGCTGTATGTTTACCCAATGACAGGAAATGGTTAAATCATTGTAACCTATTTAAAATAAATGACAAATTTTCTATATTTCTTACTGTCTTTGGAGGGATTTTAAGCAAATTAAAGCACATAAAACATAACAGACATCTTTTCTTGTTACTAAATGAAGCCCCTCTGATTGCCTACCTCTGGTGATGGCAGGAGTGGTTGAAGAACGATGCCCTCCGCCAGATACTCCCTGCAACCTTCCCTTGCTTCAGGCGGCTTCTTGTTTCCCTCTCCCTCCTCTTCATTCTGTGCAAAGTCGCTGCTGTCACTGTGGTTGGTCTCGTAGGTGCTGTCGTAGGTGCTGTCATAGTCTGAAGAAATTACCGCACGCTCATCTGGGGACAAATTACACATGTTAGACATGTACAATTTAGTGTTACCATGAGAGCAGGTGTGGAGGAGGAACAGTGGGCTGTAGGCTGTTTACCTGGATGGGGTATTCTGTCCATTTTGTCGACAGATTCTACCCCGTGGTTTAGTCGATTGTTGAATGGCCTGCCACAGCTGATGGAGAGACAGCAGAGAAACACTGACACATTCAGAGGATAAATACTGGTCCATCCTGATCATTCTCCCTCATCTGATAACTGAAACACTTCCTGTCCTCCCAGCGTAGACTAATGATATGACTCAGTTCCCTGATCTTCACACAAATGGGCCAGTCATACCCACAAAGAGACACAGATGCTTGTGAAACCTCATTATAATATCTGTGAATTTGAACTTTCTGTTAATAATTAAAATGTAATATGAGCATAATTGTTACCTGCCACAGAGCGAAGGAGGCCGCCAGTGAGGGGTGGTGGAGCTCGGGGCGCTCTGGCTGTGAGTTAAGGCTCTGTGGTGGCTCTTGGGAGCCACAGAGCCAGGGGTCCGCTCCGTCAGGGGCCCAGCCGGCTCAGGAAGCTGCACTGAACATGTCTTGATGGTAGGGCTGGAGACAGGCGTGCCCTGGACAGGAGGAGATGGGCACGGAGAGCCCAGAGGTGATACGTTGGAGGGGGGGAAACCTGGAGAAAAAAATACTGACTTTAATGTTTCTGTTACGTACTTTGCTCTTGATACTAGTATTTACCTATCTTTATCGAAATCATTTACTTTTGAATTAAGTTTTTATTGTTTTTTCTGTTTTAAGTCACATCAATTTCAGAGCTAATTTTATTTACATCCGCAACTACAAAATCCTAAATTTGACAACGAACTGTGAGCAGTGAAAAGTGAAGCTAAAAAGGGAATTTTTCTTTTGTAAAAATTCTTTCCAGTTCAAAAAAAATCTCCAAAGGCGTGTTTTACCTGCGTAACTTACTCAATTTGTACTCAGCGTGTCAAGTAGCTTTGTACATACAGACGTACCTGGTCTTCCCAGTGGTTTGCTGTAGAGGTGGTTGGAGGTGACGGTGGCAGCACAGGACATGGACCGACTCTTTGAGATGGTCATCATCACTGAATGGTTCCATGACTCACTGATTTAATTTAAGAGAAAAATCAGGAAAATTATTTACTGTGACCCTAACATTTCTTTGTGATCTCTGTTACTGTTCAAAGCTAATGTGAGTGAGAATGACCTTTCTGTGGTGTGTTTGATGCTGGCTGAGCGGTCTCGGCGTACAGGGCCTGGCTCGATGGTGGGCAGCCCCGTAGCTGAGGTGGTTGTAGTCCAAGTTGATGAGATTCTCCTAAGTAATCCTGGGGGCAGACTCCGTCTTAGACGCTGTAATGCAAATAAACAAACACATATTTACACACTCACAGAGGCATCGAGGTAGGATGTCATTAGTGTCCTCGTGCACTGGACAGATTCTCAGAATTGAGGCCGTTTTCAATTAAAGCTACCAAAAGTAGCATCTTATTGGAAACTTGACTTGCCTGTGTGTTTGTATGAGAAGTATATGTTCTGATACGTGGAACTAATAATCAGCATATTCTTTGCATGTCAACACTTTTATCTAAACACTTAAATATACACTCACTGGCCACTTTATTAGGTACACCTTGCTAGTACCAGGTTGGACCCCTTTTGCCTTCAGAACTAACTTAATTCTTGGTGCCATAGATTCAAAAAGGTGCTGGAAACATTCCTCAGAGATTTTGGTCCATATTGACATGATAGCATCACACAGCTGCTGCAGATTTGTCAGCTGCACATCCATGATGAGAATCTCCTGTTCCACCACATCCCAAAGGTGCTCTATTGGACTGAGATCTGATGACTGTGGAGGCCATTGGAGTACAGTGAACTCATTGTCATGTTCAAGAAACCAGTTTGAGATGATTTGAGCTTTGTGACATGGTGCGTTATCCTGCTGGAAGTAGCCATCAGAAGATGGGTACACTGTGGTCATAAAGGGATGGACACGGTCAGCAACAATACTCAGGTAGGCTGTGGTGTTTAAACCATGTGCAGTTGGTACTAAGGGGCCCAAAGTGTGCCAAGAAAATATCCCCCACACCATTACACCACCACCACCCCCACCACCAGCTTCTTCCCCATTCTGATGCTTGGTTTGAACTTCAGCAGGATGTCTTGCCTAAATGCACTGAGTTGGTTCCACGTGATTGGCTTATTAAGTTTTTTGTTAACAGGCAGTTGAAGAGGTGTACCTCATAAAGTGGCTGGTGAGTGTATATGTTACCTCTGGAGCCTGGAAAGTGAATTAATATGGCTAAAATTTGCATAAACAGTTCATTCTTCATATCAGCCCCTCCAGGATGTTGCAATGTTGAGTTTGTAACCATTAACACGAACTCAACCAATCCCTGTGAATTTTGTGCAACTTTTGACTTATCACCACAACTTTAATGTCTCACATAATGCCCCATGAGCTTCACAAATAACCATGACAGAGACTGTTACATCCAGATGTATTGCACGCATTAAAAGAATCAAGGTAAGTTAAACATACATAGTAAGTGGTCACGTTAGTGGTATAAATCATCATGTCTATCATATAAGCCTTTGATTTTTAATAAATTATGAACAAGAGGTAACTCTTTGCAATTTTTCATCTGGTCTTGCAATTTCATTGCAAAAAAAAACAAAAAAAACAAAAAAAAAAACAAACAACAACACCTAAAGATATTTCAACACGCATCACAATTTTTTAGTCAATCCCCAAAAGAAGCCTGCGAAATCCTTGAGGAACTGACTTATAAATGTCAGGCACGGCTGACAAAAAGCTTGGCTCATATTTATTATATGACCATAGAAGAGCACACAGTTCACACGACTCAAAACAAAACTGGAATCTGGGAAAGAAAGGAAAACACAGGACCACATGAATAATATAGCTCTATTTAGATATATAAGTGATGTTTCAGCCTCAGGTACATGTTTTACTCAATAAACTGAACTATATTTTCACACACAGAGAAACAGAGAACTGTTGTGCTTCCCTTTTAATCCCAAAAACTGAATATGTCAAACTTGAAGGATGACATTTTAGTTTTTTTCAGCACTTGGGAGGCAGAATAGTGAGTGGAAAGGAGTCATGCTTTTTTCGCCCTGTGGTGTCAGTGTATCCAGTGCTGCACATTTTGTTGTAAAGCCATGAGCTACTCAGATATTTGTAAGTTTGTGCATCTCTCTCTCTTTTTCACACACACACACACACACACACACACACACACACACACACACACACACAGTAGAGGGCAGCAAAGGATCAAATTTCACATAGTATCGAAGAAAATCATGTCCATCCCTCTTTGTCTGTTTACTTCATCAGCAGATACACACACTGAGACGCATCACTGCCATCCAAACACACACACACACACACACACACACACACACAGTGCTCTGTGGCATACTTCCCTCCAACAGCGAAGGCAAGCTAATCAAAGGCATCTAATAGTGTGTGAAAGAACGACAGAGGAGGAGGAGAGTGAGATAAAGGGCATTTGGTGGTAATCAATCACTGTGAACATCATGTCTGCTTTCACTGTTGTGAATATTATTGCTGTTCATTAATGAAGCCTTAAGTGCTGATCTGAAACATCTGCACTACATTATTATGCAATAATGTTTCTGATAATAATGTAAGCAGACATGTTGGCTGTGATGGATTCCTGCATGTTATCTTGGATGTTTCACACAAAGTCTCTTCACTACTTTATTTCCCTGCTGTAGACAAAGAAATATAATCCACTATGGTGAGCTGTAGAAAATATGGGGCTGTATTATAAAGAAAAATCTGTGCATCAGAATCGTGGCTCATTGTTCAGGAGCTGCTATAAACCTGACAAATAGCCAGCACTGCTGGAGTTACACCATGGGAAAAGACGAGCGAAAGCCAAATGGTTCCCCAGCTTTTAACAAGAAATGAAACAAAGCGCTTTGCTGTCCCAAAATAACAAATGCACCTCAGTCATCAACATTTCTTATTACCTTTATGTAACCGCTATTTCTGTCCTTAGTTCAGAGCCATACAGCAGGGCATCACGAGTGAGCTGAATCACCAACTTCAACCCACTGCTTCACACAGACTCACAAATCCCCGACGAGCTAAAATGAGGCAGCATCTCATTGAGTTTCACTACATGGGTCGAGCATTTGAGTGCACTCAGGCAGCGTTAAAGCTGCTTGTCACTTTCCTGGTAGGCTATCCTGCATTGCATCACACGCTTTATTTAGTTTCCTTGCCGCCTTAAGTGCCCGCATACATTTTGAAGCACTGGCCTTGTAAAACATTAAAAAGCCCTCTTGAAGCCTGTGCGTCATTGTTAGCTACATTAGAGCCCCACACCACCCCAGCAGTGAGGGAGGAAACAGGGGTGATGACACTGTGTGTGTGTGTGTGTGTGTGTGTGTGTGTGTGTGTGTGTGTGTGTGTGTATTGACATGTACTGCAGCATACAACAATTTTTCTTTAACATATTTACTTCCTGATGGAAAACATGATTTAAGTTTTAAGGGAAACTCCACCAGTTTGACACATCAAGGTCTTGTGGAGTGCTTCTCCACAAATATGTAACAAACAAAAGTTGCAAGAAGTCCTTTTGAGTCTCCAGAGGGAGCTGAGTAAATCTGATAAATTTGGGTGAGGGGTAAGCGTAGAGGCTGTTCATATCACATAATGCACCTGAATTTCTGACAGCACTGTGGGCACTGGTGGTGCATTGTGGGTAATGTAGGCACCAGGTTTTGCCAAAGATGAAGAACGCTTGTAATGAAAAGGACAATATCACATGTTCTGCTGTGTTGATTCATCATGACCCACGCTGCAAGTATTAAAGTGAGTTGTACGCGGTTCAACCAAAATGCAATCTCTAGAGGTCGCGGAGGTGAAAATATGTTTTATATTTCACAAGACGAAAAAGCAAAAATTTAAGTTTCTACTCTTCTCTAATCATTTGCGGGTCCGACCCTCAGGCATTTTTCCCATTTTTTTCCCTCTATACATCCACCGACATGTGCGCATCCTAGGAAGACAACAACAAGGCTTCAAACTCGACACAGCTGACTGCTAACCTGCAGCTGCACTTTTCGAGACACCATGGCCAACGTCTCAGCCAGAGATGGAGAAAAAACAGAACTGGAAACTCCTCCTACTTCACTGAAGTCAGTGGTGTGGTGTTCCCTGGGAGTTAAGTTAACAATGAACACGTCGTTGACAGAAAAACTACAGTTTTTAGGTCATATTACACCATCCACTGGTACCATAGGCCACCTCAGGCAAAAACAGGATCTGATGGCGTTTTACAAGTGAGGAAACTGTAGCTGTTGGACAGATATAGCGTAAAAGGGAGAAAGAGAGTGGGGATGACGTGCAGCAAAGGGCTGTGAGTTGGAAGCCGACCAGTGGCCGCTGCAGCAAGGGCAAGGCCTTTGTATATGGTGCGCCTGCTCAACCAAGCGAGCTAGTGGGTGCCCCAATATTGTTTGTGACCTTAAAATCAAAAGCCCAGTCAAGTCGTGGATTTCAAGAATCGTGACACCTCTTCTAATGACCCATGTGTTGATATATCTATCTGTATTGAGGTTTGTTATTCAGGTTAAAGTGGGAAGAAGCAGCAGGTCTGTTGGGCAGCTGAGTGAAGTGGAGCCTGAGGAGGAAGCACCGGCTCGTCCCGGTTTCACTACAGGCAGATTCACTCGCTACAGGGGCGAGGAAATAAAACCTGAACAGCCAATCAGAGTGATCTCTCTCACTGACAAGCTCCACCGCTGATTCAACATGCTCAGTCAGCCGGAAAGCCGCCAACGGTGCGGGACACACCGCAAAAACTAGGGCGACAGACGCTCACCGACGGCCCGACTTTGACCGACGGCCAACTGACGGCTTGGTGTGTCAGGGCCTTTAGTTATTGCAGTCCCGCATTGTTGACATTAGTTGGCCCTTGTCACCTGTTGTTTGGCTGATTCAGCTTGTTGAATCGCCATCAGAACCAGCAGAGAGTGAATGATATCACTGACGGGCAGTTCAGCTCAGTTCTTGCAGGTGAAGAGAAACGGGAGTAAGGAAAGCAAAGAAACGACTAAAGTCAAGAGAGAGTGAGTTTAAAACCAACTTGTTACAGTAGGTAAGATTATTTTTTTAGCAATTGAGCACTTTACAGTTAGTAATTGTTTGCTAGTGAAAAGTAAATATTCTTTGTTCTTTCAATATCAGGTTGTGTTGTTAATGTGCTAACTGGCTAAGTAGCATCTTGAATTTGACCTTTCGGTTTTGCGGTTTCCCTTTTTGAATGACGAACATGGGCGTAGAGCGTATGTGCTAGTTGACCATTGGCTGTAGGCTTTGTGGTGTTCATGTGCAACGTTTTGGCTGGGACACAGGCAACGTGAGGCAACACAACAGTCAATGTCTGGTTCTTTAATCAGCCCTGTGCAACAGACTGTAGTTGTGATGGAACACAATTACTGTCATTTGAAGTCCTTTTGGGCAGCAAATCAATGCTTTCATTTTTTTGGCTTTTACCTTCAATCAATAGGACAGTATGAGGTGTTAAAGGGGGACAGAGAGAGGGGATGACATGCAGCAGAGGGCCGCAGGCTGGAATCGAACCCTCGACCGCTGCGACAAGGACATTGCCTTTATACATGGGACGTCCACTGTCCCCACTGAGGTACTGGGCACCCCGAATCAATGCTTTCTATTAGCTGCTGAGTGAAGTTATGTGATTTGAAAATGTGGTTCAGCCATGGGATATCAGCTCATACACCTAACCACAGACACAAGAATGAACTAAAACACATTTTTTAATGAAGACAAACATTTACCTTTGGAATGGCCAGTCTCTCCGCTTTTTCCGGCCCGTCTTCGGAGTCAGAGTAGGTGTGTGTGTCTGCAGGGACACGAGGCCGGTGGAGCGGCTGGAGGCTGATCTGAGTGCTGAGGAGGTTGCTGACGGCCTTCAGAGAGCTGCAGGTGTTAGGGGGCAGCGAGGGGTCTGCCAGCAGGTCTGAGATCAGACCGTGTGCCTCACCCATCACCGCGATGTCCACTACCACACTGGTGCCCGAAGACTGGAGAAGAGGAGATAGAAACGGAGATAAGAATTCTTTGTTCATCTTTTCTGGTGAAATGCAATGATGATGCGGTGAACAAACGTCACAACAGACTGACGCACGCAGCTTCTTTATCTCTGTACCTGAAAGAGAAAAAGGATATGTTTGTGTGTAGTGGAGACGGCACATGTGCAGTGTGTGTGTGTGTATGTGTGTGAGCATCTGTCTTTATGCTAAATTAAACATTTCACAGTGCCAGGAGGAACTGACTATGACATCCTGTTTGTTGGTGTATCAACAGCTCCGTCAGGTGATGTGAGAGTGGGTTGAACATATGAATGATAGAAAGGAGTAATGACAGTGTTAAACATGTCGACGCCAGAAAAACATCATTAGCAGTCATTCTGCAACATTCCTATAAAGAAAAGCACACCCGTCTCCCATGCCACCCCCTCCTGCTCACACGTAGCTGCCACTGATTCATCATATTGACTGGAAGGCCCAAAGGATCGTCTGTGTCAAAGGTCAGCCATGTTAGGCTTCAGTGATGGATTCCACTGTTAATGTCAACATGTGCTAATCAGCTCCTCTTTAGCTTATAATCAATTTACACACACTCTGAAATGCATGTACCCACACACACCTACACAGACATTTAAAGTTTATATACGTGTAGAGTATGTATAATTGCATGCATGCAACATTTAGCATGTGATATTAGCAAAGTCAATCCATATGAATGCAGAGAAAGCTAAAGAAACGTGACTATGTTTACATGCAAACATAATATTTGACTATCGCCAAAAAGAGAGGTTGTTGGATATTCCAAATTAGGCCTTTTACGCTCAAAGAGCATAAAGCCCACATTTTTGGTCAGTGGCAGAGACACGACTACTTTTAAACATCACAAAAGACTTGAATATTATCAGGTTTTTGGATATGCGTAGCGTAAATATGGCAACATCAACCTTTTCTAAAAAGAGATTAAAGGAATGAAAGAAAAAGGCTTTGCTGTCACAATGTCAAACAAGCCCGCCACTGGTGGAAAACTATGAAAAAAATCATATCTTAATGCATTACCAGCAAAATGGCAAGTGGTTCCTGCCATTCCACTTTTCCATACTTTAACGTGATAAACATGTTAGCGCAGGTTAATCGAAATATACTCAACTGCATGCAAATGGGAATATTAGTGGAATACTCATTTTCATTAGCCATGTACACAGCTTCATAGGAATGTTGTCTTTTTGGGAATATGGGTAAAAAACGGAATATTTTGTTCATGTAAATGTAGGCAATGAGTACATGAAAAAGAAGGTGTTGCTACACTGTAGACTTTGAATGCAATTTACATATCTTGCAACTATACAACAATGGAAAACAGATGTGTTTACTAGAGTACAGATAATTTTTTTGAAGTCTAAAATTTGTGTAAAAATAGGATCTGCACACTTGGATCAATGCAAGTCTATCAAGATACTTGCATTGATCCAAGTGTGCGGATCCTATTTTTACACAAGTTTACACATGGTTTTCTGGCACCTTGGCATACTCTGGTCATGAGTGTGGTGATTTGTTCCCTGAAGTCTAAAATTTAAAATCTGAAAATCAATAATAATATATGGACAGTATTTCCAGAAGCATAAAACATTAAAACAATATGACATGTTTATGTGCCATGGTTATTACAACTTTAAGTCACAAAGAGGCACAGCCCAAACAGTTGTGTAGGGCTGGACACAGCAGACTACACACTTAATGACTAGAAAAGCCATGACTAGAAAGGTGTGTTGATATGCATCCCCTCAGAACCTTGCCAGAACACAAGTACTTGTGTGTAATCTGTGAATAAAATAAAGAAAAACACCAAATTTGGTTAAATAGAAGAGAAAGAGGAAGCCAGGACTGCACTGCAGAGGGAATTGGCAGTGAGTGAACTTTGGAAGAGTCAGCTGAGCTGCAGCTCTCCACTGAACCCTGGATGAACCGTGTTATAAAACAATACTGTCAAACTCATGGCAGATCACACCGTTTTACTGTTTACTTGCCTCCCTGTTTTTTCTAAAGTATTATTTCTCCCACTCATGCCTGTGATGTTGACACTTCTAGTTTGAATCCTTAAAACTTTGTGTACTTTTAAAATAATCTTAATTGGAATGACTGGCAGCTACTGAACCAGCAAGCTAATGCTTGACACATTTGAGTCCTTAAAGGAATTCCTCACTCCCCAAATGACCATTTGTATATCAAATACTGGCACAGTGTTATTTTGAATTTGTGAAGACAGCTTGTTTTTCTCACATGCCTCCACAGTGAAAGAAGAATCCAACTGAGCTTTTCTGAGTGTTTTGATGTTGTGCTGTTGTTTAATGGGGACCCTATGACTTCAGTTCATCAAGCATGTTTTCGTTTCTTCACTCACCATGAAGGCATGTGATTAAAATGACATTCTCTTAGAAAATTCAATGTAACAAAGGGGAAGTGAAGTACGCTTGATGATGCCTGTTTGTCAATATAAGTGCTAATACAACACCCAAGTCCTGGTACCATTATGGAAACTTTTTTCTGAAATGGACTTTGAGACATAACAACACATTTTTTCTGCAAAACTCTTTTCTCCTTTAAGAAACAAAGAAAAAATATTGTCAAATGTTACATGCTGTTTTATCACAAACAGCTGTACAAGAGCTTTGCCTTAGTAAAATAGTCCTAAATTTTGATTTATATTTGAACAACTGGTATGTTTGTTCACTGCTAAAGTTTCAGGTTGACTCTTACTTGGAGGAACATGCCATGATCTTTTGGACCAGTGCTGTTCAGTGTTAATTTCGTTGAAGAAAACTACGACAAACATTTTTCATAAACAACCTTTTATCCATGACGAAAGCGAGATGGTGATGAGCTAAAAATACATCTTGGTAATAAAAATTAAGACAAATCTATGCTTCAGTTTAATTGACAAGAAGAGACGTGATGATCGGACACTGAATGCTGAGAATGGCCATGCTTGTAATTATCTTAAAATACCGCATGAGCAACAGGCTGGTAAACTCCAGCAAATAGTCTGCACCAGGATGTTTTGCTAGCCAGCAAAAACACTCACACCAGAACAGCATCAGCCATTGGTGTGAGTTGTGAGCTGTAGATAATCAGCTGTGTGTCTGACTGTGGATGGTGGAGCTGTTTAATGGATATGTGGAGTTTGTTAAATGTAGTGGTGGCAGAAAGAAAAGAAGTATGTGGAAGAAGAAAACCCGGCTCATGTATTGGCCTGGACCGAAAACAGAAATCCATCCCCTTCAGCCGGCTTGGTCACCACAAAAACAATGGAGCAACACCAAATTTATGCAGTCTTGGGGTTTCTGTTTTTACTTTGGTGTTCAAACCTAATTGTTTTTTTACAAGAAGCTGCCCAGTATGAGCAGCAGGCGAGGCAGCGAGCTATCCAGCATGTTGCTCTGTACATGAGACGAATGCAGCAGTACCAAAAAAGACGGCGGAGAGTGAGAGACTACGATGCGCTGCTGTGGTCACGTAGACGCCGAGCGAGGTATTGCAAGGATTTAAAAGTTTTCAGATTACAAATATGTCCGTAAATCATACGTAAGAGAGAATTAATCACTTTTCTCATAAGTAAGGTGCACTGCGCTCTACTTCACTTCCTCTCTTTGGTTCACTTCCTCTCTTTGGTTCGCTGGATAGTCCATTTGCATTTCCCACTGTACGCAAACCGCACCAGGGTTCATTTGAAAGTGAACCAAGACCCCCAGTTTTCAAGCGGACCAGGGTTCGCTCGTTTGGTCCGCACCAAAGTTCGAATGAGCATTCACACCACTCCAAATGAACCAAACTATCTGTGGAAGCGGACCAGGGTTCGTTTAAAATGGACCAAATAGCTCCACTGTGAATGTGTCCTCAAACTAATAAGCATTTTCTCTTAAGACTAAGACTAAATCTAAAATAGCTGTCAAAATGAACACTGGTGCTGATATATGTGTGTGTAACGCATTTCGATAGCAAGGATAAATTTGGTTATCATGAACATAGCGGAGGAAGGGTATGTTAAACAATACAGTTATTCCCAACAGCCTCTACATTACTGTCTGCTCATATGCTGTCAAATATTAGAAAAAAATCACTTGTAAAAAAACGATGTAGCCTAATGATTACAGCCACTGCAGTTGTGGCTGAACTTTGTACGATCACTGTCTATGTAGTTCGTATTTTGCCCATCATTAATTTGATAACGATCCGTGTTGTATAATGTATGTATTGCTACCGCTGACACCTTGATGAAGGCAAATCACAACCAACAATAAAAAGCTGTTAAAGTAAAATAAAAAGTGAAATGGAAATGAATGGAGAGCTCATGGAGCAGGTGATTCAAGGTATTCAAACGGACTCCTGCTTTCCTCCTGCATCCTCCTCTCCGCCGTTGTGCAAACACAAGATGAGCTCACATGATCACTCCATCCGCCCTCACTCTCCCATCTGCCTGCCCCCTGAGGCTGCTAGGCTTGGTGACTGGCAGCAACCTCTGCTTTTGCCACTCTGCTTGTATCTGTGCCGAACTTTTTCACTCCAGTTTCATTTAATCGTTTCTCATATACTGACCCTGGGAGTTTACTTATTTTGCTCTATTTAACTCACACTGTCTCTTTTCTCCATCTCACGTACCAATATTTGTCTGGTAGAGCTCTGTCTTAGGTAGATAAAGATGTGCAAGTGGAGTAAAGAGGGGAGCATAAAAGGCAACAACAGCAGCACCACCTCCCTCTGTATTTAAACACAGTGACAGATGATGCTCATAATTTGCTTCCTTAAACAGATTGTATTAGCTCTTCAAACATGTCAGAGCTTGGGGCTGCGATGTGATAAGTAAATGCATCAAGCACATAGGAAGATAGCTTCCTGGAAGAGTGTGTGTCTGTATGCGTGGATGTGCGAGTGTGTGCATGTGTCACCTCAACCTGAACAAAACCCATTAGACCACTCCAGAGCTTTATGACATCCTGCTATTGTGACATTCACCCATTACCTGGCAGTAATGGTCTCTGTTCGGCTAATGTCAGGGAGAGAGTCAGATAGGGGGGGCTTGAATATGTGTGTGTGTGTGTGTGTGTGTGTGTGTGTGTGTATTGCAGCTAGTTCTATAGCTTATTTGTGGTCCCTTTCTCTGTTAGAATTCTTACAATTGAGCATTTAAAAAACAAGTCCACAGTATACTGTATGTGTGCATTTGTAAGTCCATTCAGAGCAACATGCATAAGCATGTGAGCTGATGGAGTGCCACAGAGCGCTGCTCTGGTAGAGACACAGTGGAGAGGCAAGGCGAGGGAGAAGGTTATCGATTCCTCCCAGCATAAAGGCCCACAGGAGACAGCGGGCGGAGTGATGGTCAATGAGTAAATCAACAGTGAACACACACACACACACACACACACACACACACACACACACACGCAAACACGCACGCATGTACCAGAATTGCCCCTTGGGACCACTCTGTCAGGCTTTCAGAGTAATACTGTACATGCTGAGCACAGAACGATGGGTCAAAGTCCCTCAACAAATGCAGTGCTCTGTAACAAAAGACAGTATTAAACCCAGGTCTATGATGATGAGCACAGATAAGTAAAATAAGATCTGTGTACATCAAGCTCCTAAGAATAGAACCACTGATTTAGATCGCTAGTCGAAGCCACATAACATCATCAATGTTAAAAGGTAAACCGATATCCGTCCAGAGTGGGGCTGGCCATTTAGATGGAAACATACAACATGTGGTCGCACTTTACAACATGACCATGATATTGAGTCAATATATGTGATACAGCAACAACAAAAACAGCTTTATAACAGTTATTGCTAGATTATTCTATTGAATTGATTGCATTACATAAAACAAATGTTTGTATCCAAAAACTTGTGGGTAGAAGCCCCCACGTCACGCTTAAAAATCAAACAGCACAGAGCAAATGCTGCCTGGATTGGTTAGTTTTTAACCACCTAAAAAAGCCCCACCAAAAAAAAATCAACATGAGGTTAAGTGTACGCTATATTTGGAATATTTTCCCCACTTTACCTTGTCGTCAGACAGACTTTTCTGACAGGAACTGAAGCTGCTATCTCAAAACAACCAGACTCCATTGGCAAAAACAGAAAAGGGGAGTTAGTCAATGACTGCCTCGATTGGTTAGTGTGTAAGGTACAGCACAGAAAATATTCCAGATATCACATACACTTATTTATATTTAAAGTACAGTGCAGAGATTCCGGGCAACAAACACAAAAGTTCACTGCATTCACTTTCTGTTCTCCAAAAAAGAGCAATACAGATAATTCATAACGCTGAGTATTGGGATCACACCAACTCAGTCAAAGTTTATAAAATTTTCTGATCTTGTGTCAAACTGCTCCAATAATGTTTAAAGCAAGAAATAAACGTCAACTGGTATTATATATATCATACATTTGGACTGGTTTATACTCATCACGGATTATTGGTCATTTATACTAAGAAAGGTTTTTGTGAGATAGGTATTTGGTAATTACTATTGTACACATACACATGGGTTATTTTACTGTGACAGTTAACATTTATATTTATATTTAGCATTTAGATTTAACATTTATATTTATATTTATATTTAGCATTTAGATTTAACATTTATATTTATATTTATATTTAGCATTTAGATTTAACATTTAGATTTATATTTAATATTTAGATTTAACATTTAACATTTAGGTGCCACATTTAATATTTAGATTTAACTATTTAATATATTTCTAAGTTAACAAATATTGCTGTAAATGTGGTAGAAGGTGACGTTAAAAAATTCACAACACTTTTTTAAACATTGTTTGAATCTAAATGTGGCAAAATGTTGATGTTATTTTCAGCGTGAGACACTTTACAAACGGCACCCCATATTATCTGTGTAAGGAAGCTGTCTGTTTCATTTCACTCAATGAGTTATGGAGAAGAGGGGAGATTTAATCAGTTTATACTTCCTCCCACTCCTTTTCAAATGTGTAAATCAAAGTAACTATACACTGACAACTGCTTTTCATTATTTGCAAATACTACTTTCTTTCTGTCTATCTGCTTGTTTGTATGTTCGTGTCTTTTTTTTTCAATAACACTTGGACTAATACTTCTTTTTTAAAGTGGGTCTTTTAGGTGGTTAAACAACGTTTTGCTGCTGCCCCCATCCACAGCCGTACATTGCTTAGCTTCCGTGCCAGTAGATTTAGTTTATCAAAGATAATAGCAAAGCAACACAGCACATGAACTAAGCCCAGCAGAAACATCAGACAGGTCAGACCACCGTGTTTTGCTATATACATTTAAATGTTACACTTACTTCTGAAAATGAAACAGAAATAAACAAGTTTGCCAATGACACGTCTCCACAGTTGATATCGATTGCTAGCTGTCTACCCGGAAGTGAATATTGTTGTTAGAGTGACGTCACCGTCATCAATCCAAATAAGGAAACTAACTGTGAAAGAAATCCTTTACCAGTGCAAATCTCCTTAACATATCTTTTTATATTACAGTACCTTAAAATTCAACAATTTAAAAGGCAACCAAGTACATGAATCTCAAATAAGGACATAAGGAAACCTGACTTATACCTTTTGTTGTCTTGACCTGAATTAGTGCTTATGTTCTTGTTTCATTACTGTTTGTTAGGGCTTTTGTATAGTACGTTGTGTTAACGTTATGTGCTTTGCTTTTATGGTGATGTCACTGTCTTGCTACTTGTGCTTGTGTGCTGTTGTCCTTGCTTATGTGCTTTACTTTGTGCTTTTGTGTGTCTGTTTGTGGCTAAGTGCTTTGGTCTATGTTGTGTTTTCTGTTGTACTTTTGTATAGTACACTCTTAATGTTTTTGGTCATATGGTTATGTCATTGTTTTATTAATAGTGCTTATGTTTTTGCTCATATGCTTTGCTGTGAGCTTTTGTCTATGGTTATATGCCTGCTCTTTGCTTATGTGCTCTTCTTTGGACATGCCATCAGTCTGCTTTTATCTGTGCTTATGTCTTTTTCTTGTATACACATATACCTGCCAGCGACTGCAGATGAAAATTACCCTGTATGGCTAAATCTGGCACATTTACGTGACTTAAGTGATCATGTTCATTACTGTGCACTGTTCCTTTCTAAATAAAATTAACATAAACCTATCTGAAGACAGCCCATGCAATCAAAATGCTATGATTTGATTCCAGTCATAATGTCTGGACCTAACACATGGGACTATTCCCTTTGAGCGCAGATGTACGTCTACATTATTATCACAGGGATGTTCACTATCATGCCCCCCCCACCATTTTCTCTCAAGTTTCCTCTTCCCCCTCTTCTTCCTCCTCGTCTCTGCTATTTCCCACTGTTTCCCTCTCTGCCCCATCCCCCAGCCCTCTCCTGAGAGACAGTTAGGAGATATGTAGGCAGATCAGGCATAAAGGCAGATGGTGAGAGCAGAGAGAGGGAGATAAAGAGCGACAGAGGGAGAAAGCGAATGATGGACGGAGAGAGAGAGAGGAGCCGGGTCCACAGGCAGGCCATGGGCAGTCAAGTGAAAAAGAGTACAGCTCACTCGAGCAGGCCAGCTGAGCTCCTCCACAGTCTCATCTACAACAACTGTAAATACAGCACTACAGTGGGGAGCCGATGATGCTACTACACCAACGATACAGAAAATATGTAGGAAGCCTTCACACCTCTCTCTGCTTTAAGAATTCATGCTGGGGCAGTAGTGGCCAACCAAGCAATGCCATAGGTCAAGTTTATGTTCTGGATACAGGAGGATGGTTGGAGAATAGCAAACAGTAGCAGGATAGTGAGGCTATGAATTGTTAAATTCATATGGCTACAATGATGTGTTTGAGGGAGCACAGGCTGTGTTGTATGAGCCTGTCAAGATGTATGAACACCAGAGACGTCATTTTGCAATTAATATTCCTTTCTCTCATATTAACAAGTGTGCCAAGGTGGTTTATAAAATCCATAATAATAAATAATAATGCTATCTTTGAAGTTGAAGGTAATGAAACTACTACTCAACAGTTAGCACCCATCGAAGAACAAGAGTGACACTGAATCTCCCAACAGTATCTTCATCCTCCTGCTTAGGAGCACCAGTCTCTCACATATGTAATTGACCTAAAAACTCAAGACGCTTAATTTAGACATTGCTTCAAGTTGTCCTATTTAAACCGTCTCATCATTACTGATTAAATGGCTACCCTTTCCCACACACACAGACAAAGTGCATGCACATGAACGTGAAGAACATACAGCCAGACTGAATGGGAGAGACTCCAGTTAAACCAATACTGAACCTGTTTAGGAGGACGTGTATTGTCCTGATGGCGTCCCATGGTACTTGCTGAGTGCCTTCTCTGCATCATTCGTGTCCAGTTTGAAAACTCAATCCTGGTCTCGCTATCTAGATTCCTATATATGTGGCACAGCAGCTTTATGCTCTCTTTTCTTCCTTAAACCCTTGTTTCAAATGTCACGGTCGTAACAATGTCGATCCAGAGCAAATGACATTTCAATAATGTAGTCCACAAATGCCTCGCCCTCTCCTCTGCTCTGCTCTCCTCTTCTCTGCTGCTTCATGAACCTCCCTCCGTCCTCTCACCCGCCCCTACCTCGGCATCTGCCAATTGCAAATGTTCACCATTGGCTCAGAAATGAGAAGACCTGCAGTACACTGAAATCAGTTGTATTGAACATACCTGGTTGCTAGGATACATCGGGACAAAGATCAAAGTGACTCGACTACGGACCATAAAGTTGTTGTTCGGGGCTCAGTTGGCCACTGATACTACGCCCACTACTTGTCAAGTGTTTCCTGTGATATTAAGTGATGCGTGACAACTGAGCAGCGAGTAATGTGCATTATCAGAACAGGGCTTTCTGCATCAGGAAACTGAGGTACATATTGATTCATTAAAAGTCTATTTGGATGGGAGGTTTGTTCTCGGCTAGAGCTGGAGCTGCACGTCCAGTATGGAGAACATTATTGATGATTTAAATATTAAATTCAAACCAATGTAATACACAGGTGGTGAGTAAAACATAAAGAGTTTTAAAATCTGCCTTTTAAAATGTGGCAGTCTTATTGGGAGAAGTCAAACTAGCAATATCTACGTTGAAAACTATTTAAAAACACTGGCAGCAAGTGCCTACACTGCAAAGCAACCCAAATGTCGACAAAAGAGTCGGACAATTAACAAAATGGAACACGTGTTAATATCAGCAAAGTGTTTCAGAGATGGAGAAAAAAATGCAGATAGTTCAGCCAAGAGGTTTTCAAACTTTTTGTGCCCAAGACACACCAAAGGGCAAGCTAAAATCTCAAGGCACACCTGTATTTACATCTGTACACTAGCTTCTATAAGGTGTGTTATCACCCTTATCCCAGTGTAAGACAATAACAATAAGAAAAAATAATACAGGTAGTAGCTTTGGTGATACTGTCTACTGACATCTTTTTCTCTGTTCTTTCAGTGGCCGGTCGTCTTTGTTGGTGCTTTGTTGTGATGTGCTCCGTACAATAAAGCAATCCATTGTTCCACTCACAGCTTTCTCCTTTTAAATGTTATCATCCCTCACACTGGCTGCCAATCAGGGCTTTGGATGTGTCACACACATGTAATTCCCACATGCAAACGGCAACAAATAGGTTCCCCATGATGTTTTTTTTTTTTTTAAATTAAACAAAATTACACTTTTTTAGCCAGAGTTTGCCTCTTTATGAGGAAATGGATGTGCACAACATACTGATACAGTCAATTAAAAATTCATTCAGAACTTTTTGTACAGACCCAGTTAACTATTGCCATAATAATGTGTGATTATCACAAAATCCCACGGCACACCTGGACTGGCATCACGGCACACCATTTGAGAAATACTGGTTTAGCCTTCTGTTAACCGTAGCTAAAGGCTCAAGGTTGCTGCTTCAAGTTCACATTTATGTATTTTTATGTAACGTTAGCTAATGTTAGCTAGAGTGTTGAATCACAGTGTGGTCCTTGCCCCACTCCCTGCTCAATGTTATCCTGAAGTGGTAAACAAAATATAGATAAAACAGCTTTTTTTTGGTGTGAGCCAACGAAACCAAATTCCTATTGACTATGTTGACATAAATGGTAATCTTGAATCTCATATGAAATGTTAAAAATTAAAACTAAAAAGGGCAATGAAAATATGTATGATAAAAATAATAAACCCCCCCCCCAAAAAAACGCTCAAACTAAACTAAAATTCTTTCAAGATGGAAATGGTATCGCCAAATCTCTTCTAATGGACCCATTTCTACCGTCATATTGCCCAACCCTACTTTCAGGCATTCAGCTAAACAACCTTCAAATCCTAACACATCTGTGAGCTCACACACTAATTAAAATTAGCTGCTTAAAAATGTCCTGCAGTATCGGGTCCAGTGCTGCTGTACTACACTCAAATGGGAAGAAATTATGTCAAACACACATACACACATTCTTCCTCTCTTTCCCTCAGGGCTGCACTGACCTGCGATCTGCTCAGAGCTCTCTTGTAGTCCCATTCTGGCTGGCACATAGTCTGGAGATAGAAAGACACAAACAGAAGCTCCCGTCAGAGACCTGTCCACTATGTGACACAATACAGTACTATCTAAGCACACTTCTTTTCACTTCTTCTGCTGTCCTTCACTTCCTCCTCCCTTCATCCCTCTCTCCATCATGCCATCTAAAAATAAAAGAAGAGCAGGCGCTGCTGATGAAGAAAAAGAAAAGAGCACATCACCCTTAATGCTGGAGGGCTGATCCACATACAGCTCACCACCACCACCACCACCACCACCCTCTCTATCTGTTCCCTCATTGCAATGATTTTCCACTTTTGCTCAATAAGAGAAAACTGTAATTCAATTTCACAGCCAGACGATGAGTTTCCGAGTGGATTTCTCTAAATATGACAGCTTTGAAGGCACCTTTAACGGAGCTACGTTACCTGTTTCCTCCTGTTTCCTCTTTGTGCACCCAGAATATAAGAGGGGTCATTAAAAGCTGCAGTAGATAACAAGCGGTCCCAAATGGCAGCAAGACGTAACTGTTTGAATTGTGACGCTTCAAGACAATGCAGAAATCATGGAGCACGCTCTCCTCTGATCTACATTTCATGTTGCTAACAGCAGGTGTAGTGGGGACGAAGAAGACTGAATCAAGAAACTAAACATTGCTGTGTTGGAGCAAGTTGAGCAATTGTGCTTTAGTTTTGATTAATTATTTTATGTTCATAGAGAGGGTTTCACAAAAGTGATCATACCTGACAGCAGACATTAATTTGGAATCTACGGCATCTGAGGATGCTCTTCTAGGTTGCATTCCCCACTGTGTGAAATAAAAGTGAGTGGGTTTTTTGCATTTACAAAATCTGTCCAGTGGAGTTTTACACCACACAGGGTTTCATCATTTTGGTCCCTTGCCTTCCAGGGTCTGTCACCACAGCAAGAAGAAAGGTTGATCGCCAGCATGCAACCTTGCTAAGGTTCTGTTGCTTGAGTCAAAACAACAACAAAAAGTGTTGTATAATGTCTTATCATATAAAACTGCATTTCTTAATCAATGAATGTGGCCAAATGAAATAGGGTACATTTTTTTAACATACAGATATCAACATGAAACCTCCCAAGTTTATGACTTACATTAAGACAATTGTTTTTTGTATTACAAGTTTTCCAAAATAGTATGTTTAAATATACAAATGATGCATTATCTAATTAAATATCCACAATTTTGTATACATTTCCAGAGCAAAAATCTGAAAATTGGATTAAGTTAGGTTCAGAATTATTGTTTCATTTTGTTGAGTCAAATTAGAGTCAAATGTTTTTACAGAGGGAATTTTTAATTTCTCTTATCACTCCGTAAATCAGAGAAAAACTGCCAACAGCCATAAAAAAAAAAAAAAATCAATTTTCGCCACGTTTTTAGGAATAAATGCTGTTAACTTAAATAATGTATGTTGAGAGAATGTAGAAAAGAATAAAACTGGAAAGTTTGGTGTATGTAAGTGCTACTGAAGTCGAGATTTTTGGTTCAGAGTATAAACCCCCCTCCTCAATTTTTTTTTTTTTTGAAAATTAGACACTATAAATATATATGGTCAAATGTTTAATAGATATCACCATGACACTTCCCCAGATGACTACTTCTATTTAGGCAGTTATTTCTTTGCATTACAAGTTTTCTGAAATTTTACATGTAAATATGCAAATGAAACATTATCTAAAAAAAATGCACTTTTTGCATTAATCTACTAAATTAAACTAAAATTATTCAACTTAAATACACACCTAAATTGTATTTTTGATGTTTCTTCTCCACTAATCTGAAAGAAGTTATGTTATGGAAGCAAAATAGCTCAACATCTCAAAATTTACCATTGCATGTTTTACCTGGCGCTTTTCACCTTATTGAAAAACTGTGTCCCAGGTATCAGTTTATATTTATATCACGGTAACAAGTAACACCTTCATGCCTAATGATGATACCAAGATAACTGTTTAATACTGGAATCAGAGCTCCCTAAGAAAGACTCGCCACTCTGGTGGTCTTTTAAGCAGCAAAAAAACAAACTAAAAAAACCCCAAAAAAATCATAAAAATTGTAATTTCAAGGATTTTGTATTAAATAATACCATATGGTTAATATCCTAGCTACATTAAAGCCAGCTTCAAAAGATTTTCACCCTAGAGGGACAATGTATTAGTTTGGAGAATGATCTAAAAAGGAAATACGCCATAAACAAAGAAAACAAGTTCAAAACAGAACAAGCAGAATTAAATGATTAGTTAAGAAGTAGGGAAGAATATATGATACCTATAACCAAACATAAGTGCTATGCAAAAGGCAGCAGACAGTGCCATCTTTTGGTACTAACTCTCAAACAACAAGAAGCTCAAAGGTCCAGCAAATAGATGTGCTAAATGTGGAGCAGTATCTTCAACGGAGGAAATAAATGCAACATTCAAGAATTACTTTTAAGGATTGCATAGAAGTGGCTCAGTTCCTACCAAAGTTGACTTCTCCATTTTTCTTTTTTTTTAGTGAATTAGACCTCTCTGTGTTGTCGGTAGAGAGAACCACATCTCTGCACTCTTCTATTACACTGGAGGAGCTACTTAAAGCAGTCAAAGCTACAAACAAGGGCCGTACGGCAAGTATTGATAGCATGCCGGTGGAGCTTTTCCTTGCAGTCTGAAATATTTTTGGACCAATATGGTTAGAAACACTAAATTACGCTACTGTAAAAGGCACTTTCCTCGGATACCTAAACACAGCCCTAATCATAGTTAGACGCAGGTAAACCCGGTAAGGACCCCTTGAAATCAGCCAGTCACCATCCAATCTCACTGATAAATGCTGACTTCGAAATATTTTCCAAAGCCTCAGCCAGAAGACTTGAGACAGTGATTGGGAAAATAATTATCCCAGATCAAACAGGTTTTATCAGAGGGCATCTCGCCTCTGATGATATTCACAAGCTCTCTGAATGCAACACACAAAATCTCACCTGCCTGTGGCCTGCTTTTTCTGGGTGCTGAAGAGGCATTCGATTGTCTTCAATGGGTTCTAAAGGAATTTATGTTCCAAGATGAATATGTCAATATGATTCAAACACTGTATGCTAATCCGTCAGCACAGGTTTGTGTGGGAGGAGGCTACTCAGACTTATTTGATATAGAGCAGGGCACATGGCACGGGGACCTTCTGTCCCCTCTAATCTTTAATATATCTATTGAGCCACTTGCGCAATTAATTAGAAATTGTCCTATCACAATAGCATCGCATTCAATATCACTCTATGCAGATGACTCATTCGTTTATATGGAAGATGTTCAACAAACTCTCTCCTGTGTTTTTAAAAACACTTGAGCACTTTAGATGTTTTTCAGGATACAAGGTTAAGCTGTCAAAATCAACACTGATGCTTATTAATACAGACCAAAGTAAGGTGTCTCCTCCTCCCCAGATTAATGTCACAAATTAGGTTGTTTACCTGGGCATTCAATTTAGTACTCCTCTATTATCTATGGCTAAAACAAATTACTCTTTAATTCTGAATAAATACAGGAAGATATTAAAAGATAAGGACACCTCCATGCATCAGTCTTAGAACGTATATTGGTCATCAAAATGAACATCTTATCCTGCATTAATTTTATCAGCTCAATGATCGCATTTGCACCTCCAGCAGGATATTGGCAAAAACTGGACTCATTATTACAGCGCTATGTTTGGAATGGTAAACGACCAAAAATAAAGTGATCAACTCTTCAATTCAAAAAGTCAGGACATGTCCAGACTTTAAATTATATTACCAGCAATTTGTATTACCACCATGGTTTTTATTATGGTTTTATAATTGGGTATACTATACTACATATACTACAAGTGTTTAAAGCAGCAGAAAATTTTCTAAAATTAATATTCATGCAAATCATCTCAGTTATGGAACAACGGTCATCTTCTTTCTGCAAGGAAACCATTCACTAACAAACCTTGGGAGGATAAATGTATACAACTGTTGAAGACATTAAAACACTGTCTTCAATTTTCTAGAATTCAATGATAACAATTCAATATAACATTGATGAGCAGTCTCTTTATTTCTACTTCAGAATAAGTTCAGCCTGTACAGGCTATGGGGTTCTCTAGAAGTCAGATCCAGAAGACCCCATCCTAGTCTAACTTGGTTACAGAATACCCCAAGACGGTTAGTGTCATACATCTATAATAAATAATTTCCCAAAAGTTTATGCCTACATCAGGATTGAAAGCGTGGGAGAAGGATATATCTGAATGTGGGACAAGATTTAAAAGGGGATGCAATTTGGAACTATGTCGCTGGTGCCTCAAGAAACCCAAATGACCGATATATACATTTGAATTTTGTCATGGAGCATATCTAATGTCAAGCATAGGAAATCACATGGGACTGGTACCAGAGGGAGTGTCTCTGTTTATGTGTTTATGTTGCAATAAAAAAATAAGTGATACAAAAATGTTATTTCAGCTGGACATTAAATAAAGGCTTTACTTTATCTTTCATTTAACTGACTGCATAAGGTCAATGTGCAGAATGTTGCTTGTGCAAAAACAAATGGATTATTCTATTGCTTAATTCTTGTAATGATAATAATTATTATTTAAAAACTGGTCCCAGGCCTAGTGTGCATGTCTGTGTGCGTCTGTGAGTGTGTGTTGTGTCTGTGTTATGCCCTAGCTGTCACAGTTTGTAGGCTGATGTATAAAACGGCATAAAATGAGGTGACCTGACAGTGCGACTGTCATCCACTGGAGATGACTTTGCATCTTGAATGGCAGATGAGATAATCTGCCTAATACAGCGGATTCATGTTTTATGTGAGCCCCTCAGGACGAGGGGGGATGTTGTTTGGAAAATAACAGCACTGTAATGCAGAATCACATTGAACTCCATGATCATGTAAAATATGTATAACTCATTTTGGAACATTGTGTGTGTCGTTCTTTTTTTGTTGATAATGTTTATTTAAGCGTTAGGCTGGTAAACAAGCCTCTATATTAAAGTAATGATGCAGTTACAGAGCTGCAACATGACAGAAATCAGACTGGAGAAAACCAAATGAGTCCCTTTTCTCTCTAACACGAAGTACACACACTTCAGCTTCTGTCATTTACCCAGGCTCTTAAATCCTCCTCTGTGCTCTGCTGTTCCTTGAAGGCCTCCATTACAGCTCAAATACACTTCTCATGTCAAGTCTATAAGAGGCTGGGAAATCACAGAGGCCTAATGCACTTCTGAGCCACATAATCTTTGACAGCTCCATCATTCAGACTTAAGTAGAGTGCTTCTAATTTCACTCATGCAAATATAAGCAACACGTCATATCAGCATAGGTTTTAAAAAAACAAAAACAAAAAAAACAGTCGATGGTGTGTGCAAGTAAGGATGGTCCATTCAATCACACACCTGAGTGTTACACTGCATGCATGAACACACTGCACACTGCAGAGGGAGCTCTTTTTGTTTACATGAACACTGCTGGTCTCAGGGGTGTTTTTGCTGTAAATCTGTTCACAGGCACAAGTGTCCTGTGTGTATGTGATAAATCCATACATGTGACAGCTATTTAAAAACAACCATGATTTTATATAATTGTGCAGTTTTGTCCTTTTTTTAATTAAAAAAAACACAGCAAGCAACACAAATTTTTTTATAAAAATAAAAAATCTTTCGAGTTCAAGGAGGGCTGGATACAATCCCATCATGCACTGGACAGACCTGGACTGGCTGTGCGTTCCAAAACTCATACAACTATACTATTTAGTATGACAGAAAAATATTTAGTATGTCCTAACACATAGTATGTAAAATGCAATATGCCAAAAAATAACAGGATGTCATACTACATCCGGTCTGATTTTGCAGCATGCAAGCCAGCATGTTTTTCTGGCTATTCTGACCCACAATCCTCGGCACAGGGGACGATACGTCACACTGACTGAGACAAAAACAGATGACAGCTGACCATACTAAAAGACACCAAACACTCTTTATACCTCAGTGGCTTTAGTTTCGGGCTGCACAATATGCATAAAGAATAAAAAAATTGCAATATTTTGATTATTTCAAATTACAATTGTTTGTCATTTTTTCATTTAATTAAACTGAGGATAATGTGATTTCTGCCAGGGTCTGTACCAAGCAAGCATGTTTCCTCTACATCCTGAATATGGTTTGTAGGCTGGGACACCTCTGTAGCATCACATTGCTTCATTTATTATGTTATTTTGTGGCACATTTTATTCGGATATTTACTTGATATTGCACTTGCCATATTGTGTTTTCAATAATTAAATTGATTAACTGGGCGGCACGGTGGTGTGGTGGTTAGCACTCTCACCTCACAGCAAGAGGGTTGCCGGTTCGATCCCGGGCGTGGGAGCCCTTCTGTGCGGAGTTTGCATGTTCTCCCCGTGTCAGCGTGGGTTCTCTCCAGGCACTCCGGCTTCCTCCCACAGTCCAAAGACATGCAGATTGGGGACTAGGTTAACTGATAACTCTAAACTGTCCGTAGGTGTGAATGTGAGCGTGAATGGTTGGTTGTCTCTATGTGTCAGCCCTGCGATAGTCTGGCGACCTGTCCAGGGTGTACCCTGCCTCTCGCCCGATGTAGCTGGGATAGGCTCCAGCCCCCCCCCCACGACCCTCAAGAGGATGAAGCGGTTAGAAGATGAATGAATGAATGAATTTGATTAACTACTTGCAGCCCTACTTTATTTTCACCTGACTTGCATGAATTTGAAATTTAAAAACATGCAAAAACACTGTCTCAATCCAGGGAGTACCAGTGATGAAACTTGGTCATACCAAAAATACAAATTTGAGCTTTGTCTTTGAGAGGCCTTACTTATCAGGCCCTCCCAAATAATACATGGCACACTGTACCCTATCATGCATATTATGAATGACTTACGTTAATCTTGACTGCTCCTAATGACATCTACGCTGCATGTTCTTCATCAATCTCATCATTAAAACCGTCTTCATCAGCCCCCTAAGTTAAATGAAAACATTCTTCTTTTGCATTGTACAAAATGCTACTTTAATCCACCACAGGTGCAACATGGAAATATGACAAATTATTGTGTACTCGACACGAAAATCCCCTTTTTTCCTTGAACTGCTCTTGAAGCACTTTATGAAATCCACTCTGTCAACATAAGAAAACATTTAGGGTTGTTTACAGCACTGAATCACACTGTGTTACTATCCTTAACCCTGGGTTCTTATGTAAACTCAAAGTTGTGTGTTTGCGTATGTGTGTGTGTGTGTTTTATGTTGTGTGTAATGACATACTATGACAAAGCCATGTAAGGGCTAAAGGGACAGAAGAGCTGCCCGGATGACTGCATGTGAGTCTATCTTTACGCATACACACCCACACACTTGCACACACACAGAGGCACAAGCACATGCAAGTGCACACACGTGCACCAACACACACATTAACAGACACACACACACACACACACACAGACACTCTCTGTTTGTCACGACTCAGACACTCTAGTCCTGAAGAACCCAGCAAGCCAGACAGAAACCCCTACTGACCAGCAACTGTTCTTACTAGATCCCAGTTGAGGCAGAAAAGAGGACAGCAGAGAGAGAGCGAAGAGA
Source organism: Epinephelus fuscoguttatus (assembly GCF_011397635.1). NCBI lineage: Eukaryota > Metazoa > Chordata > Actinopteri > Perciformes > Serranidae > Epinephelus > Epinephelus fuscoguttatus. Next base: position 19,700,623 of record NC_064756.1, read on the forward strand.
TACACGGAGAGACACACAAACCAGCATTTAAAGAATAAGAACATACAGTAGAATACAGATACAGTTTCTATGTCATTACATTACCACTAGGAAATATTACATATATAAATAATTAAAGCAAAAACAAGACACAAAAAGAGCATATAACACATGCTGGGAAAACAGAATATAGCAAAATGATAACATGATACGTTTCAATCGTCACATTTACCAAAGTACAATAACACAATAATATTTAAGTATTAAAATAAGGTTAGTTGATCTGAGGGAACATCTGCTTTCATCTCATCTTAACCAGCGCTCCCTGTTGTAGCTCGTCACTTTTTAGGCTTCTGAAAAGACACGTTATTGAAGTAAGTTTGCTTGTAGTGTAGTGTTGTTGCTCAATACCCTAATTCAATAATGATAATCATTTAAAAAATGGTTGATATAGCACCTGAAACAGAAATAAAATTCACAAAGTGCTTCACAAATCAAGACAGTAAAAAACATGCACGTAATAAAAACAAAGGCAAACCAAGCTGGTGAAGAGTCTCAGTCATCCAGGTCATGATAAGTGCTATTTCGTAGGCAACTGGACTTGCTTGAGTTTTTTGAAGATGTTTCACCTCTCACCCAACAGTTCTGAGATCCTGTGTCGCCTGAATCTTAAATTGAATAACAGGTGGTTGCTGTAATCAGCCAGCTTCCTAGATACCAGTCGAAGGGCATTCTTCCCAAATTGTTTAGCAAGAACTGAAGAAGCCTCTTGGATGAGAGGTAAAACGTCTTCGAGAAACTCAAGCAAGTCCAGAAGTCCAAAAGAAAAGACTATAAAACAAAGAGTAAATACAGGCTGCTAAGGACCCAAAGAAACACACCAGGGAACAAGCACTAGACAATTTAGGTTGGGACAAAGGCCATTTTGAAAAGATGGGTCTTCGGTTGTTTTTTAAAGGTTTCTAAGGAGACTGCAAATGGTATAGTTAGTGGAGGATAGGACACTACCTCAAAGGCACAGTCACCTTTTGTTTTAAGTCTAGAGTGCGAGACAGCCAGTTGGCCCTGGTCCGAAGAGCAACTGGAGACATAGGGATGGAGGAGGTCATGAAGGGCGAGTACCTTAACATGAATCCTAAAGCCTATGTAAAGAAATGTAAAGAAAGTACAGTAAAAAGGGTGTGATGTGTGTTGACCTGCTGGATCTGTTTAACAGCCTGTTTTGTTGTTTTCCTTTTAGTGTAGTAAAAGCCAATAGTTTCAGTGATAATACAGCACATGATGTTTTCTATACTAACTGAATCATAGTGACCCCAAGAATCAGTGTTTACCTACTCAACACAACTAGCTTGCCAAAAGGATTTGGCAAAGCTGCCTGTGTATGCATGGTTTGCCTGTGTGTGCGTGTGTGTGTGTGTGAGGGAGAGAGATGGGACTCTTGGGCTGGATGATGATGACTCACCCACCCACACACACTCACACACGTGAATTCAGACGTGCACTCATCACCGTCATCACTCAAAACCATGTTAGCCCTGCTCACTGATGCTAATTGTTTCCAATCAGTGTATCAGTGGTCCTGTCAGTGCACCGTGAAACCAGACCACACCAGCGATTGCTTATCGATCTCATTACACGCTCACGTCAGCCCGTCAAGCAGGCGTTTGTGTGTCTGCGCGCACGTGTGTGACTGATCAGGGCTTCTATGATTGAGCCCAACACTACAACTATTTAAAACTAAGGATGATCTCAGCATGTAATCAATACTAAACGGTTTTATTTATTGAAAGTCTGCAGCCGTGATGGCTGCTGTGTGAGGCAGTACTTAGGGTTCAGCAGTGCTTTCAGCTAAATGCTAGCATGCTCACAATGACAATGCTAACATGCTGTTTAGCAGGTACACAGTTTACCATTGTCACCATCTAAGTTAAGTGTTAACTAGGGATGCGCCAATCCAGACTAATACTGTTACAGATGTTTAAAATAACAATTTGGACAAAAGTTGAGCTTAATGTTATTTATTCCCCCCCATTGTGCCAGGGAAACAAAGAAATATTTATTATAAAAAAAAAATAACTGAATTGTTTTAAATTCACTCCACCCTTCATTACACTGAGTGCAGATTTAATTATATACTCAGACATTTATGAAGCAACCTTTAATATAACGTTCTCTCACATGGAAAACATAGTTTTTGAAAACATTTAAAAGGCTTTTTTACTATATATAATATATCATAATTCTCTCCCTAATTTGTTTTATTTTGCTGTAAAAACATCAAGAAATTTTTCCTTCAAACAAATGTGTTTAGAAATGTTTCTTGCAAGATTGCACTGAACATATTATGAGAACATTATAATTTACCTTTGCCCAGTACTCATTTTACCACGTAGAGCTTGAAAGTATCATAATGTAACTCAATGCAATCTCTGTTAGCTGTTAGTACTGGCCACCAGCTGCTAACAGCTAACATTATTAGCTCTCCACATGCTAATGTGCTAATTATTGTAGCACTAACTAACTAACTAACTAACTATTGTAGCACGCACTGCTGTGTGTGTGTGTGTGTGTGGAGAGCAGGTGTTAGTGGGTTCAACGACGAATCGCATTGCTGAGTTATCGCATCACATGATCTGGATATTGTAAGGTGGACCCAGAATAGACTCTGCACATATAAAGTTTGGTGTAGCCATAGCAACGCCCTTTATAAACAACAAGCCTGCCAATACAAGCAAGTGCTGATAGTGGGTTAGCTTCCTACCTTTCGTTTCTAACCGAGGGGGGTCATCAACACAACGTGAATTAGGAACTGGCTCGTTCACTCTAAAGAGCCAGTTCACTCGTTCACTTCAAAGAGCCGGTTCAAAGACTCGGCTCGTTCACAAACGTCACATCCCTAGTGCCCACAGACTCGGGCGTACTATAAGTGGAGCGGACTCCGTGTAAAAATGTCCGTGAAAAATCCCCGTGATGTGAAAAATACATGCTGAACAGTCTTTTGTGTGACACTGGTGCACGGAGCGGAGTCTGCGTGGTCTTGCTTTGCGCGCACAGGGCTTGCGGACGTCCACTTTTACCGGGCGGACCTCCGTGGAGTCCGCTCCACGTACGTTCTGCCCGAGTATGCGGTCCAGTCGGTCTCAAAAAAAAAAAAAAAACCCGGTCCAAGACGGAGTACCAAACCGAATTGGTATTACCGAGAACCGACCCAACCCTAGTATTCAGTCAAAAACAAATGTATTAGACTTAAGTGAAATTTTGACCTGATGATGGCGATAGATAAAGAACTTAAGGGATTTTGATGGGACACAAAAATCCAATTTTTATGGCAATCTATCCAACAGTTGTCAAGACATGTCTTTAAACAGCACAAATGTTAATCTTGTGGTGGCGCTAAAGGAAAAGCCATGGGATTACAAAAGTCAGTAGGTGTGTCTAAAAGTAGGCCTATTTCACTCTGGACTGAAGTACAACCGCACAAAACTGCCATCCCTCAGGCATACTACTACTAAAATAAAATAAAAACATGGCTAAAAAGGCAATTAAAATGTTCTTTTTGAGATTAGAAAAGCTTTTCTACTGATTATATTCCACCATAAAAGGTTATTTAGGTCTATAGGCTAGGCATAATTTGGATAGATTTCCCCAGTGCAGACTGAAGATTTGCTCAACATATTGTATGTTCTTCAGTATATTTGACAATAGTATTACAAAGACTCACAATGACCCTATCACAACTTTAAATCTAAACCTCTAAAACCTCTCTGCACTAGAGTATATACTTATCACTCATATACTTATAGTTACGACTGGGGTGACACTACTGGATGATATAAGGTTAAATGTTAGGTATAAAAAGTCTTGTTGTGTATCATTAATGACCGGTGCAAGTTCCTCTAAATCTGCTGCAATCCCAGAAGTCACAGTCAGATGACTCGTTTACAGTAGCTATTAATAAGTAAAAGTTGACAAGAGAGTAGGAGAAATGCCACTTTTAAAAGTCTCTCTCATGCTTTGTAGGACATATACAGTATGTGCTAAGATGAATAATCACTTCTCAGAGAATATATAGATAAAATATTCGTGTGAAGTGCAGAATAGCAAAATTGTTTTCATCATTTTATTGCATCTACCCTTTATTGTCCCCGGTGAATGGACTGTGCTGATGGCAGCCACCAACATAGCCTCAGGCAAGAGTGTGTGTGTGTGTGTGTGTGTGTGTGTGTGTGTGTGTGTGTGTGTGTGTGTGCATGTGGTTCACAGCAGTGTTGCATGACTAAGCCGTTGCATGTACTGTCATATAAATGCATGCATGCATCTGTCAGCAAATTTAGATTTACATCTTTGTTGTGTCTTTCTCACATGCGACACATAAACAGCAGCTCATGACAGGAACAACAGTGGGTTTGCATGTGGTCATGTGTCCTGTAGCATGATGTTTTGTATCTGTTGATGTGTTTAATGCTTAATGTAACTAGCCAGTATAACTAGCGCATGATTACACCACATGCTCAAAATTTTAACCCCATAAATTAATGAAATATGAGTTATCTGTCTTGACTGTGTCTTTAAGTATAAGTATGTATGTTCTTTAACAGATAAAACCACTAATCAGTAACTAAGGTTTGTTAACTAATCATGTTGACAAACTTTACATTTCATTTTTGAATGGCAACCTTTGTTCTTTGTTCGTTCGTTCTTTAACAACAATGCTGCAATGAAACTATCCTAAGATTTTTCTGAAGTCACAATTTTTCCTCACCTGTGCTAAACACTGCACCTAATGATCTACTCTTTTTCATCAACATTGACAAATGACAGAGTTGCTACTGTTACCCAAACAATTAAGAATCAACACCCAACTCTGCAGCTTCACACACGTTTTAGCCAGTTCCAGCTCCATGTTTTGGTTATCTGAACCAACAAAAACAACCCATTACTGCATCATATAGAACTATGCATTCCTCGCACGGGGGCTTATGCAAGCTAACTACACTACCTGTGTTGACAAGTGAAGAAAGTTGAACATTTAGCAAAAAGAAACCATTATTTTCTCAGTATTTGGCAGAAGAAACAGGGCAAAAAATGCTGGTAAATACTGGAACAGCAAAAAGGTTGGTAGAGAAAGGACCACAGTGAGCGCCTCTGAGAATTCCCCTGTATCTAAGCCATAAACTGTGTAAAAATAATGAACTTAGCCACCATGATGTCACCCATTGGTTTGTGGACTCCTGTTTTGACGCCGCGAGTTTGGCATTTTGGCTGCCACCATCATGTTTTTTTGTTTATGTTTTTGTTTGTTGAGCCAGACCTGACCATATTTGGGTGAGAGGTTGGTGTTGTGGAGGAGCGAGAGCTGGATCTGACTCATCGACTGTGTTGACACCTCGCAGACAACCTGTCACTCAAAGCAGCCATGTCCTTAATCATGCTTAACTTTGAGCTTCTAAAATGTAAACAGGTGAGTCATAAAAATTGCAAATCAGGAATTTAGCTGTAGAGATTTTTTTTGTTTGTTTGTTTGTTTGTTTGTTTTTTTAACCAGGCTGGATTTAGGGGGAGATAGTGGCAGAAACAGGATACAATGTAAAAAGTATGTTTTATTTATTTATCTTATTTTGTGTAAAACAACAGTGGGTCCTCATCAAGGAGATTAACATGTCATTTCACCATGATCGTCATTTTTCAGGCCAGGGGGTTACTATTTGATCTAAATGCAGCTTTTACCATATTTTAGTAATGCTGGTGTTGTGCAATATGACACTGTAAATAATGAGATTATAGAGATGTGCAAATGAACACATTTATTTTGCCACACAATCCTTTCCAGAATATCCATGTAATATATGTAGTTTTATTTGGTTAATTATAGGTAATGTTTCAACGCAATGAAATCCTATGTTTGTTTTGTTGTTGTTGTTGTTGTTGTTGTTGTTGGGTATTGTTTTCTGTTTTTTTTGTTTGTTTGTTTTTTCCATTTCATTTTTTGGCCGGATATTTAAGTCACTGTATTACCATCTGTTTATTTTATTTGTATTTATTTGTATTTTATGTGAATTGTTCCAGATGTATTATATCATGATATGTCCAATTACATATACCATGGTAAGAGATTTTATATATTTGCTTTTTTTTTTATCATTTTATTTTTTTGGAAAGTTGTGCAGTGAAAGACATTTTATTGATTCCAGGGTGACTTGACCTTAACAATGAAAATTAGTAGGAAACACTAAAATATCCATAAACTAATACCAAAACAACTAAAACCTGCACTACTATGAATACATGAGTAAGTGAATGAATGATAATGCATGAATACAGCACAATAGAGTACTAATAATAACGAAAGATATCCGTATATACCATTCAAACAGTTAAAATGATATCAGCATGCATCCGTATTCTTGCATGGTCTACTTGTCATATTTACTTCACTGAATCACACACAAATGGGCCCTCATGCATGCTCAAAACTCATCTGAAACACACACACACACAGACACACACACACACACACACACACACACACAGACACACACACACACACACACCATTTCATTCCTGTCTTCCTCCTCCCTCCCCTCCTCCTCCTCTCCAAGGCTCCACGGCTAAGTGGAGTGCTTTTCCCTCGTGTTGTTGTACCCATGTTAGGCTACTGACGCCAGCTTGTCATTCTCTACTCCTATTACTGTGAGAGGGGAGTGCGTCACAGCTCCCACAACCCACTTCTCTCTGTCAGCTTTCTGCTCTCCCTGACTGACACTGACGTTGCCGGGCGTTAGCATTTCAGGCTCACAACGTGAGCGTCCAGACACTGGTCTTCCATTTGGAGCCGCATGCATAATGACTTACATCCCATTTTGTGTCCACGTTTCCTAAAGTTTTTGCTCTTTCAAGTCCCCCCCCCCCCCTGCAAAATCTTCCCAATAATACTCTTCAAGGAAGATAACAGATATTTATGCCACAACACTTTCTGCCATACTTCACATTGAGATTTGTGGTGCAAACATTTCAGGTTTGAGCTAAAGATCTCCCAAGTTTAAGTGTTAAGAGCTAGGTCCTTGAACTGTTTTTTTCATCAAATGCAGGAGCTTAATGCCTTATGGGAAAAGTCTGACTTCACAGCACTTTTTAAGACCTTTGTAATACCACCTGATATGAAATTTACGACCAAACCTGTAAGTGTGACATACACGTGTAAGTACTATTTCAAGTAAACACACTGATGTGAGTCCAAAATGAACAGTGAGGAAAAATGACAGCAATAAGGTGAGTTTCAGTTAAATGTGTTTAATATAAACAGAAAATAAAATCTCATCGCTGTCATAATGCTATTTATTATTGCAATTCTTGGGTCTGTCCAGTGATTGTAAACAGTCACTGGGTCTGTCAGGCTGGAGAATTTTTTGCGGTAATGTGACTGAAAATATTTCAGACCCATCGAATCTGAACTGAAGACAATTTAAGACTTTTTAAGGACCTGTAGACACCCTGTGTTAATAGATTAACTACATTCCCTATCCTTTAGCATTTAAGTCAGATATTTGAAAATGTGCTACATACAAAAATCACTTCTTGCAGACAGCTGTAAATATGATTAGTGCTTTAAACGCAAATCCATGGGTAAAAATAAATATAGGGTATGTGTGTATAGTTCATTATGTGATAAACTGCTTGGATACTTCAAGGCCTTAAAGGTCAATCACTTTGACTGGACCTCTAGTCAGGCTGAAGTTTGATGGAGCTATGCTTGAAAGTACGTAATATCATCAAACTCTACAAACTAATAACAACAGTAAAAGTGTAAACTTTCCAACTAGAGACCAAGGGAGCTGACAATCAAGCGTAGTCTGTACATGCTGACACAGTCCTGAGAAGAGCTCTAATCAGGCAACAAAGGGTGCTTTCACACCTGCCCTGTTTGGTTCGGTTCAGTCAAACTCAAGTTTGTTTGCCCTCAAGTTTGTGGTTCGTTTGGGCAGCTGTGAACACAGCAATCACACTCAGGTGCGCACCAAAACAACCAGACCAAGACCTTCTTGAAGAGGAGGTCTTGGTCTGGTTACAAACGAACTCTGGTGCGGTTCGTTTGTGGTGAGAACGTGTTCCGACCTCGATCTGAACTAACTGCAGTCACATGACACTGTGACTGCAATGCATCAAAACATTGTTTTCTAGTTGGAGCCGGGCCTCATTTTCAAACTGTATGGTTTGACTAAAATGAACAATGACAGCAATATAGTCCACGATGACCAGCGCTAAATCAACCTGCATAGCTGTCCCTCCATTGTGACATTAGAAAGTGTCACATTTATCTTGCAAGTGTACTCTTCTTCAACGCTTTGTTTACTTCCTGGATTCTGACCAATCAAGAGCAGCTTTCTCGAGCAAGGCATTTTATCTGGTTCACTTGTAAATGAGCAATTATGCAACTTTGTGACAAAATGAGTCCCCAGAGGAAGGCAACTTTAGGTCTGAAAGCACCCAAAAATATCTTACTATATAATGACGAAAGCTCTGTCTGTGGGTGTGTGTGGGTGTGTCTGTGTGTCTGTTCCATGTTTTTCTCCTCACTGACTTGGTCGATCCATGTGAAATTTGGCACAGTGGTAGAGGGTCATGGGAGGATGCGAATGAAGCAATATTACATCAATTGGCCAAAGGGGGCGCTATAGCAACCGATTGAAATTGCAAACTTTGAATTGGCATATCTCATGCCCCGTATGTCGTAGAGACATGAAACTTTGCACAGAGATGCCTCTCCTCATGAGGAACACATTTGCCTCAAGAACCCATAACTTCTGGTTATATAGATTTTCCTCCATTTTGAATTTTTTTGAAAAACACTTAAAATTGGTCTCTCGAAATATAGGCATTTTTTGCCTATATTTGACAGGACATTGAAGCATGACAGAGACAGAGAGCAAGGAAGACATGCAGCAAAGAATGAAAGCCGGATTCCAACCCCCACCGCTGCAACAAGGGCTAGCCACACCTTTCCCATGTGAACTACCAGTGCACCTCACTTTTAAGTGAATACAACATATAAACACTTTAACTATCTGCCTTTCAACGTGCTACCTCAACTACTAATGTACAGTTTCAGCCCACTAACTAACTATATAAACATGTTGCTCAACCTGGAAACCACAGCAAAGCAGTGCACACCATTTTGAGATTGAATGTGCCCCTGTTTGTGTGTGTGTGTGTGTGTGTGTGTGTGTGTGTGTGTGTGTGTGTGCACAAAAGATAACACTTAGTAAACACTGGTCTGCGAGACTGACAACAGAAACAAAGACACTGAGTATAAAACTTGAAGGAGAACAAATCCATAGAAAGAAAGCGCCTCTTCTGGGTAGCCTTGTCTTCAGGCTAAAGCAAAGACACTCAGCCTGTTTCACACCAGAGCAGCTTCATCCAATAAGGACTTGCTCATTGAATTCCTTGCTGAATGAGATTGGACAGAGAGAGGTGGAGAGGGGAAAAAAAAAAGTGGGAAGCGGATAAAGAGAACGATGTTGGAGAAAATAATCTGAATGAACCAAGGGAACACGTTGACATTGGCAAAAGCTGAATCAGGCCGACAGGAACCAAACAGGCCACACGTATATATACGAGTTCATATGAAGCTCTGTGTGTGTTTATGTGGGTGTTTGATTGAGACGGAGCAAGAGAGAGACAGAGAGGGAGAGATAGAAAGACAGTTTGTGTGTGCAGTGTGTCTACCATCCCGTATACACATCACAGCCCAAGGCCAACTCCTTCGTCTGCTCTTCAGATGAGAACCAAGCGCTCACTTCGTGATGCTTTACCGCAGCTCGCGGAGAAAACAGGGTGCCATTTATAGAAGGGATCCAATTATTTCTGAATATTAAAACTTGACCTGGAATAAACTCTCTGCTCCATACCTGGTTAAACAGACCCAGAAAGATGTTCGAGAGACCTTGAAAATGTATTACAAATCAGCACAATGCACTGGAGAAATTAAAAACGTGGTCTGTGATCTGCTGTTTTTGAATGCCTGTGGTGCAAAACGATGTATTTCTTTCAATGAAGTCATTTTAGGATTCAGTTGAAAGTTGTTTTCACTCACAGTGGGGCTGAACAAAGTAGTTTCACATGTTCTGTATGAATGTGCAGTTGTCACATTGTAAAGTATGCAGAGCAGTAGGGAAAATAGGCTCACCATGGTACACTACACAAACCACTTCACTGCTTGTTTTGAAAACAATTTCCTTTTTTGAAAGTGAAAAACACTGATGTGAAATGTGGGAAAAGGGTATGCTTGTTTCAATCACAATGGCCTTACATTTCTATATTCAGGTTGACTATAGCTACCCTTTGTTACTGTAACTGCCTTCCTCGTTCTTGTGCCTCATTTATTTGAACACATCTTCCAGTTGGATTTTGATTCACTTTCCTTTAACAGTTCAAAACTAAAGACCATCTTGTAATGCGGCGATACAGTGATCCATGGTCCAATGGCCCCTTGCCTACTTCCTACCCCCCCTACTTCTGACCCCCTAGCTCAGCCCACACCCATCTTCAAACTCAGCCTCCACTGACATCAACTACACATCAGGGGTGTAAATCACGAGTTTAATCATGACATGATATGATTTGATATCAATTCTTTGGAAAACAATACAGTATTTGCTGCCACGATATGATTTCAGTTCAATTCAATTCAATTCATCCACCCATTTTCATAACCGCTTATCCTCGAGGGTCGCGGGGGGGCTGGACATAGAGACAGACAACCATTCACACTCACATTCACAGTCACACCTACAGGCAATTTAGAGTCACTAATTAATCTGCATGTCTTTGAACTGTGGGAGGAAGCCGGAGTACCTGGAGAAAACCTACGCTGACACAGGGAGAACATTGTCAATTCAATTCAGGAGCCTGGATCATCACATACCCATTTAGCACAGGTTTCTGAAGAAGCTGCCGTCCCTTTCTTTTTTTTTTTTGCTTCGGCAATGAAAGATAAAGACACTCATTCATTCATTATCCAAAACCCCTTCTCCTATTCAGGGTTGGGGAGGCTGGGGCCTATTTCACCTGACACTGACTGAGAGGCGGGGTCATCAGACTACCACAAGGCTGACACTTAGAGACAGACAACCATTCACAACCACATTTACACCTATGGGTAATTTAGTCACCAATTAATCAAACCTGCATGTCTTTCTAAAGGAAAAAACAACAAATAAATAAATAGTAAATAATTGTAAGCGGTTCAGCGCACTAAGGTTTACTTTAACTTGACCTCAATGGGGCGTCTGTGGCTTAGTGGTAGAGCAGGCGCCCCATGTACAATGCTGTTGCCGCAGCGGCCCGGGTTCGACTCCAGCCTGTGGCCCTTTGCTGCATGTCACTCCCTCTCTCTCTACCCCCTTTCACACTTGTCTGTCCTATCCATTAAAGGCTAAAAATGCCCAAAAATATCTTTAAAAAAAATTGACTTTTATTATTTATACTTTTTCTTAGTTTAAGTGACTGCAGCTCCCAAAATTTCAATGTTTTCACACTGCTCCAGAGACAGAAGTAAATATCTTCATTGTCCTTTTCTTGGCTGCTTGCCATTCTCTGTCTTGCACTACTTCATGGTGACAAAGACGTGCCATGGGAATTTCATAACAAAGGCGTGTCTTAAAGATGCTGATGTGGACTGATGTTTTCACTTTGCATCGATCATGTTGGATCAATGACAACTGACTCAATATATCAATGTAGATCGATGGATCATTACACCCAGACTACACATGTGAAGTTTTGCGAGCCATGGGCATTAAGGAGAGGGGGGCTCCTCTCCTACTTCCTAAGCCCCTATGTCTGGCTTCTTTGCTTGGACCACGCCCATCTTTGAACGCAGCCTTCATTTTGATGTTAACTGCACACCTGTAAAAGTTCCATGACGGTATTTTGAGTGGTTGAAATGCTATTGCAATGACAACAATCTGTCCACAGACAGACAGACAGACAGACAGACAGACAGACAGACATATAAAGTAGTATTTTATTCTTGTCCATCTCTACAGGTCAGCGTCAGACACCAATGAGCATCTTAAAAGTCATATAAACTGACTGTTTGGTAAATAAGGACTGCAGCCTGCTTCTCTGTACTCACTCCAGCCCACTGATGCTAATATTATTGATACATAAATCAGAGTGTGGCCTAATAGGACAAGAGGTCACGGTTGAAACACACCACACATCTGTAGAGCTGAAACAAGCCTGGCCTCAGTCTGGATACGCTGGGATGCTTGTGAATTCAGAGAAGGCATATCAGGACTGAAGCCAGGCAAAAACACAAGCATACATGCATAGACACACACACTCACACACATATACACACACATCAGCAGTGTCTTACATAACACAGTGAGTGATGGCAGCTGAGGACACAATAATACCGCCTTTGGCATTTGTCCTGTGAAAGTTGGACAGGGAGGAAATCGGGTGAGTGGGAGAGAAAACAGAGAGGGACAGGCAGACAAAAAAGTGACACAAAGTGAGAGGGAGAAAGAGAGGAGGGCAGAGAAAGGCTGAGGATGAAAGAGATACAAACAGAGACAGAGAGATGCCAATGGCCGGAGGCAAAATGCCCCGCAGGAAAATACTACCCAAATTATGCTGCGGTCCAGTCATTTTCATGTCTTCTCAGTTTTTTTATTTCATCAAGAGTCACTAAAGCCTTTCCCCGTCAACACTGCAGCTTGAGACTGTGAAATAATGCACCAAAGTACTTTTCAAATACCCTTCAAAGCTTAACGCATACCACACCTCTTATCACCTCATATATCCATAATGTATTAAATAATGTAAAGAAATAGCTGGATCTATTCAAATGGGTGCATTCCTCCTGATACAAGCTCTACCAGGGAAATGCTATTCATTTACAGATTTGAAGTGCATATTTTGAATTTAAGATGACTCCAAATGTTTGATCAGTTTTGGGATTTTTTTTCATCAAGCACTTCCTTTTAATTTTTGAGACAGCAGATCAGATGATACCAATTTAGACTGTGGGGACTTCTGATGTGGGCTTATCTAATAGCTGCTTAGCTTTGCTCTGAATTTCAGATGTTATGCTTTCAAAAAAGTCTCAGAGTAAGGTATATTCGGGGTTTTGCAGCAACCTAATGCACAATATCTGCTCCTTAATGTACACATGTGGGATTTGGGATTTGGGAGGACATCCTTTTTGGTGGGACTATTAAGTGTGAGTATGTACTGCAGTTTTGTGTAACATGCATGGGAACAAATACATGTTTTATGTGTATCAAAAAAATAATCTATATATAAATTCACATTTTTAGATCCAGGTGACTACTTACTGTCTCTCAACACAGACGACCTCTGGCAATTAGCTTCTGTATATACGTCATCAATGTGTGTCTGCAGCAATATGTGTGTGTGTGTGTGTGTAAGAGAGAGAGTGTGTGTGTGCGTGTGTGCGACATGTATGCGTGCATTATGAGGGATAATGGAAGGGAAAAACACTCCCAGATGCATGTGATGCAATTATACCCTTGATTATCTGATCGGGTAATCTACAGGCAGGCTGGAGGCGTCCAAGACAAACACACTGTCGCAGACTGTTGACCGAGCATAAACCACTAGGAAGTCACACACACACACACACACACACACACACACACCTGTATTTGAGCAGTGTGCTCAACGATGCATAGATATAGTGAAAGTCAAGCAGAAGGCTGTAATGAAAGGAGCAGTGATATGTATTCATCACAAAAAATACATCTGTGTCTTCTGTACAAGCAGTACAGTGTATTGTGTGTGTGTGGGGGGGGGGGGGACATATAAGGCTAACAGCTGAAAGCATGTGCTGTGCGTGTGTGGCAGAGACGCAGCTTGATCAGGTCAATGATCTAACCCACAATGACACTTCAACTCAATATGGAAAAAGATCCTGCTTTACAAGGACACAGCACATCTGGGAGCTTTGTGAAGGCCAGGCCATGTGTGTGTGTGTGTGTGTGTGTGTGTGTGTGTGTGTGTGTGTGTACAGTTTGTGTCTGCACATTGTCTAATGCAATGTGTGTTATACACGCATCATCAGCCGTACAGAATACACACCAGATAGGGTCCTGAAAAGGAAACAGGTTTAATATGCCAACAGAGGCTGCTTCAAATGCTGAGACTATGGTACATTACAGATTTCCACAAAATCACTATGAATGACTGACGCAAAACAAAATAGCTTGAGTTATCTCTTTTAGTGCTTATTGCAAAGACATTAAAGACATCATGAAATCTGGCATAATCTCTTGAATTTAGAGTTTAAATTAAACACACAGCCATATCTCTGATCACATGAGACAGTTTGGCAAAGGTGTGCTGGAAACAGTCATTTTCATTAAATTTGCAGTAACTGATTTTTTGCCCACTCAAGGGCGTCATGACAAGCTGTAAATACAACACTGACATATTACCAGAGCGACATGTTTGTGTCAACCTGACAAAGTCAATTATTCACACTCTTTTAACTCTGTTTTTGGTCTCAACCTACCCCTGACGGAAAAGTCTAACTCTTCAGAGGCTAAATCCTTCACTATGTTCACCAGGTAGTTGTCTTGTCCACTTGTCCACCCGCTATCTGATGCTGGATGAGTAGTGAACTGTGGTTTTTAAGAGCTTTTCTACTGTGAATTGTGAGATGCAAAATCAAAACAATGAGCTAAAGTACACTAAAATGCCTCATCGAGCAGAAGGGAGCTGAGACGGACTAGATACAACAACAGAAAGAGTCTAAAGTTTGGAAATCATTTCAAGCTGAAACAAAAGGAAAACTCAGGGCGTCCACTGTAAACTCAAACTAGCTCACCACAACCAGTCCAGTGGATGACACAAAACCCAGAAACCCCAGGTGTGGCATTTTATTTTCTATTTTTACTGTCTTAAGTAAAACTTGCGTTAGCTGACTTAAGGACATAACCAGAGAAATTAAATGCTTCAGTCAGTTTCTGAAAGCCTGAGCTTCATTATCATCCATCCATTATGGATCCTATCATCCATTATTGCTCTCTGATAAAGCATAAATATCTTTCATCTGATTACTCAATTAAGCAACAAATTAACTGGCAGTGCTCAGTTACTAAAATAATCGATAGCTGCAATCCTAATCCAGTGCGAATACAAAAATATTGATCAGTGCAGCTTTAAATAATGACAACTTTTTTTAGGGGACATTTTAACATCTTTCAACAGCTACTCACAAAGTGTTACTTCAGCACTGTAACCGTATACACCCCAGGTCAATTTCCCAGCTTTACACATACTGGTGCCAAGGCTGTGGCACAGGACTCCAGTCTCAGGCTATAGATGTTTTTTTTCCGGTTTCAGTCCCTTTTTTTTTTTGACAGTTCGAACTCACTTGTGGCCTACAGTTTACTGAAGTGGTGACCTGATAATGCTGCTTTGCAAATGAGGTGGCAGCATTAAAGTGTCGTAAATAAATAATCTCCTATCTATGTAGAGGAACAGAGGTTTAGAGAAACCGTCATCATACAATGCAGGAAAAAGAAGGCCACAGGCAGAATTTTTAATTGGTTCTACATTTAAATGAGGATTCTTACAAATGGCGCCCAAAATGTGTGAGATTACTGAATAAGTAATGATCTCTCCTCTAAGATCAACCAGTATCCAGCTTTTAAAGAATTATGCTGCCATTTTTCCCATTAAGTCCCATGAAAATGTTCAAAACAAACAATGAATTTATCCTGCTAACAAGAGGAAATGTACATCTAACTGAGATGAGATGAGAGTAAACTGTACTGTCAGTGTTCAACACCAAAGGAAACACGTCACCCTGTGAAACTGTGTGGCTCTTTAATGTGTTTTTAATAGTGTTTGGATGATGATGGCACTGAGGCCTGTAGCCTTGAATAGTAGCCTGGAGCTTTGCTTGTTAACAGGATGAATTGTTTGTTGGTTTTCATGGGATTGGCTGATAATTATCAAAAAGATAAACTGAAACCAGCATTATTCTTTAAGTGAGGTAGCTCAGTCAATAACACTGCACAGGCTGTTCTCATGACTGTTCATATGTGGATCATGACTTGACACTGATTTTTTGTGTTTGCATGGTTTAGGTAAATATAAAAGGGTCAGTATTTCAACATTAACTAGTAGTAGTGAAGACCTAGTCAAAAGTGTCTGGTTTTAATGCATTTTGAGAGAATATGTGGAGAATGTTGGCAAAAATATAAATGTGGTATAACCTTAAAAACTTTGTACCATTCATTCATTCATCTTCTAACCGCTTCATCCTCTTGAGGGTCGCGGGGGGCTGGAGCCTATCCCAGCTGACATCAGGCGAAAGGCAGGGTACACCCTGGACAGGTCGCCAGACTATCACAGGGCCGACACATAGAGACAGACAACCATTCACAGTCACATTCACACCTATGGACAATTTAGAGTTACCAATTAACCTAGTCCCCAATCTGCATGTCTTTGGACTGTGGGAGGAAGCCGGAGTGCCCGGAGAGAACCCACGCTGACACGGGGAGAACATGCAAACCGCACAGAAGGGCTCCCACGCCCGGGATCGAACCAGCAACCCTCTTGCTGTGAGGCGAGGGTGCTAACCACCACCACCGTGCTGCCCCAACTTTGCTTTAACAAAGTGAAATTCTTAATAAAACACCCCATTAATAATAATAAACGGAGCAGTTTCAGTAGGGCCTTCACCGGCCTGTGGTCGGTGCTCAGGAATAATCTCCCAGTAAAATGATTTAATAGTAATTAAGGTAATAGAACGCCAGTGTAGCTACTGAATATTATACTTATTTGGGTAATGATGTCAGTCAAGTCAACTTGCAGAAGTGACAAGATGATGTAACCGCCATTCAAAGCACCATCTTGTTACTACTGTGTAAAAGGACCACGTGACAGGAAATTACATCACTTAGGTGGACCCCTGATGATGCCAACTGCTGCATTTCACGAGCCAGTAAGTCATATAACCCATATAATCGTGAAGGCTGCGATCACGTGATGGATGTGTCGATAGGAGTGAAGAAATAAGTAGTATTAAGAACAAAAGTCGGTGTAAGAAAGCAGGCTGGGGTGGAGGATGGGTCAAATAAACACAGGACTTTCCTTCTGGAGACCAGTGTTTGTGTCCCATATGAGACCAAGTGAACTAGTGAGTTATCTTAAGACACATTATCATGTTTTCATGGTACATTAAACACGTAACTTTATGTTAGGTATGCAACCTGATGACGCCCAACCATGTTTCTTTACCAACGTAACTTTGCTTTCCTAAACCAAACCTAGGCAACTTTACATTAAGTACGTACTGTGACAACACCCAACCACAATTATTTTCCTTAACCTAACCGGTAGGGGCACCAATTCGTTACATATCATCTTATGAACCAATGTATCCTCATACAACGATTCACATGATAACCACTTCCTTCTTTCCTCCTGTCAGTGCATCGGTCATGTGATTGCAGCCTTCCCAGATACATAGGTTAGACACAAATTACTGGCTCATGATTATGTAGGATACGCAAGACTTTTGGTGCATTAATTTTCTTAGGAAAGTGTACGAATAGCGAATAAGAACAGCCTGTATGAACAATTGTATGTGCATTTTCATAAGATATCACATGAACCATTGTATGAGCACACAATGCACTGCAAGACAGTTGTACTCTTGGGCAGCTCCCAGGTAGGTCAGTAGGTGTTCACTAAGTCTACAAACCTAGGACATAGCTATGAAAGAACACATGACAGTAAATGCAAACCATTACTGCAAACACACAAAAAAAAATCTTGTCTCTTGTCTCCTAACTGATTCCAGCATTCCCCACTACCCACGACTCAGGCACAAAAAATGACGCTGTAACAATCAAATTATGCTTCCACAATTTTCTCAAAAATGACTCGGCTTAGAGTCACATTTCTCTCACCATGTTAATCTCTCATTTCATCTGCATCTTTGATCTAAAAATGTCAAAATTAATGACTTTTTCTCAATTTTCTTCAAATCGTACTTTCACAAACTCAATCTCAGATTGTTTGTCTAACTGTCCTGAAACTTTGGCAGGATTGTTTTCAGACAATGCTGATCTAAGGTTATCACAGAAATTTCAATATGTGAATCCGTTTTGAGGTTATACATGTTTAAACATTTGTCTACACAGTAAGTTCAATTTTACATAAATACTCATAAATCAAAAATGGCTGAAGCATGTGCAGATGCTATGTCCAGGCTTTGCTAAGCAGTCTTGGGCGTTCTGCCACTAGAGGGCACCACAAATGCAACAAGCATATATCTCATAATGAGCTACAGAGAAAGTACGAAATTAGGTTTGCACCATCTAGAGTCATGACTCGGTCAATGCATGAAATATGGTAATGACTGCCTAAAGAGGGTATGGCTTATTAAACAGATCTAAATTTCAGGATATTCCTCATTCTAAGCTTAAAAAAATCACAATAAATCACCAGTACATCCTACAGAGTGGAAGAATTTTCAGCTCATCCACTAAACTGTGTCGGAATTTTGTTACGGTGAAACTTCGGGCCACTTCAGAAGTCCATCTTTAAGAATATGCTAAATAATTAACATCTGTGTATCCACAAGTCTTCATTCAAGTGTTACCAAAAGTGACTCAGACATTCTTTGGATACTAGATATCGCATGTTTCAAATGGGGTTCAGATCAGTTTAACGGTGAGCACGCAGTGATATTCAGTATTGTTGTAATTTGTACCGTATGCACACAGCATTTTATATTTCATCTCATTTTTAACCAAATTTCACCAAAATATCAAACAATACATCCAAAACCAGCAGAATGATGTGAGATTTTTTTCAGAATTGTATCACTAAGATAAGATAAGATCTTTATTGTCTTCCTTAGAAGAAATTTGTTTTGGACCTGCGAGAGACTGTCCACCGTCACACAGCCGCCACATATACAGAGAACATATAAATTAAGAAGACAAATATATACCCCCTGCCCCAACATCCCCAAGTATTGCACATTGCCCCTAAGTTTAAAAAGTTGACCTTCATTTCCTGCTGTTAAGTAGGTCGATTGACAGTGGGATAAATGAAAATTTGTACCTGTTCAACTTATAGTTGGGTAACCTGTACCTTCTGCCTGAAGGCATCAATTCATACTCCTTACGGAGGATATGATTCGGATCTGTAGTAATTAAGACTTGTAAGTGCTTTTACTTATTTTTTTATTTATTTTAAAATAAATAAATACAAATAAAAAAAATAATTACCCCAGTTTTGCACATGTGGTATTAATCAATTAAGTTGTCAGAAGGGGACTCTCTGCTGATACTGAGGGTCAAAGTTCAAATCCCAGGGTGGAAAGTGCTTCACTTTCTGAACACTTTGACAATGCACCAGAAACCAGCGGGTTGATGTCGGGTTATTTTTCAGGATTGTATCCCCAATAGTTAAATTGCTGTGAATATTTTATGTTTTGTAACTTCACTCTCTGCCTTCTACTTCTGAGGCTGGTTAGACTCCCTGGCTTTGGAGTCAGTGGGCAGGGTTGAAGAGGTCGTCAGGGAACTACCTGCACCTGGGTAGATCTCATGTTTCTACCCATCTGTTGGGAACTCTTGTGGTTAAAAAGTAGACGTGCCATGTCATCTGATACTTCATTAATTTACAAACTACATTTTCCAATTTCCTGTGACGAATCTCAAATATCTAATATACTCAACTCAAGTAAAAAGAACTTCATTCAATTCATAATTCACATAATTCATGGGGTCGACATCAGCAAAGGCATGCGGTGGCTAGAGGTTCCCACCGCCGGATCAAACAGGATCAGATTCCTTTCAGGAAGCTTCAGGCTTCAGGATAAGAGAGTAACCATGGATTCTGAGCCAAGTCCTCAACGAGGGCGCGTCTCAAGCCCGTTGTAGACGGAAGGTTCTAGACGTAAAAGCGGATTCATTTAATTCATAATTCATCCTGTCAAAACCGACTATGGCCTACCTTGACCAGCTGATTTGTTCAGTAGTTGAGTAGTAAGGAGGTTGTATTTTAATGCTAAGGGTAAGAGTTCAGATCCCTGTAGTGCTACCCTGCAGGTGGTCTGAATCTTTGCATTTTCCAGAATAACTTTTGACACTTTTAACATAGTGGGACTATTTGTGTATACATTATTAAACATGACGCATTCTTGATCTTGAACAAAATAAAAATTCAATACAAATGTGAAAAATGTTTTCACAGAAATCTGAAATCAGATTTACATACGTCAAAAGAGCATTAGCGTCTAGTGATCTTGTCGATATAAAGAGAAACAATCTGCTTGATGCTTTAATTATTTAAATGAAATTGATTTTCTTAAAAGCTCAAACTAACAAATGTCACAAAAGTAGAGCACTCACATAAAACAGTCAGAGCAGAACTGTTTATAACTCTCTCCTGCTGACTGAGTGTTTACTGCAGTACAAGAGAGAAGCAGACAGACATACAGTCGGACGTATGGACAGGTCGAGGTTCTCCTCGTTGATGCTGCCCCCTGCCCAGGCCAACCACCCTTCCCCCTCTCACCTCTCACCAAGCATATTTTGGAGTTAAAACACACCATTGAATCCAGTAACAAGGCATTCCTTGTCCAAGGCCACCAAACCTCATCTGGACAGCCAGCAGGGAAGCCACTGTACGTGTATGTGTGTGTGTGTGTGTGTGTGTGTGTGAGCACGTGTATACAGTAGTGGCCAGGCCAGGTTAAAATTATTTGCTGCTGCCTTTCAGAGGCAAGCTGTGGAGGCTACTCTCAGACACACACACACACACACACACACACACACACATTTTTTTGCTCGCTTTGCCCGGCCCTCTCTTCTCTCTGTGGGAGCATATGGCATAGGGCCATATTCACATTATGCAGAGACAAACACACAGAAAAAGACACGGAATATCTGTCGCACATAACCACATGCGATCGGCACGAACTTGCCTCAACAGAGTGTCCGTGTGAGAGCTGGGAGCGATGGTGTGTTTATGAAAACGGCAGCAGAGAGGTTGAAACACAGGGACCAGATAGTTGTCCTTTTACCATCAACACTTCTGCTGCGCTTGGCAGCAAACCTCCTCTCACTCCCCCTCTTTTCCTCACCCTCCCCAGCAAATCTTTCAACACTCTCTTCTTCCCCCTCCTCTCACTCCCTCCCTGCTCCTCTCACGCAGTAGCTCCTGCATTAGGTCCCCTCAAGCTAGTTTGTCCGCCCCCCTCCTCTACCGCCCCTCTCTCTCACACACAAACACTCACTCACCCACATTTGGCTATTTGACTGCTGCTTGGGGCTGGATGCAGCCTGTGCTAATGCCAGTGTGTTCTTTTCCTTCAATCACATCTTTTTTTAACCCGACTTTCCATCTCTGTTCCACTATCTTCAGCGTCCCTCGCTCTGTCTACCTTTCATGTGTTTCTCAGTGTTTCTTTTGAATGAAATGATCCATTCAAGAAGGCCACAGCTGCACCTCTGGCAACACAGACCTGAATACTGAATCCCCACTCTCTCAGCGTGTTTTTCCTTAACCTTGTCTAATTTCTGCACATCTCACTCCTTTCCTTTCCCCCTTCTCAGTTTCTCTCCTTAACACTACTCTTTCACTCTCTTCTCCTAGCAACGAACAATCAAGAGCCCCCAAGAGTAGGACAGTTGATAATTCATCCGATTATGCTCCGGCGCTTTTGGCCTCTGATTGAATTTGCATTCATCTGTCTTTTTTCCTAAGAAATTAACACCAGGAGTAGGCATGGGAAAATATGAAATTCTCATGTCACGATGACCCTGGCCAGAATAATTGCAATTCACGATATTATGCTGAAAATAATCAAAATATGCTTAAAACTCTTAAAATGAAGTGCCCTAGCCTTGCATTTTGTTAAGAAACAAAAATTTTCATGGCATCGCAACTATGACACACATCCTTTTTTTAGTAAACAACAAACAGTCTTAAAAAGCCAGGCTTTTCAACTACTTGAAATGGCTTCATATATTTCTATATGAATGATGCCAGTGACTGATCGAGATCTTTTTGAGTTTTGTGTGTATGCAGCCTGTTTTTTGCAGAGTCAGTTTTATTGTTGGTTGTCCAGTAGAGCTGGGTATTGTTTGAAAAATTACGATACCGGTAGTGACACCATTACCCTTAAAGTGGTACCGACAAGGATAAGACTACATTTGATATCCATACTGTGAATGGAGGTGTACTTTCAAACAATTTGGTGGCATCTTGACACATTGAACTGCCAACTCGCTCAACTTCACCACACCACAGACTGTATGGGTTGTAGCTGCTGCTGGAGCGTGAGCTCCACACCAGAGACAGTTGCGAGAGTCCACCCCGCTGCAAACACAGTAGCTGGGCTAACAGTTAGCATTACGTGGCTAATGTTATCTAACCGTTAATACCAGCTTTAAAAACCAAGTTGAGCCGTTTCATGTCAATGTGAGTTTGTTGGGACCGTTTAACAGCTCAGAGTTGGATATTAGCTGTGATGCTCTGCTAGCTTGTGCTAACATGGCAGACTTGCCAGGAGGAGAGTGGCTTCTGAGTAGGGTCGGGCAATATGAAGATATATCGTTATCAAGATATAAGGCAACATATCATCTTAGATTTTGGATATCGTTGTATCATGATATGGCATAAATGGTGTTTTCTCCCTCGCTTTAAAGGCTGCATTACAGTAAAGTGATGTAAATTTATCATCATACCAGACTTTTCATTTGTTTTAATGCTTGCCTTTACTCACTTAGTCATTATTGTGTTAATATTTTCTGAACAAAAAACAAAACAATAGTTATCCACACAACTTTTTTTTTGCATCAGAGAGCATATTTTGTCAGAAATATTGTTATATGCATTTGAGAAGATTTAAAAACATTTTGATATACAGTGTTGTGCTAGTTACTGAAAAATAATAACTAGTTACCGTTACTTCATTAAAAAGTAACTCAGTTAGTAACTCAGTTACTTAAACCAAAAAGTAATGCATTACTGAGAAAAGTAACTTTTTTGGGACTAAAAATCTACAGAAGCGCTACCACTTTATGTAATGTTACAGCACTGTGATGAGGCCAGCAGGTTGACAGTGACTTGGTGAGAGACGTGTTTCATTAAGATGCTCTGGTAAGAATTGTTTATATACCTCTATCTGACTTGACTATCTTTTATTGTTTAGGGCTAAAATGCTTTAGTGAAAGGGAACTTTGTGAAGGAATACTGCAGGCTGTGCGCGGTTTTAAAACCTGGCCAAAAATAACGGAGTAACACATCGTTTGGTAATGGTAACTGAGTTACTGAATTTAAAAACTAATGCGTTAGAGTATTAGTTACTGCCAAAACAAACAGCGTTACTGTCCTGCCCAACACTGGAGATATATATCCTGTATCGAGGTATAGCCTAAAAATATCATGATTTAATTAATTTTCAGGACGTATCGCCCAGCCCTACTCCAGAGACAGCATTAACAGAAAGTTTGCTGATCCGAGACAGTCCAGGATCAGACCCCAGCACAAAAACGACTGAATGCAGGTATCGTTTGACTGAAGATGTTTTGATACTACTTGGTACTGGGTACCAAGTGGTGCGGTTGATACCTTCAAGGTGTAGAGTACTGATACAACACACAAATTTGGTACAAATTTCACCAGTATCCCGATAATGGAAGTTCACCACAATCAGCTTATTGTGAGCATTTTTTATCATGGCTCCACTAAATTGGTATATCGTCACATACCTAACCAGGAGTTTTATCTTTACCTGATGTGCATGTATTTTAAATGTGCCATGAGCTTGTGTACAATGTAATGAAAATAAAAGCAAACTGTAAATGCTCTTTCCTGTGAAAAAGGTTTTAAAAACCTAACTGTGTTACGTAATATTCATTAGAAATGAAAAACAACAGTCTCCATTTTCTCAAGGTATAATAACCCTCAGTGTGACACAAAGTCAGATGGCTCTAGCAGCTGGAAAGGTTGTGTGTCTCCCCGGAAATGTATTTGCGTCAATCAGAGAATATGGGCCTTTCCTCAAATAGATCTCTGAGCACATGTCCCTGCTTTCATATCTTATATCTGTCTCCCCCCCTCCGCTGTATATGACGCTGAGATGATGAGTATGTAAAGCAGCACAGTATGGCCTCATTCAACATCTGACCTCCATTTTCAAGTGAAGAAAGATTTTAAAATCACAAGAAAACCAATTTGTTTCACCCTGCTTTTGCTTTATACTTTGATTTGTTTCTGGTGTAGAGGTTCTATGGCCTTAGATGAAACAAGTGTATGTTAACATTTCTGTAATGAACTATTGTGACTGTGTAACATGGAGAGAAAGAAAACTGCATGACGAAACGTAAAAAAACACAAACAAAAAACACTTGGAAATATTGCTGCTTTTTTTAGACATTCTATTTATGGCTGTTGTTATCTTGTATAGAGCGAGTGCTTTTCAATTGCATGTGACCCAAAAACCACTAGCAGAGCCCCCTCCCGAAATCCCCATCCCACTGAGACCCTGGCTAAAAGACAAACAACTTCTGTCACAGGCCTCTGTGTGGAGCTAGCCCAGAAAGATCACAGTGAAGTAAAATTCATGTCAAAATCCTCAAATATTAAGACACAACCCGGCATCATAAAGACACTATAGACACGTCTCATTACATTAATATAAGCTTGTTTGTTCTGCATAGCCATACAACACCAAAACAATAAATCCCTCTCACCTTTAAAAGAAAAAAAAACAGAAATAAAGCCACATAACCAAAGCTATTTTCCAGCTTCCAGTTTAGCAGAGTGCCTGTCTTGCCTCTGGCTTGGCAGGCTGCACCAGCCTGCTTCATAAATACTGCACAAGCAACGCTTGATGAAAACCCCCGCTTCTCTCAGGTACAACTGCACTCTGGAGAGCTTCATTATCTACAGTATGGATAAACTGTACCTACAAACTGTGTGTGTTTGTGTGTTTGTGTCAGAGACAGACTTTGGGAGAGAATGAAAAGTGACAGTGAGAGAGAGCAGATGTGAGAAACTGATTTATTTGACTCATTTGTTAAATGTCTGCTCTGTCATACCTCGAGCGAATGGACAAATGGCAGGTTCCACAATGGTCCACACAAATATAATCTATGAGTGTGTTCATGTAAAGGTGCAAATATTTAGTTTAATGACATGAGGTAGTAGTAAGAGGCGTCAGGAGATAAAATATATTCTTAAAGTATTAAATATTTATGGCAGGATTCTTACTTTTTCCGCCTCGGGGTCATGATCCCATGCGGCACTAATACTCAACTCATGGCCTGACGGGGTGCCGGGTGGCTCGTTGACCATTTTAAAATTGACAGTGAAAATAAATGGACTCACACTGGGATTTTTTTTTGTACTTTGATGTTCATAAGACGTCGGGGTGCATAAAAATAGGGGTGGGAGTCACCAAAGAATTCACGATACGATGTTATCACAATACTCCCCCCCCCTCCTCAACTTGCAAAGCAAGTTGAGGATCCCTGCCATTTAGGGTGGTTTAATATGCAGACTGGGATGGTTTTAGAAATCACTCCCTTATTCACTCATTCGCCTTCATTAAAACACTTAAGGGCTTACTCTACAGTTAGTAAAAAAATTAACACTAATAAACCATCATTATTTTGCAGCATTGTCTCTGACCAGTGTTGCATTGCATAACTTGAATTTATACTATGGCTGCCCTCTGAAAGTTGAAGATTCTAATCATCTACTGTATATTACATGAACATCACTGAACATTCACTGCCCTGAATGTCCCACTGAACCCTGTTCAAACCCTCAAACAGGGAAAAAAAGAATGAATAGTCAAATATTCGTACTGAACAGCTAAATCTGATATGGCTGACATAATTTGAAATGAGGTACAGTCCCAATTTATACATCTAGCAGGCATAAGAGTGCATGATAGCCTATTTAGCTTCATTTTGTTTGAGGGACATATTTGGTGGATTTCCACTCAGATGAAAGCTGTGACAAAGACCTGTATATTAAATTCCCAGCACTAAACAGCAGACGGACAGAGTTAGCGGCTAAATGGCGAAGATGGTCGAGGGTCTTGGAAGGTAAAAGACGACAACGGAGCTAAAAGGACAGGACTGACATTGAACTTCCATTTGTCCAGTGGCCAGGATTTAGGATTATTCTATTATATACTGTAAAACTAATGTCTTTAACGACTTTGAAACCCAAAGTACAATCCATTTGTTTGTGTTTTTCTCTCTCTTTCTGTGCCCTACATCAATCTCCATGTTCCTCTCACCGGTCCTTCAGATTACACAGAGGACACACTACGGGAAGACATGCTGTCCTCAGCATCTGGTCAATTGTGAGGTGTTTTAAGTTTCAAAGTTCAATTTGTCATCAGTCCTGTTCCAGAGACGACGAGGTAAAGCGGGTAATGGAGCTGTTCTAATAGTGCAGATAGTCCACTAAGTCAGCGTTCCCTGGATACCAATTAGCAGTGAACAACCAGGCATCTAAAGTCGGCCAGCTGATGTGGGATCAGCTCCAGCTTCCAAATGAGAGAATGGCATTTGTGAGATGGGACAACATGTGGGATTCTAGATCAGGGCGCTTGGAAAGGTGTGTGATCCAGTGAT
The DNA here is from genome assembly GCF_011397635.1 of Epinephelus fuscoguttatus. Lineage (NCBI taxonomy): Eukaryota > Metazoa > Chordata > Actinopteri > Perciformes > Serranidae > Epinephelus > Epinephelus fuscoguttatus. The sequence continues at coordinate 19,727,265 of NC_064756.1, forward strand.
GAGTCACCATCAGCCACACAGACTACGCATATACACTAGCCCAGTCTGAGGCTAAATGTATGGCAGTTGCTGAAGAGTGATATGCCTAACACCCTAAAATTGGCTTGACCATTTTGATTACAAACAGCACTGGAGTGACTAACTGAAGGGTTGTGCTTTTGAGGAAGGAGGTCGTTAATGTTTGCTTCATTTCAAAAGTGTATATTCAATCAAAGGAGAAGAGCTGATGAGGCATTTAATTGCTGCTATCAAGTATTTCTTACTCGGTCACACTTTGTTTCCCTCTCTAGTCAAATCTATAGATGAGATCAGGGCAACTTTGCAAACAGAGGAAAAACAAGCACACTCACTCAAAGTGATCACTGTGAATCCCCACTGTACATGCATGTGTATGGATCACCGTCTCTATTTCCCATTTGGCAACAACAGTGCCAGCTCCTTGTTCATTCCCCCCAAATTTCTCAGTGTTTATCTCAGTTTGTCACTAAAGGGCATGAGCACATTTAGGGGCAAAGACTGCAGGAGAGTAACCTTCAGCGCAGCAGGCATTCACCGGTATCAAAGGATGATCAGCGGAGGCATCACTTGTTTCAGCAAGAGGTCAACACCCAGCCGTAAATAACATCATCAAAATGTGATCTGTTTTCAAGGTGCGCAAAAGAGAGCAAGTCAGTGTCAGGCATACGTATCAGATGATATAGTCAGGTGTGGAAAGATGCTGAAGCTGAAAACACAGAAATCACAAAAAAACAGAAACCACTTCCCAGGCCTGAAAGATGAGCCATGTTTTCCTTCATTTTTCAATTTAATAATGTATTTACAGTCTTAAATTTCCCTCAATGTATTTGTGTTATCAAATAGATTATCATGACTGATTTTTTTCCAAGCTCTTTTTTGGCATGGTGATATCTTATCATTCCTTTTATGAAGCAAAGCACAAAACAAAGATTAGATGTGGGTGTGAGGTTAACCCTGCAGAGCATGCCTCATCTGAAGAGTGCTTTATATTGGGTCCCTCTTTAAAGTGAACATTCAACTCTCTGTCAAGTTATGCTGTGGCACTAAAAAGTGAATTGTAAAGTAGGCAGTCCATGGATAGTTGGTGGAGGCTCAGTACTGAGATTGAACTAAACCGTGTCCAACAAAGACTGTCAGTATACAGATACAGGCGATATAGGATATGGAAATGGCAAATCAAAGAAGTGTCTTTGTGGAAAAAATGCAGTATACAAGATATTTCTTGAAGGACTTCAAACTCTGACTGTCTGTAACTGAGCTAAAAATAAATACCATTCACTTACAAAAAGCGTTTTTTTTTCTACATGCCATTAGGCTGCAAAGCTACCAGCTTTCATGAAAGCACATTTTGCCTGTAAACCATAAAAATAAATAAGGTACGCCACTCTGCAACCAGGGGTCAATCACAGTCTGAATCGTGTTGTTTAAATCTGCACATTTAAAGGTCCAGTGTGTAAGATTTAGAGCAGTGGTTCCCAATTGGTCCAGACACAAGGTCCAGATTTCTCCCTAGTCATAAGTTCAAGGTCCACACAGTTTATTGTATTAAGCTTCATACTTGCATTTGGCCATGTCGTAGAGCTAGTTTGCTGTCTCTGTTAAGTAGCTATCTGCTAGTCACTCACTCTACAACAGGAAACAGCACTTCAGAATAAAAGCTCTGCATATTCACTGCACTCCAAAACAAAGTGTTTTTTTTTGTTTGTTTGTTTTGTGTTCACAACTGACACATCCAAAACTCTCCAAAACAAATAGACCAGGTGTAGGCGGATCCAGAAAGTGTTAAAGCCAGTAAAAACACTGAATAAAAAAGTTTCACATTACAAATCAGTGTTTCTCTGATGCTTTTTGGCATGTCAGAGATAGGCAGCTCGCCCACCACATGCTGATGTGTGCTAATTTTTTTTCTGTAATAAATTAAGATACAGGCATTCAGGTTTTTACCAGGAGCTGATTTATCCACAGTGTTCTCTTCCTCTCCAAATCTGCGATTTAAACCGGTAAAAACACTAAATAAAACAGTTTATGTTAAAAAAAAAAAACCTGTGTTTTTCTGAAGCTGTTGTCGCAGAGGGGCTGCTATAGTAACTATGGTGGCCAACGTGAAAACGCCAGTCTTTATTTTGTTTGTTCTGGGCTACTGTAGAAACATGGCGGTGAACATAGCAATCTCCGTAAACAAGGACCTGCTCCCTATCAACAGCTCATTCTAAGGTAACAAAATCAGGACAATTTTTATTTTCAGGTGAATATCCACTAAAAAAAACTATACTTATTTTATTATATTCCATTTCTGCCAATACAACCCCCTAAATCCTTCACACTGGACCTTTAATCACAACACAAGCCAGATGTTGATGCACTGATTCATAGACAACGATCCTTAACATTGTCACACTTACATCCCCAAAATAAATGTTTTTCGATGAAAAATAAACCAACGCGATATAAGTGAAGTGTACAGAAGCTGAAATCAGAGCTATTTTGGGATGTGAACAGCTCAAGTTGGATAACAAATACAGAGTGTGCTTCAAGCTCCAAGTTAGCTCATTGAAAAAGTATTTAGGGCAAAGCACATCCACCTCATTCATGGATTTTTGGTCACATTTAGCTAATTATCCTGGATCACACTGTGTACATATTCCCTTATCGCTACACCTTCATTCACCACTCTCAGCACAGTTTCCAAAATAGTCCAGACACCTTCAGGATCAACAGCAGGGGCACCTCTGTTAAATGTTAATGAACACATCAGAATATAAACACGGTGATATACAGTGTAACTATAATTATTCACAGCCCTCTCTGGTGTTGCTTCCAGGAACACTACTGCAGTAATCATGCACCATAAGAGGAGGTTCTCATGAGGACACAGTTGTATCAAATTTGGCTCCATCATGTGTTAAGTTTGGAAACACGTGCACCACACCACTAGCCAGCACCCAGGATAAACAGAGGCTTTCAAAATATTTACATGTGACCTCACACCTATGCATGCGCGCGCGCATACACACACACGCAGGCAGGCAGGCACACAGTAACTTGGCATGCTAAGTGAGCCATCCATTTGCTTATCAGCAGCACAAACACAGCACAATGATGATGACCAAATTAACAGCGGTGTCAGAGCGAGGGTAAACAGCAGTGATTGCACGGTGGAGAGGATGTTGCAATTCCAAACACCAAAACAGCAGTAAATCACAAAAATACCAGTATGGGTCTCAGAGAGTGTACATGTAGGTCTACGGAGCACACAAACCTTTGCTATGGTGATAATAAAGCGTGTTATTACAGTCTGTGTTGCCCCGGTTTGCGCGGTGTCATGAAGGAAACGCGCGTAAAGCTGTCACACATGCCATCAGCGAAACACAGAGGATACCAGAAAGCGTTGCAGGTCTACAGTAAGTGAAAGGTCACAAAAAGCAATAACAAAACCCTGAGTTTGTTCTGGTTCAGATGTCCGAAGTTGGACATGTCTTACCTGGTCCCGCGGAATGCAAGGCAGCGAAGTCCTGCGGTGGGACTTGCTGTTGCTCTGACTGTGAGCCATCATTTCCGAGGCCGCTATGGAGCTGGACCTCCGTCTCCTTTTGAAGACAGGGATGTCCTCCTCCTTCGCCCCGGTCACAGAGCCACAGCACCCCGTCCCGCTGGTCCCTGAGGCCGGCAGGAGCCGGTCAGCATAACTCGCAAGCAAAACCCCCAGCAGCCCCAGCAGGTAGGCCAGGTAGGGTCTCCAGCTGGCCCGGACTCTGCTCAGAGAGACGAGGGAGACGGCCCTGATGACGCTAATGAAGACGAGGATGGACACTCCCTGACGCAGCCGGACGACCAGCAGAGCCCCGCTGCCCAGGCAGCCGAGGACTACCAGGGTTGCGGGGAGGGACAGCAGCTGCTCCTCGGCGCCGCGCAGGAGGGACTGCGCCGCGGCTTCGCCCAAGTGGCACACTGCTAACAAAAAAACCGCGGTGCGGATGAGCACCCTGCAACGAATCAGATACAGTCCGACCCAGAAGAAGGCACATACGAGTGTAAAAACGGGGGAGACGCAGTAACAAGCGGTCAAAAGCAGCTCCACAGCGCAGCCCGCCGCGAAATGAAGACGAGAACCGGAGCCGCTGCTATTTCCGTTGCTGCTGCTGCTGCTGCTGCCTGCATCCCAGTCGACCAATCTGAGCAGCAGAGCGAGAATAACGGAGACGGAGGCAACGCAGACCGCAGACGACACTCCTCGGCAAGTCCATGTCACGGCGAGTCTCAGCCACGACTGGCTCCCTGCGTCCTGGTGCAACGGGGTGACACATGTCTTCACGTAGCCGTTGCGCTCCAACGCTGCCCGGGGATATTTTTCATGAGCGCTTCTTGATGAACCTCTGTCGCTGTCTGCCTCCAAGGCCATCGCTATCAGTCAAGCGGAATGCTTCGCTGACCGTCCGGGAAAATAATAGATTTAGGCTCTGTGTGAGTGTCTCAGTGGTCTACATGTCCCACCTATGATTCCCATGATAATGCGTCTTCTCTGTGCGCAGCTGGCAGCAAAACATTGGTCAGTGATGCTTGGCTCCAAAACAAAAGTTCAATAAGCATGCATATCACTTAAAAACACTGCCATATCATGGGGCTCACAACTTTTCTTTAAGTTTTGTGGTTGAGCACTTTCCCATTACATTATTGGGTTGCCTCTGGTAGTCAACCAGTGAACCAAAAACGCAACCCCTGGCGTTTCACACATCTAGGGGACTGTCTCCACTCCACATAGTATCTCTCCCTCTCTCCTTCTCTCTTTCCCCTCCCACTAGACACTATCCCTTTTTTTGTGCCGCTCCGGTGATTCCACCGTCACGTTTCAGCTCTTCCTCGTGTTTCGCTTCATTCTGCAGCCTGATGTGACTCAGTTCGCAGTGGATGGATGCCATGTTTACACCAAGATTTCCTGACGTGCTCTGGAAGATGGAGCGGCCCATTATGTGAATCACCTATAGTAATCCCCTAATAAATTTTAAAGGTACTCCACTGTGTAAATATGTCAGGAGCCCAAAAGTTATATCACGCAACTTTAAGCTACAGCATTTATCAGCCTGAGGTCACTCCAAACTCACATGTCGAAGGCACTTCACTATATAGATATCTGTATGTCTTCACTGCCAGAGGCTACTTATTTCACTTTCCTTCAGCCTGCAGTGGTCATTCTTTCATGGATGTATGTACAGTAACAGGGTCAAATATACAGCAGTAATATGTGTAGCAAAGTCAGATGTACACTTGTAATATTAAGTAGTGCTGCAGCCATCGATTCATCGAGTAATCCATTGATTATTCTGGTGATTAATCGAGTAATCGGATAAGAAATACTGCGTTTTCATTAAACTGCTTTAGCTTTATTTAAATGCAATAGTGACATATAGAGAAAAAGAAAATACTAAAAAGTCTCTGAACTAAGAGAAATGAGCAACAAATTTGTTCTTGCTCAGCTGAACATCGTGGACCCCTCTGCACAAAGCTGTCCAATGTAAGAATCTGCAACTTAAGTGTATAATTTTTTGTACTGATATTTATTACTTGACCTTCATAAATATAATACTTTAAGTTCCTATGACTGACTAATTTAGACTTCACTGTGGTTAAGGGGTGCCTTACACCTGCTGACCCTACTTACTGCAATCCAAATTAAAATACCTGTACTTGATACGTGCATTTAGGCTACATTTTCAACTGTGTGTGTGTGTGTGTGTGTGTGTGTGAGAGTGACTGAGGGGGTGCATGTGTGCAAAAGTGCTTGACTGAGTAATGGGTGTGTGTGTTAATGTGTGTGTGACTGACATAATAACATGAATGGAGCTAAGGCTGTAACAAGTTGATTACTGCATGTCATTTTCCATGTGTTGCTATCTTCTACAGCAAAACTTGGCTATTACGCATCCTAGCAATCACTGATTAAGGTTAAATGCAGTTAAACGTGACATTAACGTACTTTGTTGTGCCGGGTCCGTTCAGCAAACTCGATGCATACACCCAATGTTTTCTACTTAGACGTTGTAGCATTGAGGGCATGCTATTGTGGTATGCTAACTCTGTTTTGCAACACACACTGAACTGTTTTCGTTTTAACTTGTAATCATCCCACACCCTTGACACTTTCTCATTTTCTTTGGGGTGTCTCTCGCTCTTTCCTTGTCCCTCCTACTCCATAGTTTTGCAGTCCGTGCTTCACATCCACATTACAGCTGTATAGGCTATCTACAGCGAAAGTAACAAGCGAGTTGTGCAACAGAAACAACCATCCATGTGAAGCACAGCTCACTGTATATTTGTACTGGATTTAGCGATAGAATTATCCGAGTTAATCTAGGAATCGTTACAGCCCTAATGTTAAGTATTATAATTACGGTTTCTGTACCCCTACGTTCACCTTTGGGGGACCCTACCTATAAAGGGGTGTCTCCTGCCTTACCTGTCTCCCATGGGAGAGATAAGTGACATTGCTTTCGTAGTAATTTCTGTGTTTTAGCGCTGTTGAGCTGTTTATAAGTTCATTTTTCCGCGTGAACTTATTGTATAATATGCTAACATATTCCTGTGTCACTTAATTTGTGTAGGGGCCAAGTTACACGGTCATAATTGATGGAGGATTTTGGTTCTACCTCTTGCTGTCAGGTATGTTTTCGGTAACTTGGCTGCCCTTTTGCTGCTGTGCACTGTAGAAGAGGGGCTTGAGTTTGTGGTCTAATTGACGGAGGATCTTGTTTTTACCTCTTGTTGTCAGGAATAAACAGAGATCACCTCCAAAGATATCCATGGCCTCTTCATATCAACACAACGCAGACAACACAAGAGTCCACCAGTTACATGTACTCCACAGATATCTACACCATAAATGAGAAGCACAATCCGACAAACAACAAAGAGCAGAATTTAGCTCTGGTAATAATCATCATGCAACCCATGATTTTTTTCTTTTTTTTTCTGGATTAAAACCCTAAATCACATCATCCTCTGCCTCCTGTGTGGCAGGCTGGCTGAGGACAAGTTAGCAGCCTTCACCTGTTTGCCCTACATTTTATGAGAGGATTTAAAAGGATGCACAGTAATTACATAAAGCTCTTTCAAGTCTGTCGTCTCTTTCTATAGTTCTATTAATGCAGCTGAATCTTATAAATCAGTAGTGAGAAAGAAAAAGCATTACAATGTTTGTTTTTGTTTTTTTTGTGTGTGTGTGTTTTTTTAATCAGGCCTGCCTTGTGCTACTAACATCAAATGGTTTAGAACAGAGTGCTGCAGGAATGATGTTTATTTGTAGGCCAACACAGATGGTAACATTGCCCTGGTTCCCTTAGAGAAAGTCAGAGGGATTTTTCCATTGGATTTTGGATTATTGCAGAAAATAAGCTCTGTGGCAAACAAAGGTTTACAATACTTACAGGTTCTGTTCAGCCAGATAACCTTCATAAACAACACATTCTCACTCCGACCTCGTCACATATTGACGTTTGGTCATGGACCTTCCTCTTTCAGATATGACGTGAAAGGTACCCTGGGTGCGTTGCTTGTTGATGTTCTGGGACACCGTGTTAAGTTCTGCCTGTTACATGCATTGTCTTCTTTCAAAATACGCCTTCCTTTTTCACAGGAAATTTACAGTTTACATACAGTCTTTTTCAAAATAAACACTCTACGTCAGTACAATAACAAATATTGATGCCTTTTTTCCCTCCAACAGCCAATGCACCTGGTTAGGTTTAGGAAAAAACGCCGCTCTCCCGGGTGAAAGTCGATGTTTTTTGGACCCTGCCCGCCCTACTTTGACTTCCGCTGCCTTTACTTTAGTTCTTGTCCTGCTGTTTCTCCTTGATGCTGCCGAGTGCCATTTAACTATAACTATAACCGGACACATATGCCAACGTTACTGCCGCAAGTCACTGCCCAAGTGTCGGATTACGATGACTTCAGTGTGAGACCAGGTTGTCATGAATTAACACCACCTTCATGATCTCTGAAGCATAAATGCAATAGCCAGAAATAAAAAGCTGACGTTAGGCTATAAACAAACTACACAATGGCAGTATGACTTCAAGGTCACCATCACGACGATGCTGTGTTCAGCATGATGTTGTTCTGTGGTCTCATTTAGCAGCTTGTTAGTAACCGTCTTATTGAAGACACATAAAGCCCTCAAACTGATGTATTTTATGTCGTAGAACGAAACATTAAAGTTTCTTAAAGGGAAATTTCGGTTTATTTCAACCCATCTCCTATCGTCCTAAATTTGTTTCAAGCCACTAGTGACATAGAAATAATAGTTAGCATGTTAGCCATTAGCCTAGATACAGCCATAGTGTCAGACCTGTTAAAACTTAATTGAACGGGCATCCTTTCAAGTGCTAAACAAGTTTTTTCTCCACAAAGACCGCCTCATTTCGTTAGGATAAATGTCAGAGAACATATAGAAAACGACATGTAAACGTGTAGTCTTACCTTACCAGTGTGGTGCCATGTTTGTTGTTTACCATTTAGCTAAGGCTGCAACTGGTCCCATTACTTGCAACAGAGGCATTCCTCTTCTGTGGGCACTGGGGTACAGCATTCACAGGTAACGTTACACCACCAATCTCCAGAGCTAAAGCCTTCCAGCAGCCATTCCTCTTCTCTCATCCTCTACCTGTTGTGCCTCTCTCTCTCTCCTCCTCCGTTCTTCAATTTCACGAAGCTCTTTGTCAGTGTGGCTCAAATAAATAAGGGCGGCCATCGACTTTCAATGTGGAAAGCCTATATACTAACATTCCACATTTAGGTGGTCTTCAGAGTTGTTGTCTTACCTTATGGTGTGTTTACCATTTACCTCTGCTTCCCAAAGCGCAGCCGAAATCTCGCGAGAACACGCCACAGCAGCTGGAAGGTAGAACCGGACAGTAGCCTGAAAAGTTCATTCATTTATTTTATGAAAGATTTATAGAATTATGGCTGACTTTTTGCCAGACTTCGACTTTGTGGAGGAGGAATTTGATTTTGCAGAGTTTTATGGCCGCCCTTATTTATTTGAGCCAGAATGCACTGACAAAGAGCTTTGTGAAACTGAAGAACGGAGGAGGAGAGAGAGAGAGAGAGAGAGGCCAACAGGTAGAGGACGACAGAGGAGGAATGGCTGCTGGAAGGCTGCGTAGCTCTGGAGATTGGTGGTGTAACGTTACCTGTGAACGCTGTACCCCAATGCCCACAGAAGAGGAATACCTCTGTTGCAAGGAATGGGACCAGTTGCAGCCTTAGCTAAATGGTAAACAACAAACATGACACCACACTGGTAAGGTAAGACTACACGTTTACATGTCGTTTTCTATATGTTCTCTGACATTTATCCTAACTTTGTGGAGCTTGTTTAGTGGACTAACTTTGCACTTGAAGTATGCCCGTTCATTTCTATGTCACTAGTCACTTGAAACAAATTTAGGATGATAGGAGACGGGTTGAAATAAACCGAAATTTCCCTTTAAGTTTGTGTTAACCACGGACTGTTTCAGACATCTAACCAAAAAACATTCAAAAAACCTACTGATCCCAAGATGAGGGACACAGGAGTGTAAAACTGCTAATTCATTTCCAGGTTTTAGGCAACCCAGTCTCACTCCGAAGTCATCGAAATCCAGCGCTTGGGCAGTGACTTGTGGCAGCAGACACTGTTGAAAAAAAGGAATACTTTAACATCAGCATGATACGTGGCCGGTTGCTGTTATAGTTTAATGGCGCTCGTTGGCGGGACAAGACTGAAAGTTAAGGCAGCAAAAGTCCAAGTGGGGCGGGTGGGAGCGGTGGTGGTGGATGGGTCCAACAATCACTGACCTTCACCCAAGAGAGCGGTGTTCACGTCCCATAAGATTAGAAAGCCAAACCCTGTTCTTTTTACCCAAACCTAACCACGTGTTTTTTGTTGCCTAAATCCAACCACATGCGTTAGTTGTTGGAGGGAAAAAAACATCAATTTGCGTTGTTGTACTGACGTAGTGCTCTTATTTTGAAAGAGACTGGGTGTAAATGGTAAATTTCCTGTGAAAATGGAAGTGTATTTAGAAGACAATGCATGTAATAGGCAGAACTTGACACAGCGTCCCAGAACATCAACAGCCAACAGACCCAGGGTACCTTTCACGTTGTTATTGGACGTGGAAGGTCCATGAACAAATGTAGAATGTGTTGTTTTAGGACACATTTCCTGCCTCATTCTATGCTGCAGCTAGAATTTGAACTAAAACTATAGAAATGTGACCACATTACAACAGTTTTAGCTTCTTTTCACTGTTTTCTTGTCCATGTCAAATCAGACTTCGAATGACTCTGGACAGATACGTCTCTTCATACCTGTCCAACCTCCTTAAACCTTGTACTGAATTCCATGATGAATTTACATGATTACTTCAGGCACTGTACCTGTGGTTTTCATCTGATGGGTCCATCTCAGTCTTGATGAATCTATTAAGCCTAGTATTTACAGTCCATGTTTGTCTTTCTAAAAACAACTGCATCTCTCTAGCCCTCACATAAGCTTCCAAGCTGTGTGCTTGGAAGCTTATCTGTCTCTCTTAATTCTCTCCTCATTGTTGTCTCTTTTCACTTCTCTGTACTGGACTATCTTCCGCCCTACAACCTCTCCTCTCTCCTGGCTGTCAGTGCCTTATTCCAGATGTTTTGGATCTGGATCTCTGTCCTCCAGGAGATTCAGCCTCTACTCGTGTCTCTCTTCCTCCCTTGCGTGTTCTTGTCTTTTCTCTAAGCTGTGTAAATGGTGTGCTTGAGTTTTGCTCTTTCTGTGGTTTTGTAATCTGTCCTCTTTCCAGGTCTCCATGGTGGAAAGGAGGACTTGTGGGTCAGGTTCTATCTGTTTGGCGGCACCTGGAAGTTGCGCAATGTCCTCCTAGCTCCATATTTTTAATATGGTTACAGTCTATCTAGAAGTTTATGATCTGATTGTCGATACTGTAATTTCACTCTGTTGGTCTTTTCTGCACATGTGACATCAATTGCCTTCTCTGTTGCTCGTCCTGAGGTTTCTTCCATTTTTTGCCCATTTATGGTTTTTTTTGGAGAGTTTCTCCTTATCTGAATTGTGGGTAAAATAACAGAGTGTGTCATATGCTGCGCAGCTTGAGGAAAGTTCATGATTTTTGGTACTGGACTGTATAAATACAATTGACATGACATGCCAAATGCTGCATTATGTCTAAATAGCTTAAATAGAAGTCAAAAACATCTGTCAAAACATCTGCCTAATACATTGGGTACATTTTATTATGTGTGTATATGCATCAGAAGTTTATGAGGTCTCTCCTTTGCTGCATTAGTAATTTGAGTTATGATGTAACACAGAAACGGTTTTATTCCAGCAGCGCTACACAGGATGGGTCAGTACAGTCAGTACAGTCAGGTGCAAGCGGGGCATAAATCTCATGTTTTAGTCATCCTATCACAGTGGACAGTGGATATTTGCCAGTACGAAATGTTTATCGTCATTCAAGCTCAGCAGAAACCTAGTTTGCATGAGGTTGAGAGGAGAAAACATAGCACACAAAAGGCCAAATAATTAAGTTTTCTTTCTTGTATGTTCTTTTTTATACTGGTGGACAACTTTCCAGAGTGAAAAAAAATATACACAGCCACAGTCCAAATTTTCTAAGGTTTGACTGGTCAAAGGATGCGGACAGGTACATTTTGCACTTGCTGAATGTTATCACATCAGTTGCCAACTCAACCATCTCAAAGGAAAAAACAAATTCACTGATCTGTGATATGGTCTGGTACACACAGATGCAATAAAGAAGCAGACTCAGAGTTCAGCCCTGTCTTTGCTGCACATCAGCACTAACACACTGTAAATCACATTTTGGCAAAGGTAGCCATGATAATAACACTCTTCGACCTCTGCCCTCATAGACATTGTCCAGACACACTCCTCCAGTTGTACTGAGGAAGTGCTGTAACAGTGTCATCTATCATTGTGAAGTGCTTGAAGAGTTCTGGATGTGAGCGTGTGTGTTGTGTTTCATTTATGGCCTTCATCAGGTGATCCGTATGTGGTTTGCTTACACAACCACACACATCCTGATATATACTGTCGTTATATGTTAACGTTCCATGTTATGTTCTGACCTGTCAGAGGGGATGACAGGACTTCTTCACAAAATGTTCCTGTAAGCTTGTGTGATGTCAATGGTAGGCCCATATAACAGGGCACACAGTAGGCCTATCCTGTATACCGCCACATTTTGAAAACATGAAGACAGAAAAACAAAATGTCATATGATGATAAATTATAAGCCTGCTAATGTGCTGCTAAGTCAAGGAACCCCTTTAGACTGCAAAATAAATTGCATTTAATGTCACATACACCAGTAGAACAACAACATGCCACAGAGCCCTGATGCCAGCACCAACAATTATTCCAAAAAGAGTCAAATGTCACATAATTAAACAATTATGGCCAACAACAAATAAAAAAAGTCCCCCAGGTGCAACAAGCATTATCAGGCAACATTAAGTAAGTAGACCAAATCACCTTGATGTTGCTCTAACAACAGCAATAACTTCCAGGTAGATGACTGGCAGTTGATTTAAGTTGTAGAGATATGTGAAATTGGCAAACTAGTTTATTTCTGTTGTCACTGTTTTTAACTGTAAGATTTAAAGATGTATAGTTTAACATGGTGGCCTAACCTATCTTACATTTCTGTTTCTCATTTTACGTGCCGTGTTGCTTTGCTAGCATCTTTGATAAACCAAATCTAATGGCATGGAAGGTAACCAATGTACTGCTATAGATGGCCGCAGCAAAATATATTTCAGTCAGGACCACTTTAGTCAATGAAAACTTTGTTTCCATCTCAGTATTTTATTTAGAGGTATGGCTCTGTTCTGGGGCCTCTCTGCCTTTCCTCGGGCCTACACAGAAAGCCTCTTCCACACGCCCACGTGGAAAGTCTAAGGCAGACAGAGCACACCTCCCTGCCCTTCCATGTGCCTACATGGAAAGCCTAAGGTAGAGAGAGCTGCAGCAACAGTTGCTCTGTGCTGTTTCATTATTTGTACATGACAGGTTTTCTATTCGGAAGTTATTATATACAAACATTGTGATTCATTCCTTCCTGACACTTCTCATAACATTAACTCAACAGCAGAATAAAACATCACCAAGGCAGACAACACAGAGATGTATACACACACATATTAAAGCAAATAGAGAACTGCATAAAAAATAGGGGAAAAGTATGAAGTTTTCCTCTATTTTTCTGAAGCATTCCCTTCCACGAGCACCGCTGGTTTGAGGGACACCAGTAGCACTCCTGCTACCTTTCTATCCCTATCTTTGATAAATAGAGAGCTGCACAGTTCACAGTTCATAACGCTTTACAGTTAGAACAATCAGTAGGCTTGTTATTGTAGACACTTATGTAATGCTGGAAGTCTTGAGCACTGCAAAGTCCTCCTCAATCTGCTCCAGTCTCAACTCTTCTGCTTCTTCATTCTCAGCCTACAAATATAACCAGTCTACTCAGCATCTCTTATCCACTGAACTTCTTATAGTTTTCAAACATATGAAAGATGCTCTGCTGTCATATCACAGATTATTGTCAAAAACAGCAGATGTCCTCACACACCTCACTAAAAACAGGAGTTCATCAGTGAATGGAGAAGTCGCCTGGGATCTATCATGATGAGCATGTTAGCATGTTAGCTAGCACTGCACCTGTTGGTGGGTCCATGTCATTGGTCCAACATCCCATTAGTCCGACGGTCCGCGGTGCTGAACGGCTCCCGGTGGGCGTATTTTGGCCTTGATGGTGCGCCGCGACCGGCTCTAAGTCAGCTGGGAAAGGCTTGAGGTGAAGCAGGCTCACGGCTTATGTGTTTGTCACTTTCTTTTTCATTTTAACCCACACCATGATCTTTTCCTGACCCTAACCAAGTGGTTTTTGTGCCTAAACCTAACCAGACCTTAACCACAGGGCATCATGATGATTTCGGAACGGACTTCGGAACAATGAGTTTAATATGGTCGGAACAATGGGATGTTGGAATATTGGGCAGTTCCCCCTGTTGGTCACGACACATCATGGCTGTGATTGATTGGGACATTAAATCTATTAGGGTAGATGCAACCTTTGTTTTTTAAAACTAAGCTATGCTGGTATGATAATGCTAAACAAAACCCCTGATGTCTTGATTCTTAATTTAATTGCACTATTGTGCAACGTTGTATTGTTTACTAGGTGCTAGCATCTTTGCTAAAGCTACTTATTTTTGTGATAAAAAAAAATCTGAAGTGAAAGTAAACTATGTGATTTCCTTGGCATTTCATTACTTCCACACCTGCACAGATATAATGAAACAAAAACAAGGTGCTTTCCCCATGTGCATTAACACTGCACAATATGATATGGTAAGCCAATGTGACTTTCAGTTGCAAGTGATAGAGTACCAAAATCAGTTCAGTTACAATCCAAAAAGTAGGCCTAATCATTTTCACCTCACTAACCCACACATAATACAATGTGAAAAAAAGACCCCTCAAAAATAGAATTCCAAATATATTCTGGACACATGGCTCCCATTCATTGTAACACTGTGAGAGTGTATAAAAAGCACACCAGGTGCAGTCTTGAGCACAAATACAACAGCCAGAATTTTCTAAACACTGCAGGTTTCCAGACTACAGGGTGACTCATAATAATAACAGATTTTTAATTTTGTTATGCTCGACTAATTAGCTTTGTCATGGTTAACTTAGACCTCTGGGCTCTGAAGATTTGGCCGTGCACAGAGATGCAATGTTACGCATTTTAAGAACTAAAAATACTCTCCACACTACACAGAAGGACACCAAGAAGAATGTTACAGGGTTGTGGGCCAATTCCAATCAGTGGGTTCTGACTTCTCTTCTCTCCTCTCATTTACGTCAGGCTTTACGTTTCAATAGCTGCACTTCTGTAAAAAAAAATTTAAAGCACAAAACATGTCACCTCCAGCAATCATCTTACTCCGGCTAATGAGCCACAAATTTCCAACCGTCTCTCACACGTACACCCACAGAGACGTACGAACATACGTCATTGTCACACGTTGCACTGTGTTTAATTTTGTGGCTGTGAAAGTTTGAACCAAAGCTGAGAGTGTGACTGCTTTTGGTTTGAATCCAAGTTACACACAGGGGTAGAGATTACAGCCTCATCCTGCTGCATGTGTAACTTCTGCTTTTGAGACATTATAGACTGTGTTCCTGTTGTCATAACCTTTTTTGGATAATGGCACATAAAACTATTAGTCATGTTCTGACACACTGGGCCAGAGGAGACGTCATTGGCCAGTTGTTTGGCTGCCAGAGACAACAGACTGCCTGTGCCTGTGCCTGTGCCTGTTGAAGGAGAACGCAGGCTGTGCTGCATGTGTGTGTATAGCCTATACGTATAACGCTGACTGCGTGCGTTTGAGCGTGTCTACATGTGCAAATGTGAGCAGAGAGAAGGGCCTGTGTCTCCGGGGGCTGTGCGGCAGTGAGATGACTGTTCTCTCTCACTTCTTCCCTCTGCCTCTCCGTGTTTTGCTAAACACCAGAAATGTTATTTGAAGGTGCTGCTCTGACCCTTTCCTGCTCCGAGGGGGAAACTCTTTACCCGTGGCGCTCTACAGTTTTGGGCGCAGTGGCACACTCCAACAGTGACTGAGGAGAGCCTGTATGCCAAGGACACACGACTCACTGCTCTAAACAAAGCACACCAAATTAGCGATCCCCCTGCGGATGTCACAGAAAAAGCTGAGTTTGATCATATGAGCAGCAGCTCTTACACGAGGCCTGTAGTACCTTAGAGGGGAGAAAACGCACTGCGGTTATAATGATTTTCTGTGTTTGTTTTTGCATTTGGAGTGGGGAAAATAAAGATGTATGGAAGTGGAAAAAAAATGTACATGTATGTTTACTATGCACCGTGAATCTCTAAAATCTTAAAGGAGCAGTGCATCTTTTGGGGCAATGTCCTGCAAACAGATTTTCATGCCCTGTTAAACATGAGCACATCAAGGAAAGTCCTGTAAACAGTTGTATGAGGTTAACACACAGAGCCAATAAGATTAACTGTTTAGTGTGTTTGTGAACATAATGTACAGGCAATGTTGCTGAAGTCATTTTTAAAGGTCCAGTGGGCAGAAGTTAGGGGGATATATTGGCAGAAATGGAATATAAGTATTTTTTCTTTGGTGTATAATCAGGTGAAAATAAGAATTGCTGTGTTTTCATTACCTTTAAATTATCTGTTTATATCTACATAGGGAGCAGACCCTCCTCTAGGGAGGCCACCATGTTGCACTGCCATGTTTCTACAGTAGCCTAAAATGGACAAATCAAACACTGGCTCTAGATAGGGCTTTTCGCATTTTCGGTTCAACTGCCATAGCAATACATTCTCACTCCAACCTTGTCACATATCGACATTTGGTCATGGACTTTCTACGTCCACATACGGCGTGAAAGGTACCCTGGGTGTGTTGGTTATTGACATTCTTGGACACCATGTCAAGTTCTGCCTGTTACATGCATTGTCTTCTTTCAAAATACACTTCCATTGTCACAGGAAATTTACCATTTACATACATTCTCTTTTAAAATAAACTCACTACGTCGGTACAACAACGTGAATTGACTTTTTTTTTCCTCCAACATCTAGCACATGTGGTTGGCTTTAGGCAACAAAAGCACATGGTTAGATTTAGGAAAAACGAACAGGGTTTGGCTTTAGAATCTTAAGGTGCCCAAACATCAATCTTGTGAGTGAAAATCGTTGTTTGTTGGACCCGTCCACCACTCCTCCTGCAGGGTTGACCATAGTCAGCAGCTCCTTCGCAACGAGCACGGTTGGAAAAATACTAATTTTTTAAATGTGAAATTATTCAGTCTTTTAATCTCATGAATTGATTTAACTAATGGGTGCATTTGTTTTGGAGAGGACAAGATCTCTGAGGATAGTGCAGCTCCAAGTATAAACCTCTTGAGCATCTGGATCCTAAGTTTTCACAGAAAAAGACTCAAGAACTCAAGAAAATCTGAGTTGTAACGTGAAACTGTTTTATTCAGTGTTTTTACTGTTTGTAAGCATCTGATCCTTTTGTTTTGGAGAGGAAGAAACCTCTACAGATGGTTCAGCTTTCAGTAAAAACCTCCTGAACAATGAACACTGAAGGAATTCTAACCGGGAGTTCATGCTTGGCACATGCAGTAGGAGACATTTCAGCTGGTTTCAGCTGCAGTCCTTACCACGTACCACGAGTTGCTAAGAAATCCAACACACTGCTCCTTTGAAGGGACGCTATATGTATTGCTTTCATTCTATCATTAAGAAGACAAAAGGAAAATGTAAGGTCGTTTAGTAGCTACTAACAAGAAGGGAATGTAAAAGCAGAGAGTGACCAACTGATCCATTAGGACAAGAAGTGCAGAGATATATCATGTCATCTTCCTTTTGGCTCTAAAATGATGCCATGCATGTTGTGATGCTGGTCACTTGCTTGTAGCACCATCTGCCATCTCTGAGTAGCTGAAAATATGCCGGACCCAAAATTGACAGCATGAAGAAAGTCTGGAGAGCTAAAAATCTGTTGATCCCGAGAGTGATCTTTTTTTCTTTTTTTTTTTTATACAGCATGTCAGATGACCCGGGTGAAAGTCAAGGAACTGTAACACACAGCTTTACAAACAGCTACTGTGTTGAGATCATCCTGTGTATTGAAAAGTCTGCTAGAAGACTTGATAATAAAGCCTGCCAAAACCTCATCTGCACTGAGAACTTTGAAAGATCTTCATAACAGCTTTGATAAATATTACATGAAACAAGTGGTGTTTTATGCATTAGTTAGAAACATTGACTGAATTGCAAATGATACAGGAAGCTATGGAAAGCCTCAAAGTTAGCTAATCAATATTGCCTGAGATCTGTTACAGAGAAGCAAAAGACATGAATGCACTACGAGGAGAGTGCGAGGCATCGATGATTCTCCACACAGACAACAAGATGAGCAGGATGCAGGGTATTGTGTCTGCTGGCATCTTAAAAATAAAGACATAAAACATATTTTTCTAAGTATATGCATAGTGGGCTAAAACAGTATCTATTTTTTTCAAATCTTCGTACCTTTCTTACATTTCACCAGGGTATACAGTAGCTTATGTGACAGTATTTGTGTGATTTATACTTCTGTGTCAAATCGATGTCATACCTATGGTATAGACTCTGTGTCAACGTAGAGTGTATGCTGTACCCTACGCCGTAGCCTGAAGTGCACATCTCCGGAAATGTAACTACACGTCGCAGTGATGTAGAACTGTCTGTTTTTGCAAGCTGTATGTACTTTCATTTCACAGATAAGATCAGAAAATCTCTGTTTGTTGCTAGGCTAATTTATACAATGTAAAATGCAATAGGCGTGCTATAACGTCAGTATGTTGTATTTGTTTAGAAAACATGTTTTCTGTTGTCAGTGAACCCTGTGAGTTGTAATGGAGCTGAATTTTGTCATGTTACTTTTGTTAAATGTTGCTGTTGTCCCTGGCTTCATATGAGTAGAGGAAAAGTCTGCTAGCAGCTAGGCTAATTTATACGGGAACTGCCCATTGGTTCAACAGCCCATTGGTTCGACATCCCATTGTTCAGACCATATTAAACTCATTGTTCCGAAGTCCATTCCGAAATCACCATGATGCCCTGTGGTTAAGGTCTGGTTAGGTTTAGGCACAAAAACCACTTGCCGACACCACTCTGCTAAAAAACATAAGTATGTTGTATTTGTGGGGAAAATGTGTCCAGCAAAAGACAAGTGCTTTGTCTGTGAATGCTGCAAGTTATAGTGAAGCTGATTTGTGTATTTGTGTTCGAAATTGTCTCTATTAAGTCAAGTTTAATATGTGTTTTGGGTGTGTTTGAATCAACTAAACTTTACAGCACTTCACAGAAACCCTGCTGCCAACTAGTGTTTTGGAGGTGTAACACTGCAGAGTGACACAGACACACCACTGCACAAGTCTAAATGCTCACAACGGCGTCGGCCACGTGCATTGGCTACAGCGTAGCCTCTGCATAGAGCTGATGCACAAGTGTAAATCCTGCTTTAGCCACAAGTGATAGAAGTCATTGTAACATGTACAGTTTGTCATTGTCCAGCTACAATGTTGTGTTTCTGATATGCACTTAATTAACCAATAGACAAGTCTTGCTGGGTTTAAATATATTTAATATTTGTAGAATAATAAACAGATTGGAAATAAGTGCCCTTCTTGCTTGAGGACCTGGTGACACTTGTTGCCTCAGCAGAAACCGACACATTAGTGGGCTGACCGGGGATCATATGTACAATCATGTGGCTAAAAAACTGCTATTGTAGCAGGAAGAAGTCATCTCAAGATGGATTTATATGTGGCAATACTCCCAAACTGGTATTTTTATTTTTCACTTGTCCTGTAACGTTATCCCCACCCCTCGCAGTCACCATCTTTTCTCAGCTCAGCTGCCTGTTCTGCCAGTGGAGACTGACCTCTTGTAGCGCAATACAGCATCTCCGTATCAGTTTGATGGGAAGAGCAATGTCTATTTTTGATGGTATCGAAAATCATATCTTCGTAATACTGTAATATATGATACCACCCAAGCTTAATGTTTGGACAGCTGTTTTGTATGTTTACAATTATGTTTTATCATTATTGTGTCCTCTTAAAGTCAATAACAGTAATCTACAATTTAGACATCTACTAAACATTTCACTTTCCAACCTTGTGGAGCCTAAAATTAGTTAAGACAACCACAGTTATGTGGTTGTCAAATTAGGCAAAATTGCTCAGTGGGATTACTAGAATTTGCTTTATTAAATTTCATGTGATGTAACTGCTTTGCTAAACAGGAAAATACACTGATACACACACATGCAGTACACCCAACCCACACTCCACACATATATTGTTCAGACTAGCTCTGGCTCTCCTTAATTGTAACCATATGATGGATTAGGAGTTGTTTATGAGTTAGTGCGGCAGCAAATGTACCATATCCTGTTTGCTACTCTGCATCAGGGATAAATCTCAAACAGTGGTCTGTTCACACCAGTAATGACTTGGAACATGGAGCTCAAACATGCTTGTTTTTATGGGTTTGTGTGTGTGTGTGAGTGTGGTAGCAGAGAGGAGACATTTACAACGTGCTGATGAAATATGCATCGTAATGTCTTATTTCCACTCTTATCTATGTTTTACAAGGAGGAAAAAAACTTGCTATAAATTTGTGACTCGAGCAGAAAAGCCACAGTGCATTTTGCTCAACCTTTTCTTCCGAACTAAAACAGTCGCCCAGCCTTACACAGGCTCCTGCTGCTGCTTGATCTCATCTGACCAGACCCGGAAAACACAACCAAACCAGTCAGTCCCTGTTGGTCAAACTAGAAAGAGTCTTTTTACTGGGCAGCATTGCGTCAGCAGCTTGATAAGCTGTGTCTGCTAACCCTTCAGGAATCCATGGACTGCTTATCAGACCTGTGATAGCAGCCTCATTGTGTGTGTGTGTGTGTGTGTGTGTGTGTGTGTGTGTGTGTGTGTGTGTGTGTGTGTGTGTGTCACTTTAACCCAGGTAGTCAAAGGCCTGGGAACAGGAAAAGGCCAGTCTACGAGAAATTCAGATCACTTCCATGCCAGCTGCGTACATACTGTTTGTATGTGTGTAGTATGCACTTTATATGTGTACGTGTGCAGTATCTGTGGGATTAAAGGTGAGGAGGAGATGTGGTGTGAGTATGCCTTGGTTCCTTTATTTGTATGCAGAGTACTGTTTGACCTCACTATATGAACAGGCAGAGAAAAGGAAAGATGTGTTATCAGGCGTTGTACCTGTGCTTCACTGCAGGTCTCAGTCCAATTTATTTGCACACAGTCCCTCCATTCTTGTGTGTCTCGCTCTCACATCTGCCACCTCTGTCTGACCCTCTCTCAGTGTGTGTTTGTCCAGCTATCTATAAACCACTGGTATCCACTGGGATAACACATGCTTGCACACGAAGCAGGGCTACTCATCCCGTTCAGCTTTAAAATGCCACTTAAATGGAACTAATATAAGGTCTAACATGGTGTGACAGTATTAGTGGTGTACAGATCAAGAGACCTGTGCTGAGGCCTGATGTTATGAATATTAAACAGCCTGTTACCTTATATGTTAGCGAAAAGATCAGACTACTGATGACTACTACAATTTTATGTTTTATGAGACCCTTAAAAAACACAACTTATGTTTCCATCCAAATACGTCGATATTTTAAACAAATGTAAATAAGTCTTTCTTGAATCTGAAGGATAAGGGAATTTTGCTCCAACATAAGCTACAGTGAAGAAGGTACGGGAATAATTTAGCTTAAACCTGCACTGATTTGTATTCTCAGCTTGGAAGCAGCAGAAATCAGCTGTAAACACAACACAGACATGTTATCACCACATAAAGTTTAACAGGGACTGCCTATTGTCCCAACGGGCAAAATTCCAAAGACTTGTTTGTCCGAAAAATGTCCCATGGGACCCAAAACATCCCATTTCTCCAAAAATACACACTCCCTGCAGTTAGACAAACCAAATGCCAGAAAAAAATTGCTCGCATTGTGTGTTTCTGTAAACCACAGGCATGTTACATTTGTCGATGACGCTGTAGTTAACATGCGGTTAAATTTAAGTACTTGGTTATGATTAGGAAAAGATAATGTTTTGACTTAACATACCCACATTTGGTGGCAAAAAAAGTTGCTGGAAAAACAGAGATGGGCCGGTAAAAAACACCTGGGTTCGGAGTCTCAAACGCTGCTTGGAAACACTGCGTAGGTTTGGTAACTGGATCTGTGGTGCAAATGCTGCTGAGAAATGCCCACGAAGCTTCGGCAATAATACTTGGGATAGATAACTGAAACTCTCAAGGAAACACTGGCTCAAACACCACTGAGAAACTGAAACAAACTGCAGGGGGTGTGACAAAAAACCCTCCAAAAATACAGGCTGTCAGAGAAATGGGCTCTTCAATCAGGCATTTTTCAAACTAATGGGGCTTAAGAATTTTGGGCCATCAGAACAGTAACATTGGAACAAGTTAACATGAAGAACTCGTGAGCAAACAGTTGCCACATCCAACAGGTAGGGAGCAGCATTAGCACTGAGCGACATTAACATTCATTTAGAGTCATTTTTGTGTCCACCTGATGAATCTATATCCACTATTAACTCTTCTTGTTGCTCTGATTTGGTCTCAACCAACTCCCGAGGGAAATATCTGGCTCTTTTGCTGCTAAAGCCTCCATTATATTCACCAGCTAATTGCTAACTGTGCCGGTCTGTTGTATGGTGCTAAACAGGTAGTGTAAAGTGGGTTGAAAGCATAGTTTTTGACTGAAAACACTGGCCAGGTGATGTTTAAAGGTGATTCTCTTGTCTATACAACATAGTTCCAAAAGTACCATGCAATGTGAGCATAATTATTATGTTTAATTGCATTTGAAATTAAGTATTTACAAGTAATGATTTCTTTTTTGGGATGCTTTGAAATTATGTACAGTACTGCTGAAGTTTGCCATCATGAAAGAGCAAAGCACAGCTTTCAGTACGTGTGCCTGCATTGTGCGTTCGTGTGTGTGCACACATGCAGACAGCTGTTTATGAGTTCACCTCAAGGTGAACCGAATGATAGAAGAGAAACTGACTGTTTCCTATTCTTCCATCTGATTAGACAAAGCAGTGCAGCATCGGAGAGCACGCTTGTTATCCCAAACTCTGTCCTGGGTACTTCTCAAGCTAGAAAAGAAGTGTTTGTGTCCACACAGAAATCATACAAACACATGGCCACACATGCATGTAAACACACACCAAAGTTGCATTGTGGTGACACAACCTGCACATATACACACTCACACACGCACACTAACACATTCACACACACTCCATCTTTCATCTTTTTCTACACAAAGGTGAATCCAGGTCGAGTGACTGCCGCACAGCTCATTATTTCCCCCATACGGGCGTCATAATAAAGCACAGTGAGCAAGCACCCGCACATGGATTCATTGATAAAACAAAACCAGACATGAACAATAGGCTGCACCTAATCTCCCATTACAGTAATATGTAAATGACAAATTTGCATTTGTGTGAAACATCTTAGTGAGTGGCTCAATAAAAAATCTCAGATTTGATTTATTTGGGTTTAAAAAGAGACGAGACAAGAAGGAGAGACATAGAGGAGGGGCTGCCATTCACAGGCCATGCGTCTGTCTCCTTATGTTTGTGTGTGCAACTCCAAGGGTCTCTTGTTGTCCTACAGACAAGTATCCCATCTAGTGTGGGTTGTTGTTGTTGCTTTTGAACCTTATGCTAATAGTCTATTTGTACCTGTTTGTTTTTCATGATAATGTTTTGTCAGTTGTTAGTTTACCCATTACAGCATATGTTGCTGTATGTGAGCAGTTGATTAAATAATTGTCACTACTTACCTAACGAGGGATGGCGGTGTCAGCAGCCGGAATAGGGCCAGCTGATTTTGCCCAATTCTGGGGTGTCATTATATGTCAAACGACTAGATGTGGCCTGGCTTATTTCTTTCGGTGTGCCGAGTTTGGGGCGAAGCTGGGCCAGGTCATTTTTGATAACAGCCCAGTGATGGCAGTGTCGGCAGCTAGTATTGGGCCACCTGATTTGGCCTGATTCTGGGACGTCATTCATACCGAGTCTCAGCTGACTCAGGCAACTGGATGCAGCCCGGTTAATTTCATCCGGCATGCTGGGTTCAGGCCGATTCTGGGCCAGGTCATTTTGGCTACCTGGATACCATTACTCACTTAATAGTCAGAGCATGACATTCTAACAATTACAAGGCTTTTAATTTCTTCCTTTAATCCCCCACATGTTCAGGTTCCAGTGCACGTGTAGCCAAAACCAGCGCAAACGGGCCTGACGTTGAAGGCCAGTCATGGCAGGCTTCCTGGCAGCCCTATGAGACCAGAGATTGGCTGCATGCAGTCTGTTCCGGATTGTGTAAGCAGAGAGCTATTGGCCATATCGTCCTGCAAACCTTGCGAATCTGTAGAAGACTGCCTACATTTGTAGGTGCTACAAATACAAAGTGCTGACAGGATGAGGAACTGGTCTTCTTGGGGTGCCGTCTTCTTGGGACGCCCCACTTCACGGCCTGTCTCTGACATCTCCCGTTATATGGAACATGGCCTTCAGTTTGCAGATGGTACTAGGGCTCACTTCAAATAATGCCGCAACTTGGTTTTGCAGAACGCCAGCTTGAAGTTGCATGGGCCCTATCCAGATAAGTCAAACTTGGCATGCCGATTCTTGGAGCAGACACCAACTAACCACTGTAGCAGGGCCCGTGCTCATAGGTGCTGACAATCAGGTGCCTGATTGGCACTTGATTGTCAGCACCTGGGGGTAACCAGAAGCTCAAAACAAGAGTCAGTAGCAACAACAAAAACAAGCTGTATGGCACTGGCAGAGAAGATCTGGCAAATTTTTCATGGGCGCAATCCACATAGCTCTGCTGCTCATCCCACAAATGCATGTTCCTTACAAATATGGCACCTTTTTAAAGGGAAATAAACAGGCTTTCCAAGGGTATAAGATTTATTGCCAAGATGCTTTTTTACAACAAAGAAATAATCTACCATACACAAATTTCCTTACTTTTTGTGCTTAGTTTATATATGCAAAACATTGCAAAAAATTAAATTTCTTCGTATTCATATGTCAAAACCCAATCATGTTTTCTTTCTGTAAAACAAAATTTGACATGTTCTTACGTAAGAAAGTACCAACCAATTTCAACCATTAATATCATAACATCCACCCATCAATGAATCTGCCACTTTTAGCTGCATGGAGCTAAGATTACGTTAGCTAGCCAACAACAGCGTGCTACATCAGTGTGCCTTTGACTCCTCTAAATACCCTGGTTACAGGCCCTCTGGTAAGAATTTCTTCACTTGAGGAAAGTGAATATGTGACACCTCCAAATTATGTGAGGCAATTTTGGAGTTGACTGCTACAGCAATAACGAGCATATGACATGATATCCCTGACAGGTACTATTATGACAGAGAGCTACTAGTTGCATTTCAACTAGTGGCACCTTATGAGTGTTGTATGAATTATGTCATTTATGCAAGTGCTGTTACCTGAAGTTAGCGATTTTGTCAGACAACTTCCAACTGCACCTGTGGGGCCCTCAATCATACACTCACTCACACAAATTGGCACTCAGTCATCAAAAATTTGAGCATGTTTGCCTTAAAAAGCCAGAACAAAACACACAAAAAAGGGGTCAGTCAAAAGATGTGGGTTCTGATGTGGGTCTTGATTATATTAATTCGTCAAACCTGTGCAAACTTTTGGATACTGACATTATCTTAACCCACAGAGGATGACTATTAGAAGAATAGTTTGATATTTTGTCAAATGTGTTTTTTAGCTTTCTTCTGAAAGTTCCATGAGGAGACATTTCTCTATATTACTGTTCTCAGGATACCTTTTACCTTTTGTCTCCGTGTCAGTGCAGATTCTGTGTTGGCAGATTACCAATCACTGCAATGTCAAACCTTGCATTCCTGAGGCTACAGTACCTCCCTGATGGCATGATTAGCATGCAGCTTTTACTTCCTCAAGTAGCAAGACTGACTGCAGCAACTTCATTATTGTGATACAGCTGCCACCTATTTTTTCGTTAAGATGAAATGGTTATTGTGTTGTGTTTTTATTTTGGTAATTACATTTGACACTGTAAGACAAAAGCCTACAGAGCCAGTTAGTGTAGAGCTTGCTGACAGAGATGGTGGAAAGAAAAAGGTGTAAGATAGTCACAGAAGGAGAGAGAGCCTGTTGGGCCAGTGGAATTAATGAAACTGTGCCAAACATGATTTACCTCAACATCCCTGACCACCTCCTACATACAGCTCAAGCACCAAGACGCACAAACACAGACTGGATAAACATAATTACTTCCACTTTTGGTTGTCATTGATCAGCTCCTCAGCCACTCAGAAGGTGCTTCATCAGCATCACAAAACTCCCTTCCTACCACTGTCTATTCGCCGCAGCAGAACTGGGGCAAGTGGATGGTAATATATTCTAATTACAATGGGTGAACTTCTTTTTCCTCATATTTCCCCCCAAAATTGTTGTCAACAAAGAGATGCCTTTAACAATGTTCCCAGCAAGGTGTGAAACCCTCTCTTTTAAACATCCAACAAACATAATGATAAAATCATAACATGCAACCACAGTTCTGTAGCATTTCCTGACAACGACCACATGCTAGTATGAAGATGTATTCAGGCAGACAGGAAAAGACACTTGTACACGTGCATGCATGGTTGCACATGCTTGAACAGTAACATTCACACAAGTACACAACCAAAGACACACAGATGTGAACACAGAGGAATAGACACAAAGCAAAAAATGAAGATGCAGCATCAATACAGCTCCTGCTCTAAGGTCAGAATCAGCCGAGGGCCTGGATGCTAAACGTCTGTCTTTCCACAACAATTATCCTTACAGAAAGAGGCAGGACTCTAGACAGGCTTTGTTTGTATGTCTTTTGTGTGTTTGGGGGGGGGGAGGGGGGTATTTTCATGCAACATTCATCTTCACTGGGAAGGCTCAGACTTCACTTCCCTGCTGATCTTACTGTAAGTGACAGAACCAGTCCATTTAGCACAATCCTCCCTTCGTCTTAACATTGTACCCTCCCTTCTTGCCGTCCCTGCTTGAACTCTGGTCAGCACAGATCAGCAGTCCAAGCCTTCATGTCATGTTTATGATCTTGGCCCTTTACTGTCCTTGGCATTACCTCACTGACTTGATCTCCTATGTTATCTCCTGGTTCTCTCCCACCCACATCCCTCCCTCCCACCATGGCACGTATAGCAAGCTACAGCACATGCTCTTACTTCATTGACACACTAACACACACACTCATCCATATGCTTGTCACTTTATAAACACACGATACAAAATGCTGGAATACAAACAGAGAATAGCTTTGGGAAAAGCTTATTATTACAAATTTCTACAACCCATCCCACTGCAAGCTTTATTACAACTGTTAAAATGAAATGAGGGACCCAGAACTGAAATCCTGAATGGCAGCCACAATACAATAATGCAATCATGGCTGCAAACCAGGCCGCCTCAATCCCTCTGTAAATACAGAGGTTGAAGTATGCGATAAGCCTCGTAGGAAAATCTATTTGCCACAATATTAACAAGTGTTTTCTATGTATTGCATCAGCTCTACTACATAAAGGTGCGAGTGCAACCTCCACAGACATTTTGCTGTTTTACTACAGTAGGCCTGATCTCTGAAAATATTTTTTACAGATATAATCACATACATGTTGGATAAAGTGAAGTAGAGAGGCCATAAGTCAGTTAAGGATTTGGTGAGGCTCAAGAGGTGATGCAAAGTTTATATAGCCTCTTTCCTATTGTACAAAAACCCAGTAATATTCGTTAACAACTGGCTTTTGTAATTTAATAGGAAAGGTTGTAACTGGCATTCACTCCCGGGACAAATGACTTTGCAGCAGTCGTGGGCCTTCATTGGCTCCAGCTCTTATCGGCTCCTATCACATCGATGCAAATATAACGCCTGGATGGACGCACTATTTTTCGCCACTTTTCCAGCACGATACAATGACACTCCGCCATAAAATATTGTCCATCTCCAACTAAGCAGCGCTTGAACATCATTCAAAATTAGTTGGCACTGAGCTTGAAAGAGAGACTGAAGATTCATTAGTTAGGACTTTGTGTCACAAACCCTGGAGCATCAGCACGCTTCATGCCAGAGCATAGGTTTTTCGGCCATGACCACCCAACAGAGCCACGCCCTGACACATCATCAGTTGTGCAACTCAACATCATCGTGTGTTTCTGCCTTTGAAAGAAGACACCCTCCGTTGAGGGATGCCCACCACAGGCTGATCAGGACTAGATGTGTGTCAGAAGGTTGGCTCCTCCATGGTCACCTAGGGGCCCAGATGGGATACTTTCTCTTCAGTGATAGCCAATTACTGCACCTCTCAGCTGTATTGGTCAGATCTTTGACCACTTTCCTCTGGGCCTGCCAATTAATCCAACTCCTTGAGGAGCCTAATGGTGGATCTAGTGACAAAGCCTCTGCAGCCCACCTCGATCAGTCACACCTCAGCTTTCCGGCCTCTAGTTGCCACTTCAGTTACGAGGTCAGCGTAGCGCAATCTCTTGCATTCACTCGCCTCCTTCATGGCATCCTCCCAAGGGACAGTTAGTTCTATGAGGAAAGCATGCTGACAGGACCTCGACCAGAGGACCAGGTCTAGTCGTAAGTTGGTTGTTGCTATCTTGGGTGGAACTTTGAGATGCTGGCCCAAGTCAGTGCCAATTTCCCAGCTCCTGGCTCCATGTAGCAAGCTTGAATCAGGAGGTGAGAATCTTTCTCCCTCCCGGACGAACAATGCAGACTGCTGGAACTTATCCTGGGTTTTAAGAGGCATGGTGTTGGTGGTAACCCTCTTGGTCTCAAGCTCAGCTGTAAAGCACTTAAATACCTTGGTTTTTCCCTGTTAAAGGGGGGAGTTTTTCCTTACCCGCTGTGAGGGTCCAAAGAACAGAGGGATGTCGTATGTTGTAAAGCCCCCTGAGGCAAATTGTGATTTGTGATATTGGGCTTTATAAATAAAACTGATTGATTGATTGATTGATTGTGCCACCAGGTGTATCTTCCCTGTGTTAGGCTGGTCTTGCATCCTACCAGGACCAAGTGATGCTGGCACCGAACCCAGTGGACAAACAGGATCTTCTCCCAGCCAGAGATAAGATAGACTCGTATAAAAAGTAAACCACCTAAACATTTTCAGTGGCCTCCATGAACTTTCTAATGTTTACTAACTGTTTTCCTGCACATTTGAGATGTTGAATGTGACACACCAGATAAAAACAAAAAGGCAAAGTCATCTACACACTGCTCTGGTCTACCAGCAACGGGAAAGACGTCTATTGCCTGATTGTAGCAGGTTTTCCCATGTTTAAAAAAGCCACACTTGTTCTGATGGAGAAAGAGTATCTGTCAGCTTCACCCTGTAACAGAAAAGAGAGCAAAGTAACCTTTATTGGGCTATTTAATATTTCATATCTCCCTTACTGTACCATACCAAATAATACATATATTCTGTTCAGCTCTAAGCACTCCAATCAAGGATACAGGATATCAAAACTTAACAGCCAGGAGGATTTGCCAAACAGGTTCACTCTGAGATAAAATATTCCTGTCTCTCTCCTCCAAACCTCCTCCAATCACCTCATCCATATCCATTGGCAGACAATGTACTTACACTGAAATAGAAACCCTTCCTGAGGGACAGTGTAGTGGTTAAGCTTCTGCAGCACTTTCTATTCTGGACAGCTACCAATAACACTGCTGTGCAACTGGCCTACGGATGTTTTAAGTTAGTTGATTTCCTGACAAAAGCGTGAAATGCTGCCACAGTGGATCAGTCTTTTAGCAGTGCACGTACGGCATTGGTTATGATAGACGATGGCAACGGCAAGGAAGAAAAAAAGCAAACTCTTCAGAGGCAAGTAGAGTTTAATAGTCAACAATTTTCAAATCCATAGAGTCAATAAGTAACTTTATGGTACAATCGGGTAGAACGATCTTGGATGTTGCAGGAAACACTACTCTGTTTTTCTTTTACTGCGTCGATTAATCTCTTCTGCTCTATTGAATTTGTTTGTCACATTGCCCCACATCTCCCCTCATAAGAGCTTTGAAATGCATATATGAGGAGGACTGAATTTCATCATACAGCCAGTCCTTTATTGCAGTCATTTGTTATAGCCTGACAGACCCTACTAAAACAAAGGAAGGAGCATAATTCAGCTGTATATTTAATATACCACATTTATCTTTTATTAGTCATATTATGGAACGTATCGCTGCAGGACGTACACGGAACACATTGTCTTTGTTGCAAAATGCATTTTATTCTTCCTCTGGCCAAATGCTAAACCTCAGATTCCAAATGAATGATGCTGACTTCATCCTGGTAGATTAATGATTCACAAACTGTAACTGAGATTGAGTGCTGTGCATTGAGTCAAGTGTGTTCAAGGTGGAGGTCAGAGTTTTTAAAGGACGTATTCCCCTCTCTCATTTACTGTGTGATGCTATTTGTTAGAATAAATATTTTGTTGTGTTGCTTCTTAGCAACATCATCCTGATTCACGCCGATTCAGAGTTCACTTGATACCAGCTATTTGTTGTACCTAACAGCAGACCGTGCTGGATGCAAACAAATGTGGGCAACGGTACTGTGATGAAGTGGGCAGAG
Source organism: Epinephelus fuscoguttatus (assembly GCF_011397635.1). Lineage (NCBI taxonomy): Eukaryota > Metazoa > Chordata > Actinopteri > Perciformes > Serranidae > Epinephelus > Epinephelus fuscoguttatus. The sequence goes on from NC_064756.1 coordinate 19,757,691, forward strand.
GGCAATGTCTGATGAGCAGAGAGGCCAGAACCAGGAGTGCCAACTGTAGGCAGCTAGAGTCTTGACAATGAAAAAGATGAGCAGATCCTGCAGCGCACACATAATGGCAGAACGTGCTGCCACGGGGGGGAGTTAGTCCACAGCACAAGAAATCACAGGCAGCAGAACAGGTAAACTCACTATGGAGAGCTGGCTGATGGTCTCTCCAAACAGCTACGGGGAACAGGCAAACAGAAACCAGGAATGTAGAGGCAGAGCTCTTGGCTGGGGACAGAAGGCTGAGTTGTTTACCAGGAAGCAGATGAAGCAGGAGAGTCAGAAACAGGCAAAGTCGGCAACAAGGAAGTAGTCCGGGAATAAATGCTGGTAAGTCTTGCATGACTATGACAAAGAACAATCTGGCAAGGACAATCTGTGAAGCAGGAGTCTTTGTACTGGCAGGAGGCAATGATCCATAGGTGAGGTTGGTGTGGTGGACCAGCAGGAGCAGGAGATGTGTGGACAGGTTGGCAGGCTGGCAGGTAAGTGTCGTGGAAAGGCGGGGTGAGTGGTAATTTACTGGGTTAACTGAGAGAGTAGCATGTATAGCAGGCTGACAGTGCCCATTGTGACATTGATTTTGCTATACTGTATGTATAGTTACAACAGCAGCCCTCCACTCAAGCTAACGTTAGCTATGCATCAGTCAATACTTTCGTCAGGCAATTTTCCACACTGACAGTGAATACTCACATATTCTATGCCTCAAATCGCAGTGTGAAAGTCGTGGTTAACCCGCTACACAACAGTTTTTCAGCATTTTTTCTTTCCTTTATATGTGACGGGACATTTCTTTCCCCTTAAAAAGGGGACAAGGAGGTGGCGATGCTGCAATGCTGAGCTGGTCTTCATCTTGGAGCCAAAGTCAGAGATGCTTTCTTCTGCTTTATTAATCAAAACTGTTCGCTTGTTTTGTTCATTAAGTGAAGTATTTATTTATTAAGTAAAGTTTGAAAACATGTTTCTACCTCCTCTGTGTACACTGTTGCTGTTCATGTAGAATGCTGGATTGTTTCCCCTAAAAGGAATACACTGGATGACGTATTGCCGGTCTAATGCATACCACTGATGATGTTATTACCTCACATCCTCCTTCCTGTTTCTCTTTATGTCTCTCTCTTTCATTCCTTCTACATCTTTTCTCAGTACAGCAGTCCCTGAACAAATCACCATGACAAAGTTATGCAACCAAATGCACCACCTGGTGATTTGACTTTTACGAGACAGTTCGCCAAATGCGTAATACACCCACAGTATATTTAGCAATTTATCCTGATATGTGCGTCATGCGTCCGTGTGTATGTGCACACTACTAAACCAGGATTTGCCTTACAAACATCTGGGAGTCATAAATAGAAAGAGAATAAAGCACTAGAAACAGCTGTACAAGGCCCCCCTACTCCACTCCCCCGCTCCCTTCCTGCCTCTTCCTGCTTTCCAGACTGTCTGTTTCTTATCGTCCCAACACCTTCCCATAGGAGCTGTGGGCTTACAGCAACAGAGAGGAGGGCGGGGGGGTGAGAAAGCAGGAAAGAAAGAAGATGGAAATGCAGATTAATGTACACAAAAAATCCCAAGGGTCTTCTCCATAGAGGGGTATTTTTTTAAAGTAACAATCACATCAGCTTGTGCAAATAAGCGACCGTGGAAAATTCACATCATTACTCTGCATAGTGAAGTTGGTCTGGACTTAATGTGCATTGTCTTTACCATAGTGAGTGCAGCCACATGGTCAGTGTGCTCCCAACACTTAGAATTCATGTTGTGTATTAGAAAATATTTCTCTCTTACTCAATTATTGACATGACAAGGCCTGTTTCTCATCTTCAAAACTCACTGTACAAAGATAGAGACAGTTAGTTTAAGTGGTTTCATTTTATAAACAATGCAAGTATATTGAATGCTCTCATACTCTGCAAAACATTTGTGTGTCTCATATCTTTGTATGACAATATATAAACAAAGAAATGCTCAATTTGTCATCATCACTTCAACAATGTGGGAACATAACTGGACAAGCTGGCAGGCCCCTTTGATTAGCCACATCCCGACCGCACTCTCACTTCACAAGTCCCCTCTTGAGAAGACCGACCGGTTCACAGCACCCATTACGTCATAAATTTCCCACAATCCTCAGAGGTATTTCTACACAAAGTTTGTGAATGTCTCTCATTGCTGTTTCCTGAGTCACACTGAGCCTTTAACGGTATCTCCAGCCCTTCCTATGAGGCCTTGACTTCAACACACTCTGCTGATAAGGTTGTTATGAAACCATGAACACACACAAAAAACAATAACAATGACACATATTATTATCAAGCGTTACTGATATGTGATATGAGCATATGCAGGCCACTTAATGGTAGAGTTTGCTGCTTGCAGACCGAGCCTGAAGAATGGAGTGTATCAACACACTCTGAACATAATGCATTGCAATTTGTATATATCCCATGTAATCATGAGCCAGTAATTTGTGCATTAGCCATGTAATTGGGAAGACTTCGATCATGTGACCAATGCGCTGATGGGAGTAAAGAATAAGTAGTCCACATACGGAGGCAAGTTGTGGTGGTGGATGGGTCACATAACCAACACCTTCTCACTTCGCCCTTGTCACATATTGACGTTTGGTCATGGACTTTTTACTTCCACATATGATGTGCAACGCACCCTGGGTGTGTTGGTTGTTGACGTTCTGGGACGCCATGTCAAGCTCTGCCTGTAACATGCATCGTCTTCTTTCAAGATACACTTCCGTTTTCACAGGAAATTTAACATCTACATACAGGCTGTATTCACACCTGTGGCTCGTTTGCTTTGTTCCGATTCAGAGGCTGAATCGATACAATGTTTGCATATTTAATTTGGGTCGTTTGTGTTCACAAGGCAAAAGTCTGTAGCGGAACAAAGTTGTAAACAAACGCCATGTGCGGAGCAGCTGTTCTCTCATTGGTCAGAAATCCCGGAAGGAAAACGCCGGGGAAAAACAGCAACAATGGAGCACAAACAGCGTGTGTGGCTAGTTTGTTTTTGCGCGTTTCTGTGGGTAATATACCAGTGTTATCTGCATGAAGAAAATATCCACTACTACCGGGAATCCAGACTGCGCATGGAAAATAATGTTTTACTCCATCTACTAAGAAGAAGACGTGCCGCATCAAGGAATCGCCGGCGAAGATGGGCTCTGATGGGTGCACTGTCTGCACATCACATACTCACACGACACTACAGACGGTGCATCAGGTAAGCTTCTTCTTCTTCTTCTTCTTCTTCTTCTTCTTCTTCTTCTGTTTGTTTTGGTTGACGGTTGGCAGCCGGGTGCGTCACTGCGCCCCTCTGTTGGAGGATGAACCGCAGTTATGAGTCAGTTGTGTCGGTTGCTGTGTCGGTTGTGTTCTCACTGCAAACGAACCGCTACAGGTGTCGAATGGAAGCGGTCTGAGACCACCTCTTCTAGGTGATCTCGGACCGCTTGTTTTGTTCCGCTACCGAGTGCGATTGCTGCGTTCACATATGTCCAAACGAACCGATCTTTTGAGGAAACGCTCCCTGTTCCGGAACAAACAGACAGGTGTGAATACACCCACAGTCTCGTTCAAAATAAATGCACTACGTCGGTACAACACCACAAATTAACATTTTTTTTCCCTTCACCAACAAACACATGTGGTTAGGTTTAGGAAAAAGAACAGGATTTGGCTGTAGAGTCTTCCAGGATGTGAACACCGCTCTCTCAGGTGAAAGCCACCGTGTTTCCCCGACACTACCGGACAGCATTAAACTATAGGGGCACCTGGCAGTATATCATGTCGACATTAAAAACATGACTAACCATTGTATGTGCATTTCTGCAAGATATCATATGACCCACTGTATGAGGATACATTTAGCATCACATTCCCCATACAAAGGTTAGGGTATGTGGCAGCAGGCATTTAATATGTTATCAAATGTATTCACTAATTCTTTGGTGTTTGAAAAAGATGCAACTTTAAATGTGTCAGCTTTAAAGTTGTTGTCATGTAACACTCTTTATGATACAATACAGACATTGTTTTTGAGGCCAGAGCTTAATCCCTCCTGTGGGGTCAGTCAGGCCACAGGAGGGTTAGTGAGTGTGTGTGCGTTTGTGTGTGTTTGCATGCATTCACTTTGTCTGTACACAAAACAACATTTATGTTTGAGTGTCACAGTCAGTACTCTAGGAATGAACACATTACTGCTCACTACATAATAGGTAGGATTTAAAAGTCGTGACGAGTAAGTGATTTCAATCTCGTCAAGACTGGAGATCTCAGATCAATAAGAGCTCATTCACAGTGTGTGTGTGTTTGTGAATGGGAACATGTCCACTTGTATCCTTCTGGGATCAATACATTTTTACCATCACTGGTGTTGGGACTGTTGATTTACATAGCACACACTTTAAGAAAACGTTTTTTAGTAAACACCTGGCAGCTGTGTTTGCCAGAATCTTTCCACTATTATGATAATAGGATGTTAGTAATGTTGATGTTATGGTTAAGGTTGGGGTTTAATAACATATTTGACCATACAGATACAAGTTTTAACCATAAAAAGACACACTGTTTTGCCATATAGTTAGCATTAAAATACATACTACACACACTGTGTGCAGGCATCCATCAATATTCATGAATGATGCATGTGCACACGTTTATGCCTGCTGATTTGCATTGCAAACAGACTTGCACACATACGTAGGGCTCCGGGGTCATTTGGGGGGGGGGGCTAAAGCCTGCCAAGAAAAAAACTCTTGCCTCTCCACTAAAACAATATTTTTTAAATGCCGTTTGCAGATTAAATCCACTGGGGGGTTTTTTCATGTAAAAAAGCTGCGAAACAAAATGTAATTGTTGTAAAACAAGATGGTCGCTGCTTCGGTCTGTTGAGTATTTAACTACACAGTAGAATCTCTTCCTACAACCAAGTCTCTGTTCTGCTCTGCTTTTGATGAGTAACCTGACTGTGGAATATGGACGGCACGAGCAGCAGAGGCTGCCGCAGTGCCACTCGTGCGTGTGTGTGTATATGTGTGTGTGTGTGTGTGTGTGTGTGTGTAAGAGAAAGAGAGAGACACAGAAAGAGAGCTCTTTGTTGAGGAAAGAAACCTGATCTGGCTGCCGGGATTCTTCCGTAGTCCTTCTTGTGCATGTGTGTGTGTGTGTGTGTGTGTGTGTGTGTGTGTGTGTGTGTGTGTGTGTGCACGTGTGTATTTGTGCCTATTTCACAAACATGCATTGGGTCCACATTTGTGTTTTTTACATCTATCTGTATGTGCACATGTACAGAAGAATCTAACATGTTCTGTTAGTGTCCGGCATTTGGGCAGTGACAACTACGTCCTTTAATGTCACCATGATACATGGCCAGTTGCCATTATAGTGTAATCGCACCTGGCGGCGTCAGTGGGAAACACAGTAGGACAAGTACGAAAGTTGAGGCGGTGAAAGTCTGAGTGGGGTGCGTGGGAGCGGTGGATGGGTCCAACAAGCCACGACTTTCACCCAAGAAAGCAGTGTTCGTGTCCCGTAAGGTTCTAAAGTCAAACCTTGTTCTTTTTTCCAAAACCTAACCATGTTTATGTTGCCTAAACCCAACCATGTGTGTGTTGTTGAAGGACAAAAAATGTCAATTTGCGGTGTTATACCGACAGTACGTTTATTTTGAAAGAGACTGGATGTAAATGGTGAATTTCCTGTGAAAACAGAAGTGTATTTTGAAAGAAGACAATGCATATAACAGGCAGAACTTGATACGGTGTCCCAGAACATCAACAAGCAACGCACTCTGGGTACCTTGTTCGTTGTATGTGGGCGTGGAAACCAAACGTCAATATGTGACGAGGTCGGAGTGAAAATGTGTCGTAAAGCCATGCCACTGCGATTTGCATTTCCACTGCTAGTTTAGACGCGCCATGCCAAGCCACGCTGGAGATGGACCTTCACAGAAGTAGGTCCAAAAGCTGGACAGTCTGCCCTCAAACAAGTAGCCAGGACCGCAGCCAATCCCCGACAACCCCCCTTCTCCCCACAAAACAAACATATGTGTTGTGAGAATCTACTCACCTCTGTCTGGAGGAGACCAGAGAGAAAGGTGTTTTTAAAAAGTGTGTCCTGTTTATCTCTCAGGACTTTTGTAGTTTCTGACTGAATCTCTGTGGTTCAGAGTTTAGTTTCTCTCCTGCGTCCTGTTTTTCCTTCAGATATCTGCTTTATTTTACTGTTTCATGCTCGCTATCCACCGTATTAAAGGTTGTGTGTTAGATAAAGAGCTGCAGACCACAGGCTCTTACTGCACCTCTGCAAACAGCTCACCTCTAACAGGTAAACTTCTTTTACCTGCCGTGCTGAGGATCGGAACTTTAGCCATGGCTCAGCACTGCTTTTAAACGTCATCACTCAAGACCAGCCGTCATCAGTAAAAGACACACCTTGAGGAAGGTAGCCCTGTTGTAATAGAAACGCAAATCCCTGCTGTGCTGGGATGACGGCCCAAACCAAGCGAAGCCAGCCCATGACTATTGAAAAGGGGTATAAGTGGTTTTTAGCTGCTTCATTGTGGTTCACTGTTCATTATCCATACATTACTTCACTTCCTTTGGATACTGAGGAATAACCAATATAGAAATGTTTTGCATATGACTAAATATGAATGAAAAAACCCTGTGTATTTAAATGCAAAATAGATGCATATGACTGTGTACTGTATTAGATATAGTTTACATTTTTATATGAGGGATTCTGCCAAGAACAGAGCAGACATGTTACATCCACAGTGTGTAATGTTTTGCAGGATTAACCATCTGTGTATGTTTTTTCAATATGTGCATCCATGTTCTGTATGTACACGTAAGCGCGAATGAAAAAAAGATGCTTGGCTTGTGCAAAATGAGCCAAATATGGATTAAAAAGCAGAGAGCGTGTGGGTTGTGTTTTTGTATTGCTGATGACTGGAGTATCACTGTATGCTCACTCCGTCTGTCTACTCATTGGAAAGCTCCCTCATGCAGGCAACTCTCATCCCATGCCAGCATTGATGTCATAAGTGGCCCCATTTCTCTGCTTCTCATTGGTCCGTCCGCTGTGACACCGCTCTCCTGTTTGACGTACAGTTAACAAATTCACGTCACTGTAGTAAGTGGTCCGATCTCTCTCCCTCCACTCCCACACACCTTCGAGCATTTCTATATTCCTTTTCAGTCGTTTGTTTCTGCCCTGCTCCTCTTAACTCCCACTGCAGTAAAAGGAAACACCCAGTGAGCCATTTGCTGATTGGCTTAGACAAAACCAGCCAGTGATGCGTGGAGCTGTCAGAAACAGGAATAGACCTCTATACAGCAGGACCTAATGTGTGTGTCTTCGTGTGTGTGTGTGTGTGCCTGTGTTCAGTTCTTATTTATATCACAGTTCTCATCACAAAGGAGAGTATGTCCATAAGTCCATGAATCTGAGTGTGTGTATGTGTGTGTGTGTGTGTGTGTGTATGGTTATGGGTGTTTAGCATCTTAGACGATACTTAGTGATTCATCACTATTGCATCTCTGATTCTCTGTCCACCTGGTCAATATCTAGAGGGACCATTAAGCGGTCAATAAAATGGGTTTACAGCAAAACAACTTTTATAAAAATAACCTGCTCTGATGGAGCGATCCTCCTGGGATCATTTTATTAAAAAGTCCTTAAGGAAACATGATCCAATGATGAGATTAAATCTGAAATAATCAAACTGGAGAGCATACATACACTGGATTAAAGCCCCTCAAACTTTATAGGACAAAAAAAGGCACAGATTTGGGAGATTATTAAATCTGTCATCCTCCATCTGCATGGATGAATGAATACACAGGCCCAGGGGCCAAAGAGTCAGGGACCCCCCTGGTCTTCTCCTGCAAAATGTCACTCAAAGAGACACATACTGACCTGAGAGAGACTCAAAGTGACAACAAAGAGACACAAAACAAATAAGATGCAAAACAGCTGCAAAGAGACAGACTGCTAGAACTACTAAAACTACAGAGACTCAAAATGAGCACAAAGAGACACAAAAAACAACAAAATGTCTGTGCCCAGGGGTCCACTGCCTCATGATCTGCCTACGTCCACTTGGCCCAACTATGAAATGGGATGTAGCCTGCAATATTAGCTTTATTTCTGCATCAGATTCAAACTACTTTGGCAGCACAGGAGACTTAAATTTAACATTTTGATAAAATAGAATATTTTATTTCTTTCGGAAAAACAGAATTTTCTATTAAATACAGCCATGGATCTACAAGTCAAAAGATGTAGCATTGACATGGAACAGCACTCAGAGACCAAGGGCCAATCTCAATTCTCTTCCCTTTAACCTTACCCCTTGGTTTCAAGCGCACTCACCAGATGGATTCCCCTCAACGATGAAGGGGTAGTGTTGAGGGGTAAGGAATTTTACCTACGAATTGGGACGCCACTTCATGCAAATTAGCGACGTAGGTTTCTTGCACTCACTTCCAAAAAACAACTCTAGTGGTTGTATTACCTATGTCATTGGCTGTCTTCATCCTTCTTCTTTTAACAAATCAAGGGAGAAGAAACACAGCAAATAGAAGACGCCTTCGCCGCCTTCTTCTCCTGGTCAATTTGTTTCAGGTATGTCGATTTAAAAAAAAACAAACAACAACAACATTTTCATGCAGTGTCGCAGCCGTTTTGCAATGCATTCTGGGAAATTCAATCTTCCCCTCAGTTGAGATGGGTTCGTAAGTGTGCATCGCACGGCCCTTCAAATTAAGTGGGGATTTTAAGGGAAGTGTGAGTATTGGGACGGATCCCAAGTGTTGGGCACCAGCTTAAAGGGATAGTGCACCCAAAAATGAAAATTTAGCCATTATCTACTCACCCATACGCCGATATGACGTTTTTCCAAACAACTTTTTATGTCGGGGCTTCAGGACACTTGGATCACTATGGAGTGTGAATTGTGGTTTCAATTATGTATTGTTTTTAGACGTTTGAATCTGGGGCGCCGTCAGCCTGCATTCGGTGGAGTTGCTTTGCTACCCCCTCTCCCCTGGGATCTCCGCAAGGGATGTGAGGACTCTAAAACTTCACCTGAGCCTCCCTCGGCATATGGGTGAGTAGATAATGGCTGAATTTTCATTTTTGGGTGCACTATCCCTTTAAGGAAATGTCTGTGTGTTTTGCTTTGGAAAAAGTTACATATACAATCAAAGATAAACAAGAATTCTTTCAATGTACTGTATATGGGGCCCATTTGTAAGATATCTTAGGGGCTAAGATTTATCTTGAATGCTGGATATAATAGAGGGAGCATAATCACAACCTCTGCATTAGAACTTACCTAAACCTGTTGTATACAAAGCAAATGTATCACACAGTTTGCAATGAAGGACTTGTATTGGTGTCTGTCACAAGAACCCCTAATGTAAATGATGTTTATTGTCATAACTTTTCTTTGCCTTTCTCTTTTTCATTTACTATTATTATTACTATCATGTTTTTTTGTTGTTGCTGTTTGTGTTCCTATTTATGTGTCTGAGAGTGTGTGTTATAGCTTTTCAACTGCTTTAATACAGCTTGTCTCCATGTAGGTATTTATTTTAAAGAAAAGGCTCAACTTTAGTAAACATTCATGCATTTGGTATTCCATATGTTCTTTTCTTTTTGTATAATGTTGAAAACTTAATAAACAGATAGTTGAAAAAAAATACAGCCATTGACATATTTAATCTACTTCAGTCTGTACAGCTGTATACAGCGCATTATTGAGACATATATTTCATCTGTGCAGTTGAAATGGACAGAAGAATTTAGTGTGTACAGTCGTGGTGGTAGCTGCTAGTTGTTTCAGTTCGACTTCAGGAACTGCAGCTTGGTTTTCCCTTGTGTCTCAGGAATGGCCAATCATTCAGTTGACAACATGCTAACGGCAGGCCCGCAGGCAAAAACATATTGATCAAGTCGTTCAGACTGCGTGTGACAGCGCAGGCAGTGTTTTCAAGAAACACTGGGACCCTTGATAACAGGGGAGCCATGTTTGTATACTAAACGACATCTTAACATTATTGCCAATCAAATGCAGCGGATCCATCTTTAAATGCATTGTGCTCCGTGCTAATAAAAGTGAATGATTCAGAAAAGATTCAAAGGTTTCTAAGTGCTGCATCTGATGGTTTGATCCAACGTTCTAATTTCATATTATCCTGCAGAGTGCATACATATCACATGGTCTGACTCAGTGTCCTATTTTGTTCAGACTGTGATGAGGAAGACCGTGTTATTTTGCTTCAGTGGGTTTTCACATGGTTTACCACTGATATTGAGCGGGTGTGTAGTGGGGGGTGCTGGTGCATTTGCGTGTGTAAATGTTGGAAGTTACACGAGAGGTGCATTGCATGTGGATCTATTTTAGCATTCATGCACATGTGAGTAAATGTTTTCATGGCACGAGATGAGGACACGCATGAGGGAGCACTTGCCTGCAAACTGAGGCTTATATGCAAACTAGGGATGGAGTCTCTTTCTTTTAAATAGATCAAGAAATCTCATTATGTACTCAATTTCATATTGATTATTCGCATGAGGAAGATACTGTGACTTTTTTTTAGAATGCTGTGTTTCCATCTGGCACAACTACTTGTACAAAAATGCCTCCATGTAACCAGAGCAATTTAATTACCATGTAAATAATGCTACTTTTAGTTTATGCAATCAGTTGATAGGATACCCTGTATAGATGAGTGGCAAGCTCGCCGCCTTGCTCCTTTTTTATTCAACCAACCAGGAATACGAGGGGCATTATTCATAGAATCACAGATAACATGTTAGTCACCACTGTTTGAATTTAAAATACATTCCATCTTTTAATGGTCTTTGGTATTGGTTAAAGGGAAAATTCGGTATTTTTTAACCTGGACCCTGTTTCCCCATGTTTTTGTGTCTACGTAAATAATGGAAACAATATTTTTTTTTATCACTGGCAGGCTCAGATTGTTATTTCAAGTGTCTGACAACCTTACTAAAAAGACTGTGAAGAAATTAAATGTTTTTCATTACCTTTAACTGATTCTGTCTGTTTGTTGTTTGTGTGTGACCAAGTCTCGCTCAAGGATAAGTCTTGTTCTGAAACCTTGTGGACTTTCCTACATCGTCAATATCTACAAAATATTCAGCCCTGCTTTTAGATAACACAAAGCTACACTTTCTGTTCTCCATCATAAACTCTTCCCAGCACTTCTCTCTCCATCTCTCACTAAGGTTTCCGGCGTTGTTTTCCTGCAACAAGTCACCTCTCGTAGGATTTCCAAAGAGACTTGAGAGAGACTTGGTCTCAATAACAATCACACCAACAGCAGAGTCTTTCTATAATATTTGCAAGACACTTCCAATAGCAATCTGAGCCCGTCAGTGGCAAAAACATGCACTGTTAATAGACATAAATTGACAATGCACAATTGCCCCTTGGGATTACATTACAACCTGTTTTAGCAGCTGCTGGATGCAGCAGTATCTGTCAATACTGAACCAGTTTCAAAACTTGTTATCTCTATTCGTCACGTAGACACAAAACCTAAAAAATAGGACCAGGTTGAAAAAATACTGAAGTTTCCCTTTAAAACTGGAGGTGATGGCCAATCTTCTCTGGATACATAAAACAACATACCGGTAATAAACCACAAAGATAAAAGTTGTTGTTGATCTATGAAAGTACAGCTGCACAAAGGTAGGAGAGGATGCTTCTAATGAAGTAGAAGAGTCTCTCAGAAAATTGTAAGCCAACATTTTGAGTGCCTCATCACTGTCCACATGATGGCACTGTTGGTATCAGATATCTGTGTACCATGGACAGTTTCTCCACCATGTAGAGTTTACATTCTGGGGCAGAAACAATGGGGGGGGAAGTCAGATTAAAAGCTAAACATGGTGAAATGTGAATAAAGTTTCTAGCTGAAAGCATGTGCAGGTAGTGTGGAGGAATAATAATGATAATAATGCGCTCAATAGAAAGAATAAAGGGCACGAGGAATGCAGTGTGCTACAGTACATCTCTGTCATGCAGAGGTCAACTCTCATGTGTATTCGTTCTTTGTTATTTTAATTTGTTTGTTTTCAAGCAAACATCCAGTTGCTGCCTCACCCACAGTAACAGTAATGAGCTGCCCCCGGGCTACACACTGAGGAAGAGGATGCTGCTCCCCCTGGAAATGCCAAATATTTCAATCGAATATAACCAATAAAACCAATGTATCAGTCAGTGATGGTATTAGGCTCATTTGCCTTTACTCAAACCTACAAGACTAAGTGTTTCAGTAGCCCATATTAGGTAAGGTAAATGTTACGATCAGGTCCTCAAAAATATAATGAGAGAAAATAAGTCTGTGACTTTTACAGGTGATTAGGGACAATCTTCTTTTCAATCTCTTTTTATTCCCACACTTTTATTTCAGTGTTGCCTACACTCAAAGATTCACCCGAGCACGCAGTGACATTTTCTCAGGTCAGTGTACATCTAACCTACGAAAATGTCACTGCATTAATCTTTCACCATTCTCAAAGCACACAGCCCATACATGGTACAGGACTAATGCACATAATCACCACTTATAGGGTTGTTTCAGCCTTAATGGTTTATCTTTTCTAAATGATTTGTAAGTAATTAAGACCTTTAAATGAACTGGCAAAGCAGGTGATTGTTCTATTTATCTGTAATTACTGATAAAAAGGACAAAATTGTGAAAATATGCCACTTTTTGATGTTTTTTTGTTGCGTTTCCTATGGTATCTTAACGCCCTAATGTTAACAACCTATAAAATAGCGTCACAGTATATACCTGAACAAAAAACAATTTAATAAACTCAAAAATAGACTTAAGAAAAAAAAGTAGCTGAAACAATATTGTGTGCTGTGCATTGAAATTCTGGGACTTGATTAAATTGAAAACAGTACAAATAATGTACAAAGCAAGAAATAATCTACTTCCCGGCAATATTCAAAAATTGTTTTGTGATTGATTTATGGAATGGATTAGATGAGGAGTTAAAGGGAAGCACAACTATAGAGCAGACGAAGATAGGTTGTGCTGATGGGTTGGTTTAATTTGAGATGGTTATACTGTATAGTTAATGTCTAAGACTGTTGTTAATTTATCTATATTAATGGTTGTAAATAAGTTTGGGATAGTTGCTGATAATTTCTTTTTTAAATGAGACAAATACTGAGAAGGGGGTAGAATTATATACGTGTACACTTCCTACTTCTTTTCGAGCATGTCTGTTGATGTTTTGTTGTTTTTTCTATTTTTATTTTTGTCTTAAATACAGTCATTCATTCATTCATTCATTCATTCATTTTTACAAAACTAACTAAAATAAAATGAAAATATACAGAAAATCTGTTTTGCTGTTTTTGCTTTTGCCTGTCAAGTCAAATTTTTTTCTGACAAAAACTCACATATGATAAATAAAAAAACAACTAAAGGTCATAAACTAATACTGAAATTAATAAAAACTAAATGAAAACTAGAATAAAAAAATAAACATACAAAAAATACTGAAATACCCTCATTCTGGAAATGAACACAAAAATTAAAAACTAAATAAAAATAAAAAAAATAATGAAAAGTAGAAAACTATAACTGTAACCACTTCACTTAACACTTTACTAATTATAATTTACTTAAGAGAACCAGCAGATGAGTTACTATGACAATATTTATCCACTAGATGGTGCTACAGGGCAAAACACACTGAAGGGTGACAGCGAGCCCAGAAAACAAATCCTGAATCATTTGGTAATTGTTGTCATTATGAACATCTTTCATTCTGTGTTCAAGTGTGTCTAAAATGTGTCATTAAATGCTCCTGAGCTTTCTTCATTAAATTATAGAGAGCAGCTACCAGAGATTGTTTGTGTCCTTCATGATGCCAACTCCCCACCCCCCCAAAGGAAAACAAAAACAAAAAACAGGTCTGTGACCCAATTTTGTGGTTCCTGCCAACAGTTTTTAAAAGATCTTAAGAGCCCTCTGTCTGCTGCACGTCTATAACACCTCTGCTTTTATTCTAAATTTTTAAGTGGATCTGAGCTGAAGACAAAAATAGACTTTCTGCTGAAGTTTCCTTTGAACAGTTTACGAAGAGTGAGTGGAGGTGCACAGTTACAGTTATTCTCAATTGCTAAGACCTGCTTAAAGAGACTGGGATCCACATGATCGTCATCATCACCTTCGCAGCATCTTGCATGTGTGAACACCTTTGCATTGGTTTCACACATTTTTTTCACACCAGTTATCACAGATCTCACAGAAAGATCTAAAACTCTACTCGACTAACTGTATCAAACATAATGAAAACATCTATTAACAACTGTTGGAACTGCATGCATGATTATGAAGCTCTAATGCACCTGTATGAAACTTCTTTGCACAACTCTTCAATCAGAAATATAAGATGCCACTTCTGTGCTGCTATTTGTGAGCATGGATCAAAGAAGAAAAAGGCATGTAACAAGAAGAAGAGGCTATGGCACAGGAGCCCAACTATTCAGAATTTCTGATTTTGAAAAGTATGGAAATAAGACCAAGTCAAAACCTAGCATATGGTTCAGTCAGGATTTACTGCAACAAATAGAAACACAGTCGTGTTTGGCGCTGAGGGCTCCGCTTTTGAGGTGTTTCTTGGATTAGACAAGCAGCGTACTATGTCAAAACAGGGAGCATAATGCAGAAAACCCCTCTGGTATACAAGAGTGAGCCCAAGCAAGACATAAAATACCATTCAACCTTAGAGCCATGTTGGAACTCTGAATTAGGAAGATGGAGGCTGGGGTGGAGGAGGTAAAGCTTCCCCAGCAGCAACAGCAGCAGTGTTTGGCAGCACTGGTGTATAGCAGGGATCAGTGAGTAGGAGGTCATGTTTAAATGGACCTCCTTATGTGGGAATGGGCTGTGATTGGTGTGTGACTGATAAGAAACAATGATCCAATCAGCTGGCTGTCAGCTGATTACAGCTGGGGCATATGACTTCCATGTCCTGTGTGAACTAACGCAAAGCTTGATTTGTTGCAGTCCAGCTAAAAAGAATGATGTGAACAAATCTGGTGCAGTACAACATAAAACTTTGTGAGTATTTCAGAGTTTGGGTGACTCTTTTATTGATGTTCTTTGGTGAAGAAATAATATACACAGTAGATGCACCATGTCTGAATTTGTCTAGTCTTGGTGCTTATGATCACACCTGCAGGTGGCGCTAGAAACGCGGAAGCTTCAAAGACACTTGAAATGCCTGAAACGCCCTTTCAATGAGCGCTCCTTACAAGAAGCGCCTGAAGAGCGGGGGTGCGTGCGCAACCGGGCGATCAAAACATTGAAAATGGACCCAAGACGGAGGAGGGCTCTTGCCGTTGCTCTGCTTTTAGACGATGAAGAAACCTGCAAAAAGCAGAGGTTCTTCAAGTCAATACGTTGCTCTACACAACACTGCTAGCTAGCTAACCTAGCTAGCTAACATTAGCACGTTTATCGTCGTAGTAACGTTTAATGACATTGTACTCACCAGACAAATTCACTTGGCTGCTCACACAGCTCCAAGCATGTGCTCTCTGGTGCTTATTGTTATACTGAGGTATTGAGGCATTGTATAGCTCATCGTAATTATAAACAGTCCGGATGAACTGTTTGTCATCGCACTGCATTGCCATTGTGTTTACACAATTTACCTCCGCTACTCTCAACAACAAAAAACATGAATGAAGTTGATGTGATAGCAAAGCCCGCCTCTTGCTTGATTCCATAGATTTGATTGGGCAAATATGACGATGACGAAATGGTGCTACTGGCGCCTGATGCCTAAAAGTTGAGATTATTTCAACTTTTAGTGTCTACAAACTAGTCAGATGCGCCATATCATAGGGAATCGATTATTTTACTGCAGTCTCATTTCTAGCTCTCCTTGTAGGTGTGATCGCCCCCTCACATGTTAAAGACAGTTAACGGGCACGATAAGACCTGCAAACAAGAATAACATGAATGAAGAAAACTTGAAAATAACTTCTTTTTTTTTTTAACGGTATTAACTGTAAACAGTTCTCAAAAATGTGTAAAAAGCAAGAGGGTTTGTTTTCTTGAGGAAAAAACCTGTTTGAGAAAAGAATACAACTCATGCTGTGAGATGCTCATTTCCCTTTTTGGTACATCCTGTAACTACGTGAAGTATCAGCAAAGGGCACAGACATATAAAACAAATTACTACACGGCTGTATTTTTAAACCACGAGCGGAAAGAAGCCCCCCCCCCCTTCTCCACTCTTCCACCTCCAACAAAGCCAGAACATTGACTTTGTAAGATTGTTTGTGTTAGAACCTGTCGACAAAAACTTTGGATGTGTTAAATATTGTGGGCTCTTGATTACTTTGTTACCTAGGAAGGAAATGTGACTAGTTTTGGGTGGTGAGTTTCCTTTTGTCTAATAGGTTTTTGTGTATTCTTTTGTTGGACACTGTAAATATAGCAGT
This sequence comes from Epinephelus fuscoguttatus, assembly GCF_011397635.1. Lineage (NCBI taxonomy): Eukaryota > Metazoa > Chordata > Actinopteri > Perciformes > Serranidae > Epinephelus > Epinephelus fuscoguttatus. The sequence continues at coordinate 19,774,263 of NC_064756.1, forward strand.
TTAAGCAGTTTTTAGTAAGAGTGAGTGGCCCTTTCTGTTTGGCTTTGCCATGTTCTTTTCTCTTGTTTGAAATGTGTGTTCAAGCAAATGAGAAAAACTGTAATGGGGTTGATTGATGTGGTACTTGAGCTGAAGAAAGAAAGAAAAATCAACATTGTTTTTTACTGCACCTCTGGGGCCAGCTATTTCACAGATGGTAACCATACTTCTGAGAATGTACCAAAAACGCTTGACGGGCTTAGTGATGATCCAGCTGACATTTAGAGAATGATCTTTCAAGTATGCAACCTGAACATTATCATCTCTGTAAAAACTAAGAAAATTAATCTTCACTGTCATCTGTGTTCAAATGGAAACTCGTACTTTGGAGTAGCTTTTAGCGGCAAGACCTTAATTAAACTGTTGTTATGGCAACAAATAGGTAACCTTTCCAACTTTCCATTTCACACAGTTAACTCCCTCTCTGTGTTCGTATGTTCACATGGTCCAGATCATTAAGTGCCCTCTTTGCTGTCACTCTTCCCCTGTTGCAGACAGCAATTTGATGTGCCATTCTAACACACACGAGTGTTTAAATCCGTCACACACAAATACACACACACACACACACACACACACACACACACACACACACACACACACACACAAAGTGCAAACATGACGATCGTCGCACCACACACACACACCTAGATTGATGGCCTAGATAGTCGTCATAATTACAAGGCAATCTTCATCCACCTTTCATTCGCCACAGCCATGGCAGGTGGCAGAGACTCAGTGTGTCTAATTGCTTGTTTGGCTGCAGATGGGATCCTCCCTCGAGTCCCTCAGTGTTCCCCACCTGCTCTCACTGCTGCCCAGGGACACTAATGAAGTTACGCCACCCCTCATTCAGGCTCTTAAAAGCTCCGGCAGCCACCCTGATGGTGGGCCAAAGTGCTCCCCATTGCTTTCCCTTTGCCCTCTCTTGCCTCAGTAAACAGCCTGTCATTTCACATCAGCCAGCAGACTCACTGCCACTGTGCTTCAACTGTGTCTACATGGACTAACATGTTGGCCTTTCTGCCTGTTTTGTTTCTAGTTCTTCCAGCTGTCCCTCTCTTCCTGTTTCAGTAAATTCAGGGTTTAGCTGTTGCTGCGGGCAGATGTACACAGAGGCTGCTTAATGTCCCCACGTCTGTCTACAAGTGTGTGAGACTTTTGCTCTGTTTGGGACTGTATTTTACACTAAAGGGCTGTCTTGGTTCAGGGTTTTGTCCATATTGAGCAATAGTGTGGGTGTGTGGAAAGTGTTCCTTTTCAGGGTCAGTCCATCTCTATTGTTTCATGAAACATCCCCTGTATTCCTATGTGTCCTTTCTCTGCTGTACTGTATTCAAAGCAAGTAGAGAGTTTCCTCAACAACTGTGAAACACACTACAACTGAAATAGGTACAGTAACGAGGTCTAAAAAGTCTCAAATTCTGCTGCTTTAAAAGGACAATTAACCCTTAAGTCAAAAATACATATTTTCCCTCTTCCCTGTATGCTGTTTTACAATCTAGATTGTTTTGGTGTGAGTTGCTGACCGTTGGAGATATGAGCTATAGAGATGTCTGTCTTCTCTCCAATATAATGGAACTAGATGGCACTCCATGTCTCTTTCCAGAAATCATGATAATCCGCAGACCATGCAGTAAACAGTTTCATGTAGGAACTATTTTTTCTTTCTATTGAACTACATGCCCAACCGTATAACGGCACAGAAGGAAGTGTGCATCTACTCATGGACAAGAGGCTCATGCTCTTGACAGCATGACATGAAAACATTAATGGCATCCTCCTTGGTGAGTCCGGTCTCACTCTGAAGTCATCGAAATCCGGCGCTTGGGCAGTGACTTGCAGCATCAGAAACCAACGAAAATGGGGTACTTTAACGTCAGCATGATACGCAGGTGGTTGCCGTTGTAGTTTAAAAGTGCCCGACAGCATCAGGGGGAAACAGGACACAGTTACATGGGGCGGAGTGTGGTGGTGGATTGGTCCAACAAACACCAACTTTCACCCAAGAGAGTGGTGTCGTGTCCCATAAGATTCTAAAGCCAAACCCTGTTCTTGTTTCCTAAACCTAACCATGTGTTTTTGTTACATAAACCCAACCACGTGCGTTGGTTGATACAATGCGTGTTACAGGCAGAACTTGACACGGTGTCCCAGAACGTCAACAACCAATGCACCCAGGGTACCTTGCACGTCGTATGTGGACGTGGAAAGTCCATGACCAAAACATCAATATGTGACAGGGTTGGACTGAGAATGTGTTGCCTTGGCTGAGCTGTGACGTTAAATAGCTCAGTGGTGCTCCCAACATCTTGAGTAGCTGGGTCATGATTTATGAGTTTTTCAGATGTTTTTTTCTTTCTTCCCTTTTTTCTCACTGCTTTGAGCACAACAAGCTGAGTACCATCTTGCTCCATAATATTTAAAAGAAGGCAGACATCTCTACGGATAATATCTCCAATACCCAGCAACTCACACCAAAACAATATACCACTACAGGAAAAAGGAAAAATATTATTTAAGTATTTAAGTATTTTTGATTCAGGGTTGAACTGTACCTTTAAACCATGTTTCACTGCAAGAGAGAACTTTAAAGGTATACTATGCACGATTGTCAGTTACTGTTTTGAAGCAGCTCGTCAGCAAAAGTGAAAGTAAAAGCCAACCCCAGATTCACTCTTGCCTCGCTATATTTGCATTTTACCAGCGCTGTGTCTCCAGCTGGTTGCTTGCTGCTTAGAGTCTGGCACCTGATTGCTACCTTTGTTAAAAGCTCCCACCTAACCTGAGCGCTGTGGGGGTACACGCCCATAACTATCCCGAACGTGGGAAATAATAATAATAATAATAAAAAAAAAAGAAAATACAGAAGTGTCTGCGGAAAAATACACCACCACACATTCAGAGTGAATCAGAAGTGATGACTTAGAGAGACTACTTATGAATCAGTCCAGTTTTAAAGGAAAGTCCTGAACAGTATACCTTTAAGACATCGTTCAGCACCGTGAACACCAAACTGGCCCTCTACAAGAAAGCTGCTATATATGCAACAGTCCTAGGATGTTGCTGATGCACTACAGACACCTCTGACTTAGACATATTTAATGTGGAAATGAGTTCCTTAAAGAAAAAAATGTGGTTGGCTGAATTATAACAAGGAACAAGACAAAACTTTAATTTAGTCAGTTGTGGCTTGTATATTCAGTATAGTCCATGTTGCTCCTCCCACTGGCTACAGATGCAGTGTATAAGAGGGAGAGTATGTTTTTGCCATGGTGCATCACTGACATCAGCCCTCAGAAAGCCTGTTAATGGATGTCAGTTTAGTGAGTCCATTAGTTTTACAATCCACAGCCCATACTATACCTATCTATCTTCCTAATTATGGAGCCCTTATCATGCTGTTCAGAGATGCTGCCTTGGAGAGGATGTCAGGCCATTGCCCATGGTGGATAGAGCTCTTAGTGAACTGTAGCCCCTTTCCAGTTCATTACCTTGACCTCTGTGTCACGACCTAACCACAGGTTTGATTCAGCTTCAGTCCAGGGAGGAGAGGTTTGATTTGCTGACAGGATTGTTTTAAGGACTGAAGAGAGACCTTTTGTTTTGGTCTTTAGATATCAGTGAGTAAATTAAATAAAAAGGAACCTGAATAATAAGACTGTGACATTGTGCAGTCACCATTAGGAGAGCCACCTATTCTAAGCTCTGCACAAAGATCCTCCCATGTGGCATTTCACTCTCGATTAGATCTGTGTCTGCCCCACTAAATGGGCAACAGAGCGTAGCAGTAATGATGTTATGCTGTCTGTAAGATTCCAAGATAACTTGATACAAACCAATTTAGGATTTGCTGTATCATAGAATCAGTATTTATTCTGCTGTTACGGAAGGAAAACACTAGATAAATAGGCCTATATCACATAGCTGATATGAATTATATATGCACTGTACAGTGTGTTTGAGTGTGTGGATTTTCCTGAGGCTGTTCATGAATAAGGTTTAGGGATATCACAGTTAGTCGAGAATATTTTTGACGAGTTAGGCATGTCGTCTATAGGTTAATTTTGTTCTTCTTCAATTAGCTGCACTGTGCACCAACTGGGCCTGGTGGGAGCTAGCTAGCGGTGCCATTCATTCGGTGATAACCACTAGTAAGGCTGCCCTGACCCAACAGCGTTACCGTAGAATCATTGTGCTCACCCTCCAGTCTCCCCTAAGGTCTCCCTAGTGAATAGACTGGTCAATTTTGAGCCATAAAACCGCTTTAGCTTTGTGAAGTATGTTGCCACTGTAAGTTTTGTTAGCACCATGAGCAGTGTCAGCACGGCCAGTGGTGCTAACAGAGTAAACAATGCTAAAGGGGTTTTGTGTCTCAAAATGAAACCGCTTACCCACCAAGACTATATGAAAGGAGACCCGCCCCAGGAAGTGCACAGGACTCTGCTGCCAATTTTTGTAGTGCTATTAGGCCCCAAAAGACTTTTACCTTACATGGTGATGATATTTTTTTGAGTGTCACAACCTCCATAAAATGACTCATTTCACATCTGATCGGATCTGATCTATCCAATCCAATAACATTCGGAAAGGCTAGAAGAACCACAAGATAAAATCATTTTATCTCCATTCAAGTTAGCTGAGCGCTAAATCAGAGGTCGCTGGCTTGGCTAGCAGAGGTCTCTAGTACGCTTGCTCAATGGGCCCAATGAAGTGATAGCAGCACTGATCATCCGGGGTAATTATATACGATGGAGTTGAACAAATTTGGCCTCATGCGCCACTGAGCAACTTTCATAGGAATAAACGGGGTACCACCTCCAACACTGTATCCAGGTCTTTTTATACAGCCATGGTGGCTACCATGTTTTGGGAGTTGTAATCGCCAAATGAGTGAGCTCCCCTGCAACCTGGATGGTGCCCAATGCAGAGCGGCCAAGGCTTACATTAACTAAACAGAGAAGACCAGACACTGAGTGGGGCCACTGTGTCCACATGTTATCATGGGTAGCTGTCTGTCTGTTAGCAAAGCCAACAGAAAATGAAATAAAAGGCAGCACATTTACATAACGAAACATTAAAATGTTCCCGCCTCTGAATGGATAGCGCTTTGAAGCGCGGTGCTAATGTTCACTGAATCACTGAGTGCTGGACTAAAAGGAAGGGCATTTCATTCTGAGTTCTTTATCATGTTAGTTACCGGTAAATGGGTGTTGGGTTATTGACAGCAAAATGATATGGAAGTGACGCCCCTAATAGGGTTTTTTATGTTTCCCATCATGCCTAGAGCCACTGTGTCCAAATACAAGCTTGGGATTGTGGCCGAAAGAGTACGTAACATTTGTGGCAGAAAAGTGTGCATGTCTTGATGTGATAGTGTGTTTTGTCTCCATAAGTATGTAAATATATAAGGAAGTTATTTTGCTGATCAATTTCCATATGTGGGGTAACAGGATCTAAAAATGCAATAGCTGTGTGTGTGTGTGTGTGTGTGTGTGTGTGTGTGTGTGTGTGTGTGTGTGTGTGTCTGAAAGCAGCTTCTGGCAGCCATTAGAAACACTTAGCTGCTCTGTGTTTTAGGGGTGGAATGTGAGAGTCTCAAATATTTTGGCGAAGAAGTGGTTCTTCCTTGAAACCATTCAGAGTGCTATTTGTGTATACAGTACGTCCTTGTTCGTTACACAGACACATTCAACATTAAGGTCACACATTGTTGTTAGTCACATATAGGTGGCCTTTAAATCTGACATTCTAGCTCTGCAGAAAAAGCTTGTTTTTCAGAGGTAATTAGCAATAAATGTGCGTGTGCATTTGTTGGGGTCTCCGTACACAGTGAGCTACAGCATATTAATGAACAGCTGCCTCTGCATTGTATCTAAGTGTTTGGAGCGTAAGTCTATGAATATGAGTTTTACAGCAGGTGTCACTGTGGTGGTAATATGTATGAGGTTTTCAGGGTCTAGGTCTTTTAATTTAGATGAATGTTCTCTCGGTCTCTCGTGAGCTTAGTGTTTCTCTTTTGCACTTTCTCTCTCTCACACACACACACACACACACACACACACACACACACACACACTGCGGCTGCACTGCTGCTTCATTTTCTATTTTGGGACAGTTGATCTTGTCAGCCATCTCACTCTCTCTAAGATATTAAAAAGTGCATCAGCCTGATGTAGAAGTCCTCTAATGTCATTTGTTAGGGACAGAGAGCTTCTGCATTAAAGCTACAAAGACTATGTGTCGTTTAAAAGAAGAAACAATTCATTCTTACATCATCGCACAAATTAAAACCTGAATTTATAACCACACAAAACAACACCTCCTGCTCAGCTCTATGCACGCACATTTCCTGCTCTAGCCTTACTTGGTCTGGTATGACCAGTAGCTTATGCTGGTTAATGTTTGCTGCGTAAGATAAACTGTAACTAACATTGCTGAGTCAGTTTGCTTACTGAGTGAATCTTCTTTGCTACTGTTACACTTCACAACTACAATTTTAGCTTATTCCCCACATGTGCTTCTTGTAGCCAATTTAGCCATTAGAGGTCTGTCCTGTAAGATTTAGTGGCATCTAGCAGTGAGGTTGCCAAACTGAAACTTCTCCCATACGCCAAGCATGTAGGGGACCTATGCTGTCCGATGCAAAAACAGGAATACATGAATGTATCTATCTAGAGCCAGTGTTTGATTTGTCCATTCAAAGCTACTGTAGAACATGGCAGAATCTGCGGAAGGGAACCAACTTAGCATGTAGGTATAAACGTCTCATTTTAAGGTAATGGAAACACAACAATTCTTATTTTCAGGTGATTATAATAGTGAAAACATAGTTAGTAGTAGTATATACAATTTCTGCCAATAGACACTGGACCTTTAATTAAATTACTCTATAAATTCTACATGAAAAATAAATTAATAAAACAAAGATTTTCAATAGAATATACTCACAGTATGCTTAGGGAAATAAGGTGACAAGTTTTGTTTTTTGTTTTTGTTTTTTGCTTAAAATCTAAAAAATGCTGCTGCTGTTGTTTTTTCTGTTATACCATCATTGTTTGTCCTCTTGTGACAGTTAAAATCTTTCCAATGTATCCTCACAATGTACCCTATGCAAATGCAAATACAATGGTTTGTATGATATTTAACAAATTAGTGCACCATGAATGAGTTTCGCACTTAACGTAAAGTTATGTAGGTTAGTTACAAGCAGGAGTTATACTTCTGCATCAAATCAACACCGTTCCTAGGCCGTGAACTACAGAATAGCCAAATCCAAATTTTGTAGCAATACCTTTAATAAATGTTGCTGTTGTCCCTGGCTCCATGTGAGAGGAAGACATCTCCACGAGCTGCTAGGCTAATTTATACAATGTAAAATGCCATAGGCTTGTGCTAATAACATTAGCATGATGTATTTGTGGGGAAAATATGTCCAGCAAAAGACAAATGCTTTGTCTGTGAATCCTGAGTCATAATGAAGCTCATTTGTGAATTTTTAATTTAAATTGTTGCTATTAAGCCATGTTTAATGTGTGTTTTGAATCAACTAAACTTTACAGCATTTCACAGAAGCCCCACTGCAGACTAGTGTTTTGGGGATGTAACTGCAGAGTGACACAGACACACCACCACACAAATATAAATGCTCACCACAGCATAGGCCACATGTGTAGGCTATGGTGTAGGCTCTGCATAGAGCTGACACACAACTAAAATCTGCCTTTAAGCTAATAGAATTACTTTGGTTTGGTTTAGGAAAAGAGACATGGTTGGGCGTCTTTAGGTTTAGGCAAATAAAGTTACATTGGTTAGGATAAGGAAAAAAAACATGGTGACAATGTATCCTAACACTCAAAGTTCACTTTGTTTTATGTGGTTCACAACATCGGCCCTTGGAGGAAAGTTCTGTGTTTGTGACCCATCCCAACCTGCTTCTTTACATAGACTACTTCCTTGATACTACTGTCAGCACAATAGTTACGTCACATAGCCTTCCGGATTACCTGGATTATACAAGAATTACTTGCTCATGATTATGTGGGTTATATACGGCAGTGCATTTGTTTGCGTACATACACGAGTACATGAGAATGGCCTGACATTTCACATGGTTCTTTGAGTAGAAACTTATTCTTCAAGCTCACCCTGCATGTGGGTGGCAAAGTTTACTCTCCCAGAAATGATAAGAAAATGTCAACCAAAATCAGCCTTCCACTAACATAGACCAGGTCTTTCATTTTGACTGGCTTATCTGTGCCTCAAGATTATGTAGTTATAATACTAAACACTGTGAAGAGAGCCTTCATTGTCCGAAAATATGGCACAAGGTCAATTAAGCAAGAATGTAAGTTTGCCTGGGCACCGAATCTGTTTCTGATACACTGTATAACCCCGAACACCAATAAATTGGGTGCTTAATGTGGCAGTTGTTTGTAGCCCTTCATTATTTATAGCTTTAGCCTTGACTAGCTTCCCTGCAAGTGAAGATGATCAGACCCATTGGGAATATTTGGTGCCGTCTCCTTGAGGTGAACAGTGGATGTTAAAGTCCAAATAAGGCTTCTCTGTCTCTCCGTTTCACTCGTCACATCACAGTTGGCCTTGTAAATGTCTGCAAAGTAAGAAGTATTGTCCTGAATAGTCTCTACTGCGAGTCTCGGTCAAACACAAACACACACACACACTGTGTCCATCCATCCGTCTGTCACGCACAATAGCTGACCCGATTTTGACAAAACCTTGATGTGCTATTTTTCCATGCCAGCAGTTCCAAAATTACATCAAAGCAGGCAGCAGGGTAATGCTGTAAACACCCACCATGCAGGATACTTGCTTATCCACATGCAATAGAGGACGCAGCATCAGAAGCTTTGAGTTACCGGTTGTTCTGAATTGTACAAGCAACCACAAGTACAGTACTTCATCTCATATCATGCACACATGGAAGGATTATCTTCTCAGTGTATTTGGGCATGTGGTCTGTTTACATATCAGAACTGCAGTGCTCATATCTCTACTTCTCAGAAATCCCAGAGTATTTATCCCTCTGGAGTAAAATAAACCATCTCATTATCACAACAAGCACTTAATTCCCGCTCTGACCCGCTCTGATTTGTGTGATCTGTGTGTATTTATTCACAGCTTACAACAGGCTAAAGTTTTAATGGGTGCTAAGTGATGCAAACAGCACATTCAGAGGCAGGGTGTGTGTGTGTGTGTGTGTGTGTGTGTGTGTGTGTGTGTGTGTGTGTGTGTGTGTGTGAAAAACAGAGAGGGATAGACAGAATTTGCATTGTACAGATCTCAGGAAATATTGTTTACTAAGGCAGGGTGCCAAGAAGGGCAGCGCCAACCCTCATGACTGTGTGTTTGTCCTTGTGTGTTTGTACCCACAACGACACAATGATTTTAAGACCTTCAGTTGCGTGTGAATCCATGTGGGAAAAACAAATAGACCTCTATGACAGATGCTATAATTTGTTGGCATAAAAATGAAATGTGGGGAGAAGAAGTTCAGATACAACAAATCCCTTTGGAAGGTTTAAAGATGTGTGTCGTTACTTAAATATCGCAAAGTTGCTGTGTGTGCAGAAAGACTGTTCAAATTTACACAATAATAATGATATTAAAAACATTTTAAATTCTAGTCAATGTCCAGACCTGCTACACATGGTATGCATGCACAAAATAAAGAATATAGCACATGCAGTAGTGGAATGTGCTGTGAAAGTGTATTTAGCAAAGTATGGCACAATAGTAAAGTCAATTATTGCAACTTTACAGACATTTATTGCATTGCTGATAGTACCTTTACTACTGCTAGCATGGATATAAAGACAGAAAACACTGTATGCTATGTAATACTACAATTTTCTATTATTGATTTGTATATTTTTGAAAAGCTTACTTATTTATTATTATATATTATATATATTGAAATTCTCTTGGCATAAGTCTGTGGAATATCTTCATGAAAAGACTTTGGGGCCATCTTTGAATGTTTGTATTGATATTGTTTAGTGTCTTGTAAGCCCATGTGGGCTGGGTACAATTATGTGCATGACACTGAAATAAACAAATCAATCAATCAATCAGTCAATCTACTTTAAGGATTTGGGGGGATAAATTGGAAGAAATTGAACATAATATAATAAGTATGTTTTCTTTCATGTATAACCACCTAAAAATAAGAGTTGTTTTTGATGCCTAGAATGAGCCGTTTATATCTACATAGGGAGGGCATCCTAATCCACAAAGACTGCCATGTTTCACCCCCCATGTTTCTACAGTAGCCCAGAATGTACAAACCAAACACTGGCTCTACATAGGTACCTTTGTGATGAGCAGTGTCAGAAAAATACAGATTTAAACCCAAAAAAACCCTGCTTTATTTAGTTGAACCATTTGTTTGGAGAGGAAGAGACCTCTTCAGATAATTCATCTACCGGTAAAAACCTCATGGTCACATCTGGATCTTAGGTTATTAGAGGAGAAAAGGTGAGCACACATTAGCAGGTGCTGAGCTTGCAGCCCTTCAATGAACCAAACGGTGTTGGAGAAACACTGATCTGTAACGTGAAACTGCTTTATTTTGTGTTTTTACTAGTTTGAATCACCTGATCTGATTGTTTTGGGTAGAATGAGACCTCTGTGGATAATTCAGCCACCGATAAAAACCTCATGAACATGGATCTTAAGTTATCAGAGAAAAAAGGGAAGTGCACATTAGCAGGTGCGGGGCTAGCAGCCCTTCAATGAACCAAACAGCATTGGGGAAACACTGATTTGTAATGTAAAACTGCTTCATTCTGCGATTTGACAGGTTTGAATCACCTGATCTGTTTGTTTGGAGAGGAAGAGACCTCTTCAGATAATTCAGTTCCTGGTACACTGAAGTAATCGTAACCAGGAGTTCATGCTTGGCACATGGGAGAAGTTTCAGCTGGTTGCAATCTGCAGTTCTCACTGTTCAATGCCCATAAATCCGACACACTGCTCTTTAAAGTAAAATTATGAATGCAGGACTGTTATTTGTAGAGAAGTGTTTTTACTTTGAGGTATTGCTTTGCTTTTTACTTTAAGCAAAATATCCAAATGCCTCTTCTACCACTGAGAAAATGATGCTGACATTTAGTGTGAAAAAATGTTTATCTACAATGAAACTCCTGAGCAGCTAGAAGAATTCCCATGCCAGTAATAAAGTAATGGCCAAAGGGTTAGAGATTTTATTTTATCTTTGAAAATCAAATTATGGGAAAGGTTCGTGACCTTATACTCAGTTGTTATTTTACTGTTCATATGTTCTCACACTCTAAAAGGACGTATGCCATTAATCCATCAGGATTATTAGGTAACATCTCAAAGGATTATTTTTGTTTTGTATTAATGCAGCTCTGCACAGTGAGACCTGTCACTACAGATAACATAAAGTAAACATAAGAGAACATAAAAGTCCTGTTAAAAGAACAGAGAAAGGCAATTTTTCCTACTCTTGAAATCTCTGCTGTGAATCAGGTCGATAATGGAGGTTTCTGTTTGCTCCTCCATCTGCTGCAAAGTGGCTTTGGGCTTTTATTGTTACTTTTCTTTATCACATTATTGTTGGGACGCGATGGGACTGTGAGGCTCTATTGTTGTCTGAGATTCTGTTAAAGGCCATTTTCTATGTGCTTTTATCCCTTCATGTTAGGACTTCCTTCCTGCCATTCATCGTTGATGTCATTGGTGCTATTTCAAGAGTACATCAAAAACTGTCATCATTGTGCGTCTGACTGGAGTTGAAAGAGTGAAACAAATGTTTGGGAGGGGTTAAAGCTCCGGTGGGAAGAACAAGAAGGGAAAATTAAGCAGGATCATGATGATAAAGTATCACAGATACAGTCGTCAAAACAAAGCGAAACAAAAACGTGACTCAGTTTTTCCTGCGGTGTTCAGAGTTTTGATGATTGAAAGTGGGAACTAAAAGGTATCTGGGCACAAATAACATCTGACTAATGGACAAATGTTGGACTGAGTAAAATACCATCAGGTTGCTGGAAAGACACATGCTCTTATCGTGTCCTTCATTGACCTTCAGCGTCTGCCACATGCTGTTATCTGGGCACTGTGTTTGCACAGGAAGCAGGCTATTATTAAATCATTAAATGGCAGCTTTCACGCAGGGTAACGGTCAGCGAGAGTGGTCATAGTCCAATTAAAGATTGTAAATTTTAGGAGGGTCAAGAACTTCTACAGAAGGTCAAAGGTCCATTAGCATAAAAAGGATAAGATATAGTCCAAACTAAATCCAAAATAAAATAACAAATGCACGAAAATTGAAACTCATAGAGACATAAGCTAACATGTTCAAAAAGCATTTTGTTGCTTCATCTGGTGACAGCAGGGGACTGATATAAATCTTTTAACAGAGAGCCTTTGGGACGAGAAAATGTTCCTCACTTGCAGACTCTTCTGAAATATACAAGAGGCGTGGAGATTCATATTTGAGCAGGGTGCAATGCCCTGGCCATTAGGAAAGAGACAAGTGCAAATAACCCTCAGTGTGACGTATACTGTTAAACACAGAATCCTATAAAGTACGATTTTCAAAGGGCGGTTGTGCAAATGTAATTTTTCGCCCACAATGATCATTTAACTGGTGGATTTTACGTTGGAAAGTATAAAGCTACATGTTGGGAGAACATGAAGGAAAATCCTGCTACATGTGTCATGTGAGCTCCTCCTCATCTAAGATCACAGTTCAGTGATTGCACTAATGATAACGTGCACTGACTTCCCCCTCAGTGGAGCTAGAGGAAGATTGACTGCCAACCTCCGCTGACTGACAGATCCGTAAAGATCTCACCGTTTCACGCGTCTCACTGCAGAAGCAGCCAGGTAAAAGCTCTTCAATTAACTTGAGAGTGATGTGGCATGTGTGTGTATGTGTCTTTGTGTGTGTGTGAGTGTGGAAGAGAGACTATGAGACTGTGGCATGCAATATACTGAGAAGAAAACTGAGCTTGCTAGAGAACTAACAAATGACAAATATGGCCCAGGGTCTACTGGAATATATCGTAAAACTTAAATTAAAAGCCTAGTCCTAACTAAATGCCCAGTCTCTTTTACTAGCCTGGTGTGGCTACACATTTTACAAATAAAGGCCTGTCTCAATGAGACACCTGGTCTGGTTGGCAAGCAGTTCATTCTTATAGAAGTTCTTCGGATGTATAAAGCCAGATCGCTGACTACCTACATGTTTAGATCACACATACAAATATCAATGTTTAAACTTCTGTCAATATGGAGATGCTACACATCGTTAGCTTGGTTCAGTTCATTTTACTGAAACCATGAGCACCAAAGAAGTCTCAGGCCCAATCCCAATAACCCCCTTGTCCACTACCCCTTAGCCCTTGGCCCTACCCCGAGCCATTGCCCACTACCCCTTGGCCCTCGAAATGAAGCAACGAGGGGTAGGGGTTGAAATCTTTCCCTGGGAATTGGGACACCACTCACTACGTCACATTCACGCATACGTAACTATTTTAAACAGGAAGCTGCGAGCCATCTACATTTCCAACCAGCATCTACAATGGAGTCTCTGGTTGAGTTCATCCTACCTATCATGACTCCCTTCCTCTGTAGCTGTCATAAAGTCAGAATATGTGTCCATTCCTCAGTTACCAGCTAAGATATTCACATTTCTTTAGTCTGCAAGGGTCTACCAATCAATAGAACAAAGGGGTTTTATTTTTTCAAAAAAGTTATGAATATTGTTTTAATAGGATGAAATGGTGTTGTGTCTGTATACCCCATCTTTGCTGAGCAACAGTTTGGTGTAAAAGTAACTGAAGGCCTATCCCATACATTAGCCTGTTGAGCTCAGTGATTTAAGCAAACATTGACTTGGGTTACTGATTGAAGTTTTACAATGTTCAACCCTATAAAGCTTTAACATCTCCTCAGACTTAGCTAACATACAGGAGTAGACAGATGGACCTTCCACATTTTTGAGCCCTAACATCCATAGTTGTTAATGTCGCATGGAAGGTGTGCTCAACAAGGAGTGTGCCGCCCTCACAGCCTGCAAGTAGTCTTAAGCACCTTAGTTTTCAGGGCAGGGCATCTGTGTACTGAGATAAACGAAGTTCAACTTTTGACAGGCAGTAACAACAAACAACCAATCACAACTGGCAGATATGTTTCCTTTCATCTGTAAATATCAGTCTGTGATAAATATGGAGGAGGGGTTCATCGTTCTAGTGCAGCATTACCGAGAGCTTTACATCTTTACCACTGACAATATTTCAGCCATATTACATACGCCTGGAAGAAGATCAGTGTCAAACTCAGGATTTCTGGTAAGTAGGCTATGACACGGTGCTGGTTATAGTCACTTAGCAATGTCAGGTGCAATCTGTCTCGGGGCCCCTTGAAAGTTGGCACAGATTTAGCAGAGAGAGAAATGTCCAAGGCCCCACCTCAGTTTTTCTAGGTGGTAAAAGATGCAGTGTGTCCCAGCTCAAAATTGGCCTCTAGCAGCAGCACAATTTTGGAGTTGGAGTTTGGAAACTTGCTAAATCAATAAACAAATTGCCACTGATATCCATGTACTTTTAAGTGTAAAATATTTGCATTAGTAAATTATGTGTTGCATGATTTTACAGTGCTCAGGCTTCGTAAAAGAGCCCTGATGGTGCTGAGTTGTGTTGTTCTGAGATCACCAGTTTCCAGTTATGGAAATACTTATGCCCCTAGCTTGAAACTCATATTGCCAAAATATTATCTATAAGTCCTCCAGTATCATGATTTATATTGTCTGCAGAATGTATCAGCAGATTCAGGCAACCTTTCACCAAGTTGCTGATCCCGCATGCCCTTCTTCATTGTCAGACTCCTTCCGCCTACACGCTTTGGCTGATGGGTCGTGTTCTGTTTACTGTACATTCAGCGCTGGTACAAAGAGCACACACACAGGCACATACATGCACACACAACATATACAAACACATGTAAACAGAACCCTGCCCCCTCAAAGGGAACTTGCTAAGCTATGTGGCTCATAGAGAGTGACCATCCGTGAAAACAGATACACAAAGCAGCTTGGATTTAGCACAGTGCCTCAGCTGTAATTAGATGAGCTCCAGCATAAACATATGGGATTTGCTTTCATCCTGTTAACTACATATATGCTACAGCAACAAAAGATATGGGAGATTTAATGAGGATTCTACTCTCTATGTTTACTGTTACAAATCTCACCCACAGCCATCTGTAAGCAGGGTAAAGATCAGCTTTGATCTTGACCTTGACATTATCTGCAGTGGTACATTATTATCAAAACAACCTGTGTTACACCTGAGAGGTATACTACAATGCTTCATGTTGGGATAAGTGAGGTAAATGCATGGTCAAGATGATTTGCACTGTGGCACAGGTGGCTCCCTTTGAAGCAAGGTAGATCGTCATAGCAACCGGCACACTGAGTTCAGGTCCGATCTGAATGCCCCCCTCATCAGTCAGCTTCCTGGAAAAATGGCATCGCCACTCCCATGGGATTGACCGGGGTTGATTAGAGTAACCTTCAATGGAGCTGACGTTATGAAGAGGCCAGACAAAAATGTGCTTCAATGAATGAGACAAGTGATAAGAAGAACTGCAGAGGGGAAAGAACAGATGGACTCTGCAGGCCTGGGAACATGAAGTCGACTGTGAGAACAAAACATCTCTACGCAGTCAGTGCCATGATGCCGTTGTGTCAATAAAACATCTATAAACACTGTAAATGTCAATAAATACCTACTCACTGTGCCCTATGTTGGCACAGTTACACGCCATTAAACTGACATGTTTGGTGTTTCTTTCTGCGATTCTTTTCAACCTCAGTAGCAGACACAAAGATAGTTACTTTTAAATGTATACTTTGTGCATGCTTTAATCATTATTTTTCTGGTAACAGGGTATCAAATGACAGTATGACAATGTGAGAGGGGTCATTTGAATCAATGAACTTACAGAGAATGGTAACCTAAGTCTCCCCTCGGCTTTGCAGAGCTTTCATAGTGGGTTTCAGCACAATGTTTATCTGTCCGGCCCGCAACTTTTCTGATTTGATTCATACTCACCGCTCTCATAGCCCTGTTTCTGGCCACAGCCTCAACACATTCTCATTCCGACCTCGTCATATATTGACATGCTTGGTCATGGACTTACCACGTCCACGTAGGATGTGCAAGGTACCTTGGGTGCATTGGTTGTTCATGTTCTGGGACACCGTGTCAAGTTGTCGTCTTTCAAGATACACTTCTGCTTTGTTGTCCGTACAACAATGCAAATTTATGTTTGTTTTTCCTTCAACAACAAAGACGCGGTTGGGTTTAGGAAAAAAGAGCAAGGTTTGGCTTCAGAATCGTACAGGACACAAATTCCGATCTCTCGGGTGAAAGTCAGTGGTTGTTGGATCCATCCACCACCCCTCCTGCATGCAACACTACGACTTTTACCACCTTAACTTTCGTCCTCGTCCTGCTGCGTTTCCCCCTGATGCCAACAGGGGCCATTTAACTATAATGGCAAACAACTGCGTATCATGCAGACGTTAAAGAACGCCGTTTTTTTGTTGGTTTGTGACGCCGCAAGTCACTGCTCAAGGATTTTGACGACTTCCGAGTGAGACTGGGCTCGCAGCCTGCAAAACACTACCTGAATCCAAACTACAGACAGACACAGTTAGCGACTAGCTAATGATGAGCTAAAAGAGAGTCAATATTGGACTTCATTCATCAGGTGAAACTTAAAACAACTCTAACTGTATGCAGTGGGTGATTTGAGAGGGAATGAGCGGGATGCCGTCCCCCGTGTTGGTAAAATAACCTACAGTATGCTTCCCCTTTTTTAACCAGCCATCCCTCCGCATCCCCCCCGAGGTCACTAAAAGGTGCACCGTGGTCCGGGTCTGGACCCAGATGTGGCCCTATAACCAATATATTATTGAAAATTATTACATTTTGATGCATTTGGATTTTAAAAGGTAGGCTAGGTTCACTGGTGATTCTAACTTAGCCATAGGTGTGAATGTGAGTGTGAATGGTTGTCTCTATGTGTCCGTCCTGTGATAGTCTGGCAATCTGTCAAGAGTGTACCCTGCCTCTCACCCAATATCAGCTGGGATAGACTCCAGCCCCTCCACGACCCCTAACAGGCTAAGCGGTTACAGAAAATGAATGGAATGAATAAATCAATTTGTATTGTAACTGTTGCAGCATCTCCAGCCCTTATGGCATTGGTTTAGTGGCCTTGGAAACTCACAGATCAATTGCATACTTTGCAAACCTTCTCACTTGATGCTTCTCAGCCAGCCAGTTCTCACGCACTGTCTGTAAAACTATGTAAAGTAATGCATCGAAATTCATTTATAAACTATGTAATCATGAACCAGTAATTTGTGTGATTACCCACATATTTGGGAAGGATGAGATCACATAACTAATGGGAGTAAAGAGGGAAGACGTGAGGAGGCAGGTTGGGATGGTGAATGTGTCACAAAATGCGGGAAAATGGTGTGAATTCTGAGTCGTTATAAGGTACGTCATCACCATGTTTCTTTTCCAAGACCTAACCAAAGTAACTTTACTTGCCTAAGCCTAACCTAGATGACTTACTCAGTTCGTAAGTAACATCATTTGTGGGGCGCTAATTCATAAGACACCATATGAACCATTGTATGAGGATACGTTGACTCTATATTTGTATGGGTCTGATGTTATGGTGGGTGGGGGGTTGGGGTCATCCCCCCTGTTAAAAATTAACAAGTCACCTACTGCATGAATGATAATGTTAACTATCAGCTTAAAAGGTAATGATACATCTATGTTGGTTCACTTTTAAAGTTTCAAACAACACCCTTTTCTTATGTTTCAACTGACTGATCCTCTGTGGAAATCTGGCAGTGTTTATTTATACTATGGGAAAATGAGGCATCATGAGCTGATGAGGCTCTCCTCACATAAAGGATCCCTGAGAGAGTAACTGACCCACGCTCACCCAAATTGACACCGTGTCCTCATTCACACCACTAGTTTGAGCAAAACAAGTGCTGATTACTGTAGAAGCAATACTACAGCTCCAGTGCAATACTACACAAAAAAACAAACAAACAAAAAAAAAAACGAAGAGCACTGTTTATGATGGCATCCTAAATTTAAAAGGCAGTTTCATACAAAATAATACTGTAAGTCAAACAATAAAAAGTCTGTAATCCAAGGCATATTTCATTTCAAGTTTCGATGCGTATGACAGGTCACTCAGATATCTGTTGACATTAGCAGTCACAGTGTAGACTGAAACAATCATCTAGCTGAATGCCTTGCAGCATCATGCCCACTCCAACACAGTGTTTTAAATCATCCGCTTGACTGACAGCTCTTTTGCAGGCGTTCAAACATTTTTCTCTGCACTTAGTATTCTGCACTGATGGCCCCTGAGGTCATAGTGAAAACACAATATCTGAGCTGGCACTTTTCCACACCTAGAAATACTGTTAATGGAAAAGAAATGTCCTCTGCAGTTCAGTCCAGGGGGTGACGGCATCCTTGGCACACTTATTGATGTGATTTGTTATCTCATTTTCTCAAATGTCACATGTGCACATCATCACAGTGCAGATGTTAAAGAGGTTGGAGAACTAAAGCTTAAATGAAACTATGGACTATGTGGATTCTACAGTAAAGCTGAATAGAAGTCAAATGATCTCTGGTTTTCACTATATCTACTGAGTCTGTAAAATTGCGTCCTTTTGAAAAAACATAGTTTAGAATTTAAAAAATCTTGCCCTGTTTTGACAGTGACTTCCTCTAAGGGTCCAGTACTGTTTAACCTCATCAGCCTACTCCCACTCTCCGATGTCTCTGTCAAAACACCCAGTTCTGCCGCTTAGTTGGAACCCAACATATTTTGACTTGTTCTCTTTTTACTAAAGCTGAGCCAAGGACCCTGCATTAGCAGACATTTGATATTTTTTGAGATCATTCAGTTCCCTGCAGCACATCCCTGTTTTTTTTTTCCTGCCTGGTCTCACTGCCAGGGTGTCACAATCAACGTTTGGGCAGTATCTGGGACACTACTTAGTGTCCCACAATGGGCTTTCAGCCAACTCCAATGTAAACCCATCCGCATCATTACTCAACGTGCAGAGCAACTGATAGTTTTAAGAGCATGAAAGTCCACTCATGGTGGGTGGTAGAGTTGGTGGATGGTTCCAGTAAACACTGAACTTTGATCCAGGAGACCGATGCTCAAGACTAACAAACAACATGCATAGCAACGTTTGCATCATGCAGAGTGGTTTTTACTAATAGCCATCCTCTCAACCTATCACAACAAAGTAATTTTGTTGCCTAAACCTAAACCTTGTACATGGGGCACCTGCTCTACCACTAAGCTACCGACGCCCCAATAGAGACAATTTCTAACACAAGTACACAAATCGGCTTCACTATAACTCGCAGCATTCACAGACAAACACTTGCCTTTTAATAGACACATTTCCCTGACAAATACAACATGCTAATGTTATTAGCACAAGCCTTAGACATTTTACATTGTATAAATTAGGCTAGCGGCTCGTGGACTTTTCCATATGAAGCCAGGGACAAAAGCAACATTTAACAAAGGTAATGTTACAAAATTTGTCTCCATTACAACTCACTGACAAAACACTGTCTTATACTAAACACGTTTTCATAACAAATATAAAATGCTAACATTATTAGCACAAATTTATGGAATTTTACATTGTATAAATTAGCCTAGGGAATGCAATGCAAGACCTAACACACTGTAAAAATAAAAACGGACACAATTAAACAATGTACAAAAAACTAAGAAACAAGACAAGAAATAACAACTATCCTGAAACAAAAAATAGGAGAACACTACATCTACCAGCGAGGGTGAAGAACTGAAACTCCCTAATGTGTGTGGCCTGATCTGGATCCAGTGTTTGGTTTGTCCATTGCAGGCCACTTTAGAAACAACATGCCCGACTCTGTCGAAGAGAACCTGCTCCATATGTAGATATAAACAGCTGCCTCTTAGATGCCTCTAAATATGTAGATATAAACAGCCTCTAAATATGGAGATATAAACAGCTGCCTCTTAGATGCCTCTAAATCCCTTACACTGGATCATTACAACAATGAGAGTTATGCTTATTATCCATGTTTTTCAGTGTTTACTTATACAAATTATAAAGGGGTTGCATTAGTGTAGTATTTCTCTGAGACCAGGTTGTACCAAGGTATGAAAAATGTGACAATATCATTCAGTGCATGTACAGTTTTTCTATCAATGATTTTTTTTTCAGAAATCTAAAATGAGCAAGGTTTGCTTTATTTATAAAGTTAGATAGTTTTTGAAAGTTTTGTCATTTGTTTCTTGAAGGTTAGACTGGTATCATAAATCACACCTGAGTATTTAACCAGCTGAACACCCTGTACCCTCTGTGGTTTTAGAAAAATTTCAAGAGGAGGGGAACTGCTTCCTCTAAAAAAAAAATTAAAAAAAAAAGAGTGATGCATGTATACAGATGATCATGTTGTCTACATACATTTGAATACCAAATTCTGGACAAATGGAAGGTAGATCATTATTATAAATACTGAATAAGAGAGGGCCTAAAACTGAATCTTGGGGTACACTGGTATAACATTTTTGTTGTTGTAGTTTTTTTGTATGAGTGTGTTTTTGTCTGTGTTTCCTGATTGGGAGTAGTTTTCTCAGTTGATTTTTTTTCTATTAGAAGCTGATTTAAAAAAAACAGGTTTTGGGGGCCTTTAAGGACAGTATTTAAATCTTCCAAGTCAGTGAACCTTTGGGATTCATTCATAAAATATGGCTACTTCAGTGTAAAATTAATGTTTGATAAAATTAATGTGCTTTTCCACAGTGTGGCCTTGTGTGCCCTTCTGATGGTTTACTTAAGAAAAAGACACCATGGGAAAAAAGCAGCAGAAAAGACTGTCTTACTGACATCCAAGACTTGCTAATCTCCATTTAATCTGTTTTCCAAGAGGCAACTTACTTGTCTCTGCTGAGAAGAAGGTCAAGAGGCAAAAAAAAGCAGTCAGGGCACATCTGCATAATTCTGCATATTTCTGTCCCACCTCAATATATCTCTCTGTGTATGGTCCACCTTCTCTTGCCTCTTCGTGTCTCTTTTATCGTTCTGTTTTATTTTAACCCTCTATCCCTTCCTCTTCCCTCCCTTCCTTATTTAACTTTATGCCTCAGCATCTCTTTGTTCCTCAATCAAAAGTGTCTCTCATCTGTTTTATCTCCCAGTCTTGGAGAATGAATATGTCTGAATTAAGTCCCCGATTAGCCTTCCTGTTGACGATCTTTAAAATTAGAGCAGCACTGAGGAGGTTGGCATATTGCGGTTGAATGGGTGTTTGCTTCTGCTGCTTTTGCCCTGCAAATATTTCAGACAGGATATCAAGTAATGCCATCACAGACCACATATGATAAACACCCACGGCAAACCTCACTCTTAAATGATCCATGTCCTGTCTTTATCTTGATAGCTTAGAGAGCTGCTGGTAGGTTTTTTGCCTCAGCTGAAATGTTAATTTTCAAGTTACAGGAAGTTGAAATAGGGCAGGAAGGCCGCTACAGAGGATGTGGTCATGTACTGACATGTGCAAGACGGTGACAGAGCAGCACTGTGGCTGGATGGGTTGCAAATGATTTAAAAAAAAAAAAAGCATCCACAGTTAAGCTCATATATTTTACTCTCCATGACACTTGTGGAGGACAATGTTTGTGCTCTGAATTCATATGTGATTTATTGATTTTATCAAAGCAAGTGTGTGAAAATGGAGACGTTATATTGGATTTTGTTTCTGTTTGTCCACCATTCCTCACACACTGCAGCCCATCAAATATTCACCCAGAGAAGTGGACACATCTGTTCGATCATGGATATGAGTCAGTCAACAGTAGGACCTACGTCAGAGTCAGGGTTCAGGGGGAGGACATGTACTGCAACACTACATAAATAGATGTCAGTGTTTGAAAAGTCAAAGCCAACCTAAACATGACCTCTGCATATGGTTGCAGCTACAGAGGTTAGGTGAGAGGTGACCTGCGTTAACAGCTTTTAATAATGGCTTAGGTGGGATGCTGGTGAAGTTTAACCCTAGAACAATCAAACAGAAATTCAAAAAAAGCAAAACCACGTCTGAGCCAAGATGTCGTTTGAGTTCCCCTGAATTACAGTAATCAGTCTGAAGCTGTGACCCAGTTGTTAAAGGCTGTGGCCGTGCCATGGAGACCGAGCATGAGGAGCTGAGCCTGGAGAGGAGGGAGACAGAGGAGCAGAGCTCAATTCTTACTGAGACATTATGGGGTCAGACTGAAGAATCCTAATATTAAATCGACTGTCAATTCCCTCAAGATGACCACAGCTGGTTTGCATCCCCCTAGGAGGCAACTAGATTTAAATGTGGAGGGAGATATTTGGTTGGGCCCACAAATTAGATTTAAACGCATAAAATGAGTCATGAGGCTGCACAGGGTGCTCTGTCTTCTTGTCATCTTGTTTTTTCTCTCCTCTTTTCTCCTGCTCCCATTTAGTAACTTGAATAAAGTCTCTTGTCTCACTGTGTCTCTTAATTGCAACAAAAGTCACAATAAAATGCAGTTTGCTGATGTTATACAGCTGAGGTAGAGCCGGACATGCACGAAAACCAATCATGACACTTTTGTAGACTTTAAGAAACAGTCAGACATTTTGGAAAACTTGCTCACTGATGCTGTGCTCACACTAAAGGTGACACAGCAACAGGCTACAATTAATTTTCAATGGAAGCCAGGGACATGAAGCTAAAAACTGATACCTGACACTTGTTGCTACGGACGGGCAAAAGTTGAACTGGCCTTAACTTTTTTCAGCACTCCAAAGGCACTGTGAAGTGTCAACCAATCACATGTTTATGTTTTTAGCTGTGGTGCTGTGTTGTTTAGCCTAGTTAGCTGACGCTATGCTAGCTTTCTGTGCATTGGGTTGCACATGGGGATGCAATGGGATGGCGAGATGTAATGTTAAAATGGGGCTCAGACATTGATCATGAGCATAGATATTTTTATGTCCAATTAAAAAGTAGCAGGCACACACAAGCCTGTGACAATGTAATGAAGGTTACAATACTGTAACCATAGTTCTATAAGCAAATGCAGAGGCTGTGTGAGATAGAACTACGTTAACGAGCACTTGAGCAACACTTAGACAGCTACTTAGCGATAATGTAGCTCGTTACGCTGTTGTATTGTTGCTTGTAGTGTGAACAGAGCATAAGTCCATATTTATCATGTGCTCTTTGTCTCGCTGCTTTTGACACATGCAAAGAAACAAAGAAAATTGGACCTGCTCCAAAAAATTTTGAGGTCGTTTTTACTTTTATATGTGCCACAACTTCGGACAAAAAATACAGACTTGTAATTCAAAGGCTGTAAGATGAGAAGAATGACATCAGTCTCATGTTTATACCACAAATATTTGGTTGAAACTTGATATGGAGCATCAGCCAGTTAGCAGCTTAGCATGAAGACTAGAAACAGCAGAAACAGCTTACCTTGCCTACTAGTGCTCCTTAACCTCACTAATTAACACATTATGGGTTGTTTGTAGCATTTGTGTTGCTCTGCAATCACGTTAATTCAATTGAAGGTATGTCTTTTAGAGTTGGTCAGCCTTAAACATGTTTAGTGAGGTCAGCGAGTTTCTGAAGACATATTCAAGTGTTTTGCTGCCATGGAAGGAGAAAAAACAAGTTGATCATATCTGAATCAAATCATCTTGTAAGCTATCTGAAAAATGCTAACACCCAGATTAAGTTCTCCCCACCACTTTCAAGAGCCAAACTGATGGTGAGACAGTCAGGCTAGCTAACTTGTATTGTTTTCGGTCTTCACGCTAAGCTACGCTAACTTGAAGACTTTCATACAGTGGTATCAATGATTTGATCTAACTCTCAACAAGTAAGTGAATGAGCATGTTTTCCTAAATGTTACCGCTTTAAAATAAAAACATACACCAGATATAATAATGCACTCCAGTGAAACATCTCCATGGCTGTCCTGGCTTCTTCATAGTGATTGTACCTACGCTGCCCCGGTGAAGATGTGTAAATTTCAGCAGAATCGCAGCTAGGAGACTTCATTAATTAAATATCTAGTGAGAGAAAGTGCAACCTCTAGGCTACGTCTTCATTTTCGCCCCAGTGCTTTTCCTATACTGTCAGCACTCCTGGGGAAAGACTCCAGATTCTGCATGTCGCAGCACAATGTTTGATTGTGGATTAGGTGAGTGTGTGTGTGTGTGTGTTTGCGTGTGTCAGAGTCTGTCATCCGGGGTCAATGACCGGGAACGTTACTGGGTTAGGCTGTTCATATTTTTCTTGCACCAAGGGGATAGTTTTGATTTTGATTTATGAGTCTGCTTAAATACAGTGAATACAAAGACTCCTCGTCTACTCTGGAAGATATGTACGTTATCTGTTTGTCTTCTCACTCACTTAATGGGTAAATGCCTGTAATTTGGCAAATGTGATGTTCTCACAATACCAAATACTGACATGGTCTGCATGTTCCACAAAATATCACCCCTACTTTAGATTGGTTATCTTAAATACTGATTGACCAGCCTAAAAGTAGCCCACTAGGGTCACCAATATGACTAGCCTCTATAATTTCTACCATCTATTTGTCCTACCAACCAATTCTTTGTTGTCAATAAACGGAAAGATGAGAGTCAGGGTCTTCAAACACAGAACAGTGCCTGTTATTTGTGTTGAGATAACCTTCGGACATTTTCCAGGGTCTCTGACCAAGTCACCCTGAGATATATCATGTTACTTACACATCCCAGTCAGTCCCAACCTTATCTAACCTAGTCACTTCTATGTGGTCCCAAACCTCAAGTTGCCTTGTTGACCATTTTCTTACTTATCTTCTGTCAATGAGGCAAAATGTCTCCATGCTCCTCATGTGGTGTAATCAGAGTATCCATAAGCTGCAACAATAAAATATGACCCAAAAAAACGCCATTTACACCGTGTTTTTAGCCTAAATGTCAATTGTAGCCTCAGACCGGAGCCGCATACAGTACATGTTCGCGAGCGCACACGTGAAGCGAGTTCAAAAGCAACAGCTCAACACAAGATCAACGAGATCTCTGGACACCTGCACAACTGTGTTTATATGCTACCTGGAAGCAACTCACACAAGAGAGAGAGATCGGCTGGATTTTCAGTGAGCAACACGTGCCTTTGTCGAATTTAAAATAACATTTTAGGTCTTTCATCTGACAAAAAACAGTTGTAGCTTCTTTCAGTGGTGCAAATATTTAAAAAGATGGTTTGAGCATGTGCTTTTCCTGGATGCGTCAACCGAGAGAAGCGTGAACGAACGGTAAATTTCCACAGACTACCACCACATGTGCAGTCACTTCAGGTGTGTACTTGCAAACATGCACGCAGCTCCAGTCTGAAAGGCTACAGTTGACATTTAGGCTAAAAACATGGTGTAAATGGCTTACGGACACTTGGATTACATCATACAAGCACTATGGAGACATACTGCGGTTTTTTGTGTTCTTTTTTGAACTTTTTAAAACTGGTCACCATTCATTTCAATTGTACTGGATTTGGCTGAAACGTTGTTTTCCATAGAAACTCTGGGAGTGTTTTGTGAACTGGAGATCTTCTCCCATCCTCACATGAGTGCAGGGGGAGTAGATATTAAGTGAACTGTCATTTGTTGGGTGAACTATCACTTTAACTCTTGTGACCTTTAAGGAAACATGGACGGTGTTTTGGTATGAACACTTCCTTTAACTATTTCTCAGACTTTATTTTGCAGATAATGGCAAAAAATTACTTTAGACATTTCTAATCCATTATACATTAGATCAGTAGCATGTGATATTGAACTGCGATCAGTATGGGTGACACATTTTATTTTACGATACAAAAAAATGCTTGAGATAAATATAACCTTGCATTTTCGCTGACACGTACAGCATGATACAGAACATGCGATCTACATTTGTAAATCTACAAGTCTAGTGTTTACTGATTCAGTAGATAGATGACTACATAGACAGAAAGTATTTACATAAAAAGAAGTGGCTTTAATCAAAATATGATCATTTTAATGTGTTTGTAATGTGCTCCTGGTTATTTTCAAGATTTTCTCAAATACAATTTGGGGTCTTTGATTGATTTCCAAAAAAATACAACCATAAGTCAGTTTCAAACTGAAAATATGAGATGATTTCACCAAACGATTCAAACAGGTTGTGCTCCTCTTGGCGGCTCAGTCATTTATCTCTTGCCTTGGCTAAAATGTAATCATGTCAAGGCCAATATGACAATTGCTAAGAAAGAAAATCCAGCTCCACCTACAGCTCGGGCTAACTGCCTCTAAAAATATTTGACTGTCATACAAGAATAACAGAAATTATCATTAAATATATTGTTATTTTAAGGACCGTTGGAAAAAAAAAAACATCTTCTAGGACTCTAGTACTTTGATGCAAGTTTTGCTTGAAGGGCATTAAATCAACATTACGTAAATAACATTCCTAGGAATTAAGTGTACAGATGTCTTATTAAAGTGAATTATCAGACTGTTTTAATAGACCTCCACAGAGCTTCTACAATTGCACAGTGAGAGATTATCTTCCCGTAGTGCTGCAACAACTAAGATGGTTATCACACACAAATGGGAAGTGTCTCATGAGCAGTATCTGGAAATGCATACTGGGTAAATTAACATAATACAACTTCCCCCCACCCGGTTCAGTGATGCACCAGCTGTAAGCTGTTCTGCTCTGGCATTCAACGTGTCTCTGAGGTGATAGCGAGATCCTTCCAACCACTCATTTGTCTTTATTCTCTGCCTGGCATCTCCCATTTTACCATTTGTTTTTCATTTTCCATTGGCTAATCCGCAGGAATGGCATGGCACTGGAAATTGGAACAAACACACAGTGATCTACTGTCTTGTCACTTTCCGTTTGGGGTTGTTTTCTCTCGCTCGCACACACCGCTGGTTCCCAACTGCCATCCATTTATGTTCAGCGGGCTGCAGCACTTTGTTATGCTGCCACTGATTTAAATGAGTGTCCAAAACAACATGTTCCTCAAAAACAGATAGCACAGCTACAGCTTTCCATGAAATCTATCAGTGTTACATAAGTAGTGGTGGCACTAAAGTGTGTTTGTGAGTGATTAAGATGTCAATTAAATATTCCATGGATCTCTGAATGTGCAATAACAAACATGGTTTCAACCTGTGGCCATTTGTTGAGCCTCAGCATGAGAAGCTTACAGTGCAGTAATTAAAAGCAGGGGCGTTGCACTAAATTCTGGGCCCTGTGCATAAGCTGCCTTATGTAAAGTCTGAGGACTTTGAAAATTGCAACACAAGTCTAACATATTATTATTTTAATTTAAAGCTCATTTTAATTCATTAACCAAAACTGCATTTTATCATTTACGCAATATAGCTAAGGTAGGACCTCTACTGAGCCAGCAAGATGCTGAGAAGCTTGTTCATGCTAGTCTTGACTATTGTAACGCTGAGTCCGATCTCACTCCGAAGTCGTCGAAATCCGCCACTTGGGCAGTGACTTGCTGCTTTAGAAACCAATGAAAAAGGCGTCTTTTAACGTCGGCATGACACGGGGCCGGTTGCCGTTATAGTTTAACAGCGCCCGGCGGCATCAGGGGGAAAGATGGCAGGAGATGAAGGGAAGTTAAGGTGATTAAAGTCCGACCGGGGCAGGTGGGAGGGA
The DNA here is from genome assembly GCF_011397635.1 of Epinephelus fuscoguttatus. Lineage (NCBI taxonomy): Eukaryota > Metazoa > Chordata > Actinopteri > Perciformes > Serranidae > Epinephelus > Epinephelus fuscoguttatus. The sequence continues at coordinate 19,802,143 of NC_064756.1, forward strand.
TGGTGGATGGGTCCAACAAACACCGACTGTCACCCAAGAGAGTGGTGTTTGCGTCCCGTAAGATTCTAAAGCCAAACCCTGTTCTTTTTTCCTTAACCTAACCAAGTGCTTTTGTTGCCGAAACCTAACCACAGGTGTTTGTTGCCTAAAACAAACCGTGTGTTTGTTGTTGAATGAAAAAAAAAAAAGTCAATTTGCAGTGTTGTACTGATGTTGTGCTTTTATTTTGAAAGAGACTGTATGTAAACTTTAAATTTCCTGTGAAAACGTAAGTGTATTTTGAAAGAAGACAATGCATGTAACAGGCAGACCTCGACATGGCGTCTTGGCGTCAACAACCAACACACCCAGGGTACCTTGCACGCCATATGTGCACGTGGAAAGTCCATGAGCAAACATCAATATGTGACAAGGGCGGAGTGAGAATGTGTTGTGACACTGTATACACTGGCCTACCTAAAACTGCCACTGCAAAATTACAGACAATTAAGAACACTGCTGTCGGAGTTTTAATAAAAACTAAAACGAGAGACCATATACGTAACCTACACTGGCTCCCAATATCTCTTAGAACTGATTTTAAAATCCTTCTATTGGTTATTCAGGCTCTTAATGGCCTCGCCCCTCCTGTACCACAGACTCCCTATCACCTTATGTCCCCCCAGGAACCCTGAGATCCTCCACAGCTGCTCATTTAACTGTTCTTAATGTCAGTACAAAAACTTAAGGGAATGCTTCTTTTAGCTCCTACGCCACAAAAATATGGAACACTGTGCCTTTAAATATTAGACTTGCTGGCACAGTGGACAGTTTTAAACAATGACTCAAAACATATCTTTTTTTTTTTTTTTAAAGATATTTTTTGGGGCATTTTTTTTGCCTTTGATGGACAGGACAGCTAAGTGTGAAGGGGGGAGAGAGAGGGGGGATGACATGCAGCAATATAGCCTAAAACTAGCAACTATCTGTTTTAATATGTATTATTTTATAACTTGATTGTTTAACTCATTGATTAATTAATTAATTTATTCTTCTCATTTCTCCTTATATATCATATTCTATTTTATTTTGCAATTAATACAAATAACTGAGCCAACAACTGTGCACATAAACTGTCTCTGGTTATTAGGGGAGTCACTAATAATTTGCCAAACCACATTTAAACAATAAAAATCTGTGATATGTGCATAAATCTGCACAGTTTGAAATCTCACCACATTTCAGTCCTCTTCTCTCAACATATTGTAGCTTACAGTTACTGTGTGACACCTTTATTATGGTTATATGAGGTTTGTTTGGAATATCATACTTATGAACATTATTTTCTCCATGTTCAGGTATTTATTATTCCCAAGGTGTAAGACTTTCTGCATAACAGAAACCCACTAAACAAGATGTTACTGGAGTCATGTTTGCAGAAACAAAAAGGAGCTTTACAATTAGTGCTGGCAAAAGCATGTAGGCCTATAAGCAAAATGATTTAAAGTCTAGAAAACTTTAGAAAAAACCCTGATATTAAGTATGCTTAGAAAAAGACGATCACTTTTGCACTGATTGAAAAAAAGGAAATCTCAATTCAAACAGAATGCAGCAACACATTTAAAAACAAAACAAGGTAAGCTGATGTATATCTTTTCAATGTAATCTTGTTTCAATGGGCCAAAAATCAAAATGGTATTTTCGCCTGCTGTTCAAACGTCTTGTCCTTACACCGCTGGAAAGGAGACTCCATTGTAGATGATAATCTCTATTTGCCCTATATCCTCCAACACATCTGATTTACAATTAAAATGTTCCCTCTCTCTAGTTCCTTCCTCCAGTCTTTACTGAATGAACCATTTTTTATCTGTTTGAATTTCACAGATAGTATTTGGAGGGAAGAGGAAAATGTCAGAGATGAGGTTATCGCGTTACATAAAATGATAGAGGCTTGAATCAAAGTGAATATCTGCAGGCGCACTGTGCATCTCAATCAGCATGTCCTAAGAACACTGGCCTACTTTCCCCCTTTCCTTCGATTTACAGTTACAAAACTGAGACACTGAAGTCAACCTGGAGTTGTTGCACAACAGAAACCTGCTGAACAGGTTCCATCACTTTACATGGTCCCCACCACAGAAGCCCCTCATCTCATAGCAGGTTATTGAGCCGTACTGAATCCAGATTTCACTCTTTATTAATTTGTGTTCTCTGTGTGTGACTGCAGTGTCACAGTATGGACATATATTGCAAAATGTATTCACAAGGAATTCACTCAGATGTGATAATGATCATGAGCAGAGCACCATAATGACAAGTTACTCTGTCTGTCTCTGTCAGACAAAGAAAGAGGGATGTGGGAGCCCTGACACAGATACAGAGATAGTCTTCTTGAGACATCCTTGCACTGGGTGAACTGGTAGTAATTTAAGGGGGAGGCTGATAACGGCAGAGATGTTCACGCCTCAGAGTACCTGCTCACTCTGAGGGAGGCTGGACATGATGGGGGGGCGTTTCCAGCCTTAGCGGCGCGTCGCTCACAGACATTTCTTGCGCTCCCAGCTGTTGGGTTGAAGCACCGGTCGAGCGCGGTCCTGCACATGCTCGAGTATTGAACCAGTTGGCGCTGGGTGCATGAAAGGAATCTCCTCGTTAATTAAATAAGTGCCTACGGAAATGGAAACATGAAGTCGGGCTCTGAACGAGCTGGGAGGACAGAAACGCTGCGTAAGTGAGACAGCACGCCTCCAACGACGAGGGACTGGTGCGCTTTGGCACCAAACTTCACTGGCGAGCTGAGCATCGATTGGGGACAAAGGATCGGCACACTGTGAGGCTGAGCGCGCTTCTATTGACTTTTTACTATAATGTAAATGTATATTAATTGACTTGAGATCCAGAATAAGGTGCGGCAAGCGCTCGTGTTGTGCTCAGTTTGCTCCCCCCAACCGTGCCAATGTTGGAATGGCTTGTGGCTCTGTGCATTGTGATCCTGGTGGTCTTAATCTGGCCGGGCTCCAAATATTTTGGCACCGAGAGCCAGTGGGATGCTTTACTTCAGGGACTGGGGATTTCACACCCGGCAACGACGGATAAAACCGGGAGGTGCGCCTCAGAGCGAGAGGGGAGCGATGGTGCCCAGACGGCCTGTGCGGGTGGCAGGACCGATGGCAAAGCACGCACCGTGGCACTAATCTGCAAACCGTCCGCGCTGGCCAACTATCTCCTGAAACACTGCAGGACTTTCAGTAATTACTCCCCGTGTGTCGGGTGGACGTGGCGGGCCAGCGCGTTGCTCCAGAGCGTGTACGAGGCGTGCTGGCCGTACGACAGCCCGGTGCAGTTTGTGCGGGACAACCTGCAGCTCAGTGATGATGGGCTGGTGGCCTTGGACTGGGCAGTGCCATCCTACCAGAAGCGACGGCGGACCTCGAGTCACTCCACCAGTCCTGTTCTGCTCATCATCCCAAACTCTTTTGGGAAGATCACCAGGAATGTGTTAAAGGTGCGTTTTTGGCTTTTCTCACAGACTTTACACTATAAAATGATCCTATAATAGAGAGGAGAAAACTTAAATAACTACAGATAAATCACATTTTTTGGAGAAACTGAACACACAAAAGATCAAGATGATGTTCATAATACAAAGTTATGTAAAATCATATTGTTGAAATAAACTTCAAATATTCCACAAAGCTGATAACCAGTTAATGGCTGGAAACAGCAGTTTCCAAAGTGTCTGCAGACACTAACACCCTCTGAATACTGTTTCTGAATCACCACATATCTACAGAAACCCATTTGTATCCATTTCATTGACAAAAGTCAGAATGTACACATCAGCGTCTAATGCATCTTAAAGGAAAACTTCACCCACAAAATGATCATTAGTAAATCAATTAGTGTGCCATGTTATATTCTCAACTCATATATCAAAACAACTCACATGGACCAAAGTGCTGTACAAGAGGAATAAAATGCTAAAAACACACACACAAGAGGCAATATAACAGTCAGGTACACAGCTCACACATTTAGAGACACAACACACACAGGCACACATGAGGGGAACTCAAACGCTAATGCATTAATACATTACATTAAATTTGTGAAGTTGTTTTTCTCTCAGGTCTCCACAGAAAATGGTGGACATATTGATTTACAGATTGACTGGAGACCACATTTAACAACAGCCAAACTACATCACAACATCCATTTACAAACTCACACACAACTCGTGCAGAATAATCCAAGTCTAATTTATCCAGTCGTATGCTCAGTACTTCCCAAACACACACCTTACGATTTAAAACTGAAGTGAAACTATGATCTCTTCAAAGCCAGACTCCAATATTAAAGTTTTTTTTTTTTTTTCAGGAATGTGTTTGGGAAGTACTGAGCATACGACTGGATAAATTAGACTTGGATTACACTGCACAAGTTGTGTGTGTGTGTGTGTGAGAGTGTGTTGTTGTTAAATGTGGTCCCCAATCAAACTTTATATGTTTGCCGTTTTCCATGGAGACATGCAAGAAACACAAAGTTTCTTCATGAATTCAAGGGAACACAGCATGACTAACTGCCTTACAAATGGTCATTTTGTGGGTGAAGTGCTCCTTTAAATAGTGTCGTGAACAAAGTAGCCACTCTTTGTCTCTATTATGTTTTACAGCATGAGTCAACATGAGGAGAACAGATGCATGAGAGTGCATTGTGTCCTATCATTCAGGGTATATATATATATATGTATATAACAGTAGCATTTCTACATTTAAAAGAAGCAGAAGTGAGCTTGTCCATAGCTAAATGAGAGCAAATAATTTTTCAAATTCAGATGGTGGAATGTAGAAAATTATAAGACATATACAGAAACTAGTTTTTCAGCAAGTCAAAAGAGAAGTCAGACATTGAGTCATTTTAACAAAGATGTGGGAAGATGTCAGTGCAAATCAACAATGGCCATTTTGGCACAGGGATCCACTTGAGCTTAAGCCATGGCAAGCTCGGTTGGAAGAAAAGAGCGGAGGGGTAAAAAGAGCAGATGCAGAGGCAGCACCAGTCTTTCAACTGCTCTTTCAATACACTGACTGAGGTAATTGAGTGAGGGATTACAAAGCATCGCTTGACTTGAGGGGCCTGGGGAAGTGCAGCGCTGCTCCACATGACTGCCTGTTGGCTCTCGCACCACTCCGGGCACCTGGCATGGTGCTAGCTCATTTCATTTCATACTGTTAGCTCTGTGTGCAAATCCGTCACAGGCTTCCTGTCAGCTCCGTGTCACATATAACAACTCTGCAAGAACTCAACACTCGAACAAAACCAAATGTGTTGGACGTTATTCTGAATAACTTCTTCTGTTGAACTAAAAAACAACAAAGGATAGAGGATGTCAAAGGATGAGAGGAAGTGAAAACTAATGACAGAGGAACAGAAATAGAAGGAGATGGTGTAAAACAATATAAAAATGTGGTGACTTAAAGCTTTACTGTGAGAAAAGCACTTTGATGCAGAGATGAAAAGTAAGTGTCACACTCAGATCTGTGCCTCATCCTTTTTTTGGGCCATCATCAGAGTAGAGAGTATTTGTGATGCTGTCAGCCAGTTACGCTTGGGAGGGCTGGAAGCTGAGGCACCACCAGGGATATACACCAATTATGATTGTTCCTGTCACTGGTGTGCATAACCTAGTGTGTGTGTGTGTGTGTGTGTGTGTGTGTGTGTGAGCGGGAGAGAGACAGACAGAAAGATAAAAAGAGCTCATGTTTGTCGGCGCACACACACACACACACACACACACACACACACACACACACACGGGTCTATATATTTGACACAGAGAAGAAACAGTGAAGGAAAGTGTGTGGTGTGTGTGTGTGGGCTTGTGGTCCCTGTGCCCTTCTCTTTTACACGGCACATTTCAGGAACTCATGAATTTATGAATGAGCCATCTCCTCCTGAATCATTCATATTTTTACTCAGTTTTTCTTATGCTCCTTTGTTTCATGTGGTCTGGCATGAGTCATATCCATTAAAATAATGGCACAGGTAAGCTCTGATACAGTAGCTAGTAATGGTCGTTACAGTCTTTGCAATGGTTTCATATTTGGGTCAGAGTTTGAAATGTGCTCATCCAAAAAAGAAATACTTACATTCATTACAGTGGCTCATTAGTTAAATCACTGTGCACTGAATTACATCACTAACGGTATCATTGAACACATTTAGCAAACACACATCTCCATTGATCTCTGTTTTGTTCTCCCTGGTGCTTATTCACCAAGTAACTGAGCCAAAGATGACATTACATATATCATGTTGTGGTGTCGTCCCTCTATTCATTTTACAGAAACGAGATTTCAGATAATAAGTCCACAGAGGCAGGAAAACGTGAGCATGTACATGTAAATTAGACAAAACATAGGTGTATTAAATACGCATAAAGTAAAGGGGGCGGGGGCTAAAAACAAAAATAAAATGAATGTCTAGATACAAGAGTTCCTTAACCCCGTTTGTTCCCTTATCCATCACCCTTGTCTCACTCATTAACTAGTACTCAGGGAGAATGGGTAACAACTCAGGAACTCCAATTTGTTCAAGGTGTGATATGAAAGGTTGCCAGATTTTTTTATTTATTTTATTTTACCTTTATTTTACCAGGTTAGGTCAATGATCTCACTTTCAAGGGAGACCTGGCCAAAACAGCAGCCGCATAACAAGTTACAGACAAGACACAAGACAACAAATACAGTAAAAGTAGTATGAATCCAGTACCAGTGATAACATTAAAATACCTACAGACAATGACAAGAACTATAACAAGAACTGTGATATATTGTGGGAGTCTGCCCTTTAAGATGTATCTTATCCTTTCCAAGTGTAGTATGCAGGTTAGGTCACGTGAAAATTAATTTATCTGGTACATTTTCAGGGTACAGTATAATTTGGAATAAAAGAATATTGATGCCAGTCAATAGGATTACTTCACCCACAAAATGACCGTATGTAAATCAGTTAGCAGTGGTCAAGAAAGTTTACAACTCTTACTTGAGTCAAAGTAGATACTGAAGTTAAATATTTCTGCAGTATAAATGTAAACTGTTCAGTTAAATTTTTACTTGAGTTATTATTCACAAACATTCGGAGAATACTCTCAGAGAGCTCCTAACTCAGGCCAAAAACTTTTAGTAAGGAGTCCTAGCTTAGGAGTGATTTAGGAAAGTTCTCAGAGCAACTCATCACTGCTGCACTGTTCTATTTTTCCAGTTTTCCAAATATCTTAGTGTTGTGATCATTTTATTTCTGGCGTTATAGCGTTATTGCTTTGGTTGAGAAATGTGTTCATACCTCTAATGACATTGATCACAAATATTATCCCTGCACAATCTGATCTGTAGCTTTTCATTTACTCACTGTCATCCCGTGTTTGGAGAAAATCTTAAGCCTCTTAAAAGTCCTCCTGCCTACTCCTCACAGTTTCTCACCTTAGGAGCTCTTTTCAGGGCGAAGATGCTCTGTGAATAACTGTTACCTTTACAAGCACCTAGTCTTAACTTTAAAGCGACACTTACCTTTCTGGAAATTTTACACTTATCTTTGTTTAGGTTAAAATGCTATTAATAAGCTGATGGCACACTGAACTGTAAGTGAATTCCACCAGAAACAAAATCTCATAATTACACCATTTTTATATGGTTCTAAGAAAACTCTGAGCAATCATTGCATTCGGACCGATTGATTGGTCGGACGTCCTGTCTGTCTTCCCACATGGAGACCTGACAAACCGCTCGCGTAACATAACGTTAGCCTACTGTTGCGTAGCCTCTGAGACATTAACGTTATCTTCCTTGTGCGTTTCCACTTTCTAGTAACGTTAACCCTACTATCTAACGTTAGCACTGTAACCTTATTCTAAAACTCATCAGTCATCACTGACTCCGGTTGAGTTTTAAAACTCTGGGGATGCGTTTGACTGTCTTAGTTGTAACGTTGCACTTGCCCTCCTCTTCCGTGAATTAACGTTACCTTGCCAATGCCTACGTCTATCATAGACGTAATGGAGGAGGGGGGAGTAGGCCTTTGGAGGGAGGTGGAGTTGCAGGAGGAGGGGGATGGGACTTTGGAGGGAGGCGGGAGTTGTGGATGTTCAAATTTTTTCTAAGTGCTGTGTGAAATACAAGGTAAGAGTAGCTTTAAGGGGAAATTCTAAGAAAATGTCACAATTCTAAGAATTTTCCTTTTGTCACTAGGAGGCTTTGTGAATACAGCGCGTAAGGAGAGCTTGTCGAACATCTCCAAAGCCTATTGAAACACGACCGAATCGACAAATGCACAGCTGTTTTCATTTGTTTTTTGATTTAACACCCAGCAGCAAGCCCTTTAACTCGACTGACAGGCAAGATTGACAGACTGACAGTACATTACAGACTGGTGTTTTTTTCTGTGACAAACACAAAGTATGGCCTATTGCATTACAGAAAAGAAAAGAAAATTCCTCCACTTACTTTCATAGAACTGCAGAGGAGTCAATAGTACAATATTTGTCTTACAAATAAAGAGTAAAAGTCACAAGTTTTCCAAAAAACTTATGCCCAAATAAGTGCAGATACTCAAAAAAAAATACACAAGTAGGCCTACAATACTGAAATAAACATACTCTATTACAGTCCATCCGTGTCATTTAGTCAGACCATGTTAAATTTATGAAGAAAGCTGTTTTTCTCACATGCCTGTGCGGAAAATGGCAAACATATGAAATAACTGATTGACAGGGGACCACGTTCAACAACAACAAAACTATCTGAAAACATACATTTACAAATTCTTTCACAACTCATGCCATGCAATCCAAGTCCAATTCCTCCAGTGGTGTGCTCACTGCTACCCAAACACATGCATTGTCATTAAAAAAGTATTGGAATAAAGGTCACATTTCCCTTAATAACAAAGTATTCCTTGAAACTATCACTGCATTCATCTTAACTCTCGAGTCCAGGCAAGTTTACACAGACAACAAAGCCCCCCCATCGTGAAATAATTAAATCGTCTGATCTCAACCATCAACAAACTCAGTTTTAACCCATATTTATCCTAAACTTCACAAAGAGGTCACGCAAAGAGGTCGGTTTAATATACCGAAGGTGTGTAAAGACGTGGGAATGAGCCCCATATGCAGCGGCCTGTTTGACTGTTAGGAGCAGTGTGTTGAAAAGCTATAAATGTTCCCAGAGGCAGACGTCCAGCTGTTACAGCCGCCCTGCTTCGTATGATTTAAACACGTCACACTTTCCTGACAGGGCAGATAAATTCGTGAGCAGTTGTACCATAATTCTGTGACCTAGTTAAACGTTATATTCAGTATGCTTTGGGCAAGTTTCATTCCTTATAGATACTGTGTGAGGCATTATGTAATCCGGTCATTATGTGTAATTTACCGTTCAACACTTCAATAATTGTTTTTCAGAGCATTCGTTTTCACTTTCTGACGGCCGCAGGGAGAGCAGCTTTAGGATTTTCCAGATTCCTTGCGGGATGGGATAATAGCTTATAGCTTTGCACTCATGCAGTGAAAGTTGGAAAGTTTTACCATTAACAGTCACGATTAGATCAGTGAGCGAGGTAATAGTAGCAGTAATACTTAATGAGTCCTGGTGCTGTAAATTTCTTAATCACAGAAATATTACCAGCAGTACAAAGCACAAGGTCTAATACAAATATAGGACATAGACTTACCAACTCAGGCTGCAACTCATGGTTATTTTCATTGTCAGTTATTTTCTTGATTGATCAATCAGTTGTTTGGTCTATAAACTGTCGTCTTCAAATGTCTGTCCACAACACAAATATATTCAGTTTAGTGTCATGACACAGTAAAGAAACCAGAAAAAAATCACATTTAACAAGCTGGAATCTGAGAATTTTGACTTTCCAATTTTCAAAATTAGTGGGCAATTAATTTAATAGTGGACAAATAATCAATTATTTGGTGAATCCTTCCCACATTAATACCAAAATATAGCTGCTAAGTTTGCTGTTGATCAAAAACTTGCAATGATGTCAACTCTTTACAGGGAATTTTCCAGTTTGGTGTCGACACACTGGGCCAGTGACTTTCTGTATATACTGGGTGAAGAGCACAGGTTTTGTATCCCATAATTGTCCTGCTGCACCATTCAAAAAGTGTAGGGAGTGTGTGTAGTCGACACACAGTGATACAGAGGAAATTTCCCTCCAGACGTTCAGCAATATGCAAATATGTCCCCACACTTTTTCCAATATCAGTGCCTTGCCCTACCTGGGGTATTCAACCCATGCATCAGTATTTGGCAGCACTTCCGTCTGTGACTCATGGGAGACGCTGGTTTTGCCTTTGCTTTAATGGCAAGGTATCAATTTTTTTTTTTTACCTGCCAGCAAAGTAGCAGGTGCAAGATAATAATAATAATGAATTGCTGCTGTGTGATGTCTTAGTGTTGTAGTTGTATTGTTGTTGCTGTTGGTGCTGTTGCGATGACTTGATGTTGTGTTGTCTTGCTGTTGTTATTGCTGAAGCCTTTGTGTTATGAATATGTTCTATTTTGTAATTGTGTTTTTTATATAATAGTGTCTTCAGCAGAGAAATTATTCAATGCTTCCTGCCCAGGGACTAAGCTAAGTAGCTGTACACTGTCCCTGTTAAATAATATAAACTAAAAAAAAATAAATTAAATTCAATCAAATTTATCAATCTCTTAAAGGTCATATGTATAGCTGTTTCATCAGAACAAATATTTTTTCAAAAATAATACATCCACAAAATGTCTAGAAAGGTGTAGAATTAAAGTCTATATTTTCCTGAAAAAAAAAATTACAGTAGAGAAATAATTGTTTTAGAAATGTTTATGGGCCCAAAATATGTCAATATTTTGATTTGGTTACATGGCAACCTGTAGAATTGAAGAGTGGCACGAGAGCGGGCGAGTGTGAGTGCGACACCTACTGGCCGGGAAGTATGAATCCTATATCTAGCCCCTTTAAAGAACTGATAAAAAACACTTTGATGTATAAAAATTGAGGAAATAAAAGACAGTTAAGTGAACTTGAAGCTCAAGTAAAATCAGGAAATGCACTCAGATAAAAGTGTGTTTTAAGAAGAGACTTAAAAGAGATCACTGACTCGGCCGACCTGATTTCCTCGGACAAATTGTTCCAGAGCCTCGGGGCCCCGACAGCCAATGCTCTGTCCCCTTTAGTTTTCAAAGATGGATTGGATTGTTTGGATTATAGGAGAGTAAGTGAAGGTATATAAACATTTTGAGTATTGCTCAAATTTATTTTTGTATTTCTATTCATCTAATTTACGTAAATACACTATATGCTTAATGTATTTGTGGATACCTTCAAGTACAGATGTAAATATGGCATGTATTGTCAATACTGTATTTCTCAGTTGTGGTGTTTCCTCCATGATGAAAACAAAAAGAAAAAAAACAATAAAAATTTGGTCACAAAAAATATATATATATTTTTTTATTTTCTCTCTTTTAGGCTTTTACCACCGTCTCTCCTGTAGTTACAGGTTGTGAGAGGGGCTGGGTGGGGCTATTAATGTTCTTAATGCCCTGTAACTACTGCAATTCTCAATAAAAATTATATATAATTAAAAATAATGTAACAATTAGACCAACAAAGCCTCCATGACAAAGCCTCCATAATTATGGAGGCTTTTGGAACAGCAGCGGCCGTCAGCTGAAAAAAGGTCGAGACTTCAGTTTTTGATATTTTCGCTGTGGCGTGTATCCTCAATTATTAATAACTACTCTGCCCTTTGAATGTACACCTGTAATGTTTATCACTTGGAAACTGAGCCAGAGGAATAAACTATCGTTCAACTGCAAAAAATATATAAAAGACTTTAAGACTTTAAAACACTCTATATTTAGGATGTCAGGATTATTTTGTTTTTAATTTAACACCCGTCTCCAGCAGTGTGGCTATGATGTATGAAAGATTTTTTTTTAATCCCTGCTGTTTGTCTGCTGTGATGCAAGAGATCAAAACACAAACAGACTCTGCTTTGTCCTCTTACGGCTCATACAATTAGTTGGTCTGAAAAACTGCCAACCAATTAACTATAAAGATAGTTTTCATTGTATAACAAGTACAGTAACATTTTGGATTTTTATCATTAGTTTGAACCATCACTAACTTTCCTGTACAGTTTATTTGCAGAGCAGTAAAATTATTAGAGATCTATATGAAGCTGGGTGAGCCTATAATGTAGCATACAGCAGTATAATGTTGCCAGATGCATTTAAACATCAAATTATCCCACAAAATTCTCTCTTATTTCTTAAAAGGTGGTTTCACTACTGCACATATCCAACTCACACGAGTAAATCCATTCCCTGGACATGTATCACAGGCCTGTTGAAGAGTATTTAGGGAAACTATTGACCTGGATAGAGGGCAGAGCGTTGTAGCGAGATGCTTTGTTGCCTCTAAAAGGCTTCTAATCGAATAACATCCTTAATTTAACTTGATTTGTGGCAACATGTCGCAATGGAGCTGCTGAGGTTTGTTAGAGGTGGTCTCACAGAGGTAAATCCCCCGATTCAATATGTTTTGAAGGGAATGTTGTTGAAACACTGCTTTCAAATGATATTATAACCCATTAAATGGATGTTATCAGTTGTTATTACAACCATTATAATGCTTCAGATGGGGCAGACTGCAGCTACCAGTGGGCCAGAAGGTGCATATCCAACATTGTGAAATGGCTGGTTTTAGTTGTTCAGTTGCGTCAGGGTATAGGTGCCAAAACTACTCGGTTTGGTTTATACTCGTCCGTGTGTACAGACTGGCTGCAGCGTGTTTGTTTATAGCATCCTCGTTGGCTCTGTTAATCCATGGTTTCTGGTTGTGGAATGATTTAACAGTAGATTTGGGTGCAGTTGCTTCTGTTGTTCCACCAGTTAAATCCACCACAGACTCAATGAATTCATTGATGTCACTGACATCCTGGAACATGCTCTATCCTCTGCACTGGCTTCATCTCATCACGTCACAGGGGGATGCATATGTATGTTTACATATCTCAACCCCAACAAGACAGCCGCATGGTCGCTCCTCCCGTATGGCAGTGCTGCTCTGCAACCACCCCTGAATGGCGTATGGCAGTGATCCAGGGTTTTTATTCTCCTTGTGGCACAGGGCGAGCAGGAACAGGACAGCACCTCACATTAATATTGTCACACCAGTCCTTACTTATCATTAAACACACACCTCCTCCCTTTCTCTTGCCAGAGTCTTCTGCTCTGTCAGAACAATAGAAAGAGTCACCTTGCTGAATGACGCTGTCTGTCCATGCCTATGTCTTAGCTGTCAAGCGAGTTCTCAACTGACATCTGCTAAGTGGTTACCACTAGCCACTCAGGTAATCTTTCCCGTTGTTTTCCTGAGGCCATCTGCTAATGCTACTTAGTTAGTTGCCAAATGTAGTAATAAGAGATACATTAACAAGTTAGCCAGCAATTATTTCCCTAATACAACACAGGTGTTAGGCAGGTGCAGCATCAAAAATGTATTTTTAATGCATCAGAAATGGTCTCATGTGTTTCCTTGGCTTGAAACAAATTGTGCAATTAACTACTAAACTCAGAACTAATTTGATTTATCATGAGGGATCCAGCTAAAAATAGGTTATGGGTGAGAGCACTTTGAAAGTCCAAAATGGCTGCCACAGAGACGGGAAAAAAATGGAAAAGTGGAAACATTGGTTTTGGGGATTTGTCACACTCTAAACTTTCAAAATACGTATAGTTTCTAAACTCCCAAACTCCCTACGCAGACTTTGTTTATACTTCCCGGCTTCCTCCTTTCCCCTGTCTTTCATAATTACTGAAGTCAATCAAGGTCATTGCTTTGCAATAAACACAAATGATACATAGAATATTGTTAGGTTAGCGTTGGGCCGTACTACTTCAAATCATGCTCCTGATGACAGCTCATAAGAGCCATTCAATGGGCTGATAACATCCAAAGTATGAGGCTCTCTTGTGTTTATGTTTTTGATGTTGCAAATTGTTTTAGGACAGCAGGCAAGGAGAATAAATGCTGCCTCTTGTGTGTGTGTACAAGAGGGACCGTTTGTATGAGAGTTGGCATGCTGTCCAGAGTCTGGACTCCCCGCTGAAGGAATTTGTCACTGAGCTGACAGTTTATCATCTCTGGCAGAAAACTGCTGGAGCTGCTGCTGTTTTTTTACTGTTCCTGCGATGACGCTGATATCTCTAAATTCACACTGTCAAGATAACATTTTAGGAAAGCAGTGCCAGAGACTTAATGTTCCCAAATATGATTTAGATGTAAAGGTCAAGCTTGTAGCTACTAATTAAAGCTCAGAAACAGTAAGGAAGCATTCAGCATGTGTTCCCTCTAAGCTGGTGAATTTATCGGATTCATAATATATCGTTCCTTCGTCATGACTCACTGCCTCGCCTGCAGAAAGTAGGTTTTTAGGTTTTGGTGACAAATGATATAAGAGATACAGACTTTGCAATATCTTTGCATTTTGTGAATTATTCCCTTAATTTTATTTGCCGTCCTCGAGGTGTGTGGTTCCTAACACCAAGCAGTTGTTACTCATCACTCATTGTGCCTGTTATAGTGGGTGATTCACACAGTGCATCACCACAGTGTCGCTGTGTTAATACCTGAGCAGGCAAGCGTGAGCAGGACGAAATCATTTCACACTCAGTTCACCTAATTTAATCTCAGCAACATTCATCTCTCAGCCCCGGCCCCTCGTATGCAGTTTAAATTGTGAAATATCTAATCATGTCTCTCAGTATCTTTGGGAATTAAACTGAACTCAAGTGATTCATAACCATTTGAAATGGCTCCTCTCCTCCTCTCATAATACAGAATATTATTTATAGAATGAGTTAGGTAAGTCGCTAATAAATGAGTGAATGAATGATGTTCCAGTGTATTAGTTCTGCTCAGAGCTTTACTGACACTGCCGGGCACTGTATCTGGCTGAGGAGACCCTCTTTTCATATAGACATCCAGAAAGTGGCAAAAATCCTACCGCAGTCTTTCTCAGCTGGTAAATATTTAATGCAGTGATTCTGCAGCTCTCCCTGCACTCCCATTGGGATTACTGCAAATATAAGCAGACTGTAGCTCATTTCAAATCTGACAGTTTATTTGCACAGGCTACCAACATTGTTTCTGACTCCAGGCTTCTGTATGACAAACAGAAAACTGAACTCTACTCCTCCTATGTTGAGGGGAAGAGGGAAGGCAGTGTTTCCAGACATGATATTGGATTGAATAATTTATTCTAAAGGTAATATTCAGAGCTTTGACTGGAACAATCTCTCAGTTTCAGGCCTTCTCTGCAGGAGGAGCTTTTCAGTGTAATTCATATATTTAATTGTCATTTCTCCTCTGCTCTGAATCAAGACTTTCCAGTCTTTCAAGATTTATATTTCTCACTTTATGGAGTTAAAAGCTCAGGTTTAGACTTACTTAAATCTAATTTTACTTTTTAAGAATTTCTGTTTTTCTGCTCAACTTTTTAGACATAACATAATTATGTCATATGAGAATCTGTGCTATTATGTTACCCACACTAACCACCATATCATGAATGATTTTAGGCTTTAGCAAATGAAGAGATGTTGACAATAAGCTAATCTGTCTACAAGACATCATATATTTATTCTGCTTTCCTACCCTAACACCTTTACAGGCTTATAATGTTTTCTACTAAACAACAGTTTACTGTAAACATGCAGAGGAACAAACAACAGAACCATTAGATTTAGAGGGCCGATTCTTGAGAGCCTTACAAGCTAAAGAAAATTCTGCTAAACACTTGTAACTGAGCCTTGCTTTGAAGATGAAAAGACTGTTGGGTGAGCAGAATTTACAGATTTGAAACATACATATTTAGTGATTGTAATTTTTAATTCTCATCAGTTTTACAGTATGCTTCATGGAGCAATGCACTAAAATCTGCTGTTTTATGCACTGTAGTTTGTAAACTTTGAGGACTTATCAGTCTCATGTATTTCCCACATCTGTTAAAGGTGTGATTGATATCATTAGCCACTAGATGTCGCACTCCCCCTCCCCCCTTCTATTGCATTTACGTCACCGGTACATCAGCCTCGGCCTCCGCTAGGAGACTGCTGCTGCAGGAGTGTGAGCTCCACGCCAGGGACAGTCTCCACCCGCACACACAATGACAGAAGTAATTGTTAGCATAACGTGGCTAAGGTTACCTAACAGTTATTAGCGGGTTTAAACTGTTGAGTCAAACCTTTTTCTATATAAAAGTCACATAAAAATGTTTAATAAAATCAATAAAACTGCAAAAAAATATTAAGTGTTGCTAAGTTTGCAATACTGATTAAAAGATTACACATTTGAATTTCTGTTAAACATGACAAGGACGTTACTTCTCATTAACTTGTATAGCATCTTCTTACATTCACTCACTAAGGCCAGATGTCTCATACTGTCACATTTGTTTCAAAAACAACATAATTATGATATCTCACTTGAGAAGAAACAATGAGTCGTGATAATTCTCTCCACACTGCAGCTGACTGAAAGGGAAGACTACCTGCCAGAGTCATGAGATCACAGGTTTCCACAGTCGAGCCTGTCCTCATGTGCCAAGTTTGCTCGGAGCCCAGTTCACAGGGAGCTGCATATTGTCTGAGCTTAGCATCTGTGTGCTGCATGGACATCATTGCGGATAATAAAATTATGCATGATGTTGGCCTCTACACTGTCTGACAACTGCCTCAGTGTTGACAAGCTGATATTAACAATCACCAGGGGAAGGCTTCTTTGTTTTGCTACTGATGTTTGTTTATTTGGACTGCTTTGTGAAGGAAATATCTTGGGATGCATAGCTCTTGTTTGCTGACAGTTCAAACCTGTATTACTAAGAAGCCTGCTACTGTCTATCTGTCTCACAAGAGGTGGCTCCTCGACTGTTTCAAAACATAAATTGTTAACTTGTAAGTGAAAACAGCATACGGTTTAATGGTATGACTTTAACTATGTTCCTTTTCAGTGGAGTGATGACAGCTAAACCTATCCTGTAGTGTACAGAATACAGTGGTTGATCCACACAGTAAAAGGGGGCAACATTTAATCCTGTAGTGTTACTGTGTTCTCACTTCCTCCAGCAACAGTTTATTTCTTTTTCCATACAATAAAAAGTAGCACCATGCCATTTTCACGTGTTACAGCTGCAAAGACATTTAGTGGAACAAAACGGAAACTGATTTATAAAAGGAGGCATTGTTTCAATCTGTGGCATTAAGGCTCATTTTACTCCCTTTAGGTACGAAAATAGATCGTTCATTTCAAATGCCTCAACCATCACTGCCCACATACTTCCATGCGTTTCTTTATGTTGGCAGAGATACATCCACTAGATGGCACTAGAGGGCAGAGTGAAAAGTTTCTGACAACAACAAACAAGGCGACGGTGGAGGAGGTTGTAATATTGTACCTTTTAATGGAGGCAGAGGTGTTGACAGTGGTCTGTGAGGCCATTAAATATACACTGTGATATTCATGGACAGGATCTCTAGGCGCAGGCGGGGGGAGGAAGTGGTCTGGTTTGGGAACCTCAGAATTATGTCTCTGCTTTTTGCAGATGATGTAGTTCTGTTGGCTTCATCACACCATGACCTTCAGCATGCACTGGGGTGGTTTGCAGCCAAGTGCTAAGCAGTCGGGTTGAGAGTCAGCACCTTCATATCAGAGGTTATGGTTCTCGGATTGCCCCCTCCAGGTTGGCAGTGAGTTACTGCCTCAAACGAGGGAGTTCAAGTATCTCAGAGTCTTGTTAACGAGTGAGGGTAGTATGGTGCGTCAAATGGATCAGCAGTTTGGTGCAACTTCTGAGGTGGTGCAGGCGCTGTGCCAGATGTTCGTGGTGAAGAGGGAGCTGAGCCGGAAGGCGAAACTTTCGATTTACTATTCCATCTACGTCCCAACCCTCACCTATGGTCATGAGCTCTGGGTAGTGACCAAAAGAATGAGATGTGGATACAAGTAGCCGAAATGAGTTTCCTCAGAAAGGTGGCTGGGCTCTGCCTTAGAGATAGGGTGAGGAGCTCGGACATCCAGAGGGAGCTTGGAGTAGAGCCGCTGCTTCTTCACATCAAAAGGGGTCAGTTGAGGTTGTTCGGGTGTCTGATCAGGATCCTCCTGGGCGCCTCCTGTTAGAGGTGTTCCAGGTTTGTCCCACTTGTAGGTGGCCCCAGGGTAGACCCAGAACACACTGGAGGGATTGCATATCTAATCTGGCCTGGGAACACCTTGGGGTCCACCCGGGAGGAGCTGAAAAGCATTACTGTGGAGAGGGACATGTGGGGTGCTTTGCTTGGGGACCCGGTGCTGGATAAGCAGATTAAGATGGATGGATGGATGGATGGATGGATATGTCCTATAGGCATGCCTTGCTTGTCTGTATTGGAAGCTTGCAGGAAACATGCACACATAAAAATGAAATGAAAGCAGAGCACAGACAGACAGAAGGCTACGTCTGTGCTCTGCAGACAAATCTAACACAAATGAGTCCTTGAATTAAATCGACCATGTGGCCTATTCAAAAGGAGAAAAAATAGGATTTCTTTATGTAGGCATGCTGTATGTAAAGTACATCATATATCAACCATTTCATGTCCTTGCTCTCTAATGTTACATAAATGGATGAATTCCTTTACCATTTTATCTTACGAGTGAAGGTTCTGTATTTCACTTAAAGGTGACAAGAAACTAAATACAAAACTCCCCAGCAAACCTTCCGTAATGCTCACAATCTCTAACACCCACATATTTTGAAAGACACATGGCTAGCATTTCATTTATTTTCTCCTCCCCCCATCTCTACAGTTATGTGAAACGGCACTGTCCCATGGCTACCTTCCGGCAGTTTTCAACCGCCGCAGCCACAACGGCACCCCGCTCACCACCCTCAAGCTGCAGCAGTTCGGTGACCCTGCGGACCTGCGCGAGGCTGTGCGCTACATCCGCCATCGACAGCCTGCAGGAAGACTGTATGCAGTGAGCGAGAGCACCGGGTCGGGCCTTCTCCTCTCTTACCTGGGGGAGTGTGGATCATCCAGCTATGTGACGGCAGCCGTCTGCCTGTCGCCCGTGTTCCGCTGTCAGAGCTGGTTTGAGAACGGGCTGTACTGGCCCCTGCAGTGGGCGCTGGTACTCTACCAGAAGATATGTCTCAGCAGGTATGGAAACGTGCTGGCATAGGTTTGGTAGAGAGGGATGGGTGGGCAAAATGGCGATGATGCCTGAGAACAAAATATCAAGAAAGACTCAAATAAACACAACTCTCTAGGCTTTCAAATGAAGACTCTTCATTAAAAACTTCATTTCAAACAAAAACCAAAAAAGGCTGACATGTTGTAAATAAGTCAAGTTCTGCCAGAGAACAGATCAAGGCAAAAGCAAATATGGGTACGCCTGAGAAGTCAGCAACATTCCCTCCTTACACAAGGAAAATATGTGCATGCACACCTACAGCAAGTAGGGTAGGTCAAAGTTGAACCAGAAATATGTTTAGCTAACTTGATGGTTTGTGAAGTTGATCTTTTTCTTTTCAGTGACGTTGCTGCATTCCCAGGTGTCAGCAGTTAACTTGAGCACTTACCAATAAGAACAATGGCCAGAACTATGAAAATAACATTGCATGAAGCTAGAATTTTCCTTAAATGGCGACTGGTAATATTTGATGAGGCTATATTTTGAAAGGTCTACAGCAAATTTCTGGGTGAAGATCTGCAATATCCTTTTGCAGCATGGAGCAATTGTGAACATAATGAGTTTTGGTATACAGAGCAAGATCAGCAGCTCCTTCTTCCAGTTTACAGCAGGGAATAATTCACACAGCATCAAGAAATTAAAGGGAAAAAAGACACAGCTTCATAAGGTTGCCGCATGAAGTACACTGCATTAAAATCTCAGACAGAATACACTCAGACAAGGAAGAAATATGAATTTTCAGCCAGCCAACAGGGAGATACAAAGGGATTGCAATGAAAACAGATGCAAGTACTCAGTAACCGTTTACTGGAAAGGCACGGACAATTAAGGAGACAATGAAGTTACTGTAGCAACAGATGGCCTGCTCAGTGTCAAGTCATTGATTCTGAGAGACATCGTGACCCAGGTAAGGTTTCTCAAATCAATGCCACTAAGGGAATATGAGACCCATGCTCTCCAAAATTGATTTACTGGTTTTCTCTTGTCTGTTTATTTGTGTTCGTTTTGTGTGTGTGTGTGTGTGTGTGTGTGTGTGTGTGTGTGTGTGTAGGTACAAGACGGTGCTGGGTGAGACCATACAGACAGACACCCTGTTTTCTAGCTGTTCCTTGCGGGGCCTGGAAGAGGCGTTGTTTTGTCAGACTGGACATGTGGGCTCCACACCAGCAGCACCAGCAGGGACCAGCATTAGCTGCAATACTTCAGGCACCTGGGATGCTTACTGGGAACGCAACGAACCCTTGAGAGATGTGGATGAAGTTGCTATTCCTGTCTTGAGCGTGTGTGCTCAGGATGACCCAGTCCGTGGTGACGCCCAATCCACGGTGCCCTTGGAACTCTTTGAGACAAACCCACATTTTTTCCTCCTCCTAACTGAACGTGGAAGTCACTGTGGTTTCTCCACCCAGTTCGAGGGCAGCGCCGGTGGTGCAGTTGGTGCAGTCGGTTCTGCAGCTGCACCAAACAGTGGGATGGAGAGCCGTCGGACCAACTGGAGCCACAGAGCTCTGCTGGAATTCTTCAGGGCGACCACAGACTTCTTCGCTGCAGAGGAGAGGGCAAAGCAGCTCGCTGCAAGGAGGAGGGGGCTGGGGGGAGGCGCGGGAGGGAGGGTTTTCCGCCACCGCAGTGTCAGTACATGTAAACGAGTGCCAGCGTGTTCCCATAATATCCACGCCATTTATAACTGGCAGAGGTCCTATACACGATGAGGAAGCTTAATGGAAGTTAATGGACTACACGGATGCTTTCTGATATTGTTTAGATTTGGGAAGCCGTTCTCCGTCTGTGCCACACTCAGTTTGGAAATGTTAAGATATCCACAACTAGCAGAGTGCAAGGACTGAGCTCATGGAGTACGCTTAAGTGTATGTTGTTCTCACATTCTTAACGTGAGCCAGAAAACACTCGGACAGAAAAGGGATCACGACAGGCCAAAAGCTTGCATGCAGTTGTTCTGCTTAACTGCTGATCAGTTGACACTAAACAAGGCGGGTGGCTTTTTTATTTTTCTACAGACTGATGCAAATCTCTTCACTGCCAGCTGTTAAAACTAAAAGATTCTATCACACATACATTCGTTGATCCATCAATCCATCTGCCTCACGTTACACAGTTTACACAAGATATTTGTAATGTGGACACTTATTGTACTGACTTACTGTTCTCCTATTATCACTGAAAGGATATTTATTGGGGAGCAAAAATCTTGACAGTCTTGTGCATAAAGTAGAAAGGGGAAAAAAATCCTGCGATAATCTGAAATTACTCTGAACTACATGTCAAATGAGTTTAATGAACTCATCCAGGGTTACTGTACACATTAAAGAGAGTTTACTGTGTATATCACTTTCGTCTTCTGTATTGGGAAGTGTTCTGTGATGGAATTTTTGTGTAATTGAGGAAAATCTGTGTCATGATATTTTAACGAGCTGGGTGACTGGAAGCACTTTGTGAGTTTTCCTATCTCGTCATTTAAACGCTGCGCTCCAAGGTTTCCCCTGGCCGCTCAGGATATGAAAGTGGTAAAGCTGTGAGGGTGGCTGGTTTCGCACCAAGGTGGAGCGTTCAAGACTTAGCAGCGTAATGTTGGGTGAATTTTTTCTCAGGTCCCTTGAAATTGTGTCATTTGGATTTATTCTTGTACAATAAAGCTAGTGTTGGTAACTTATATGAAAGTGACTGTATTGTATTTGCTGAAACTGTCACTATATTCCAAAAAAAACCAAATACACGAGACAGTCTGTGAAAAAAATCCTCCTCCTCCCTCTGCCTCTATTTGTAAAAATCTACCCCGGCACATCAAAAACAACCAATCAGAGCTTGGGAGTTTCTAAAGCCCTGTTTCTACCAAGCAGTACGGTACGGTACAGTTAAGTTCGGTATGCTTTTTTTCCGTTTCCAATGTGAAAAACTCTGGATGGTACCAATTGAACCTTTTCCGTTCTTTTTCCGTCCCCCCTCTGTTGGGGTACCTAGCACACAGATCTAAAAGGTGGAGCTGTGAACACTGCAGCCCATTCATTGGTCAATAGCAGATGGTCACTCTGGCAAGTCTTACATATTAGTAAACTATAGTAAAGGATGTTTTGCTGGCTCTTTAAAAACAACTCAATTCACCAGCAACATTTAAGGTAGAACATTTACCTGTAATATTATTCAATGCACGAGTCGACGACGTGAATTTCAATACGACAACTTTGACCATTACTTTAGTTTTTATTGTCTCTCTTGGATGACACAGACTTTTAGTAATGAGTGGCTCTTCAAATTTTAAATATATATATATTAATTTGACCAGATTCTGTGGACTGCATATATTCTAGTCCTCACTTGAAGGAAAAAAAAGCATCATTAAGTGTCGTTCCTGTGAGCTCAGGCCAGCTGCACTTGCTTTAAAAGGACTAGGTGCACAAACCCGCTATTTCTAAATATTCCATGGAGAGAGACTCTCACTCAAGTCTGTCGTATTTTGTTCTGAAAATGTCGGTGTGCTACCTCGTTGTGTGGACAATAAACAAGGAGCAGATGCAGCAGTGAGTACTGGATGGAGCAGTGAGTGACAACAACCCCGCCCACATTTAAAAGTACTGTTTGTGGTGGAAACGCTAAATGGACCTAGGGTCTTGGTGCCATGTTTGAAGGGTTACTTTTGGTTCCAATGGTACCATACCGAAAGTGTCTGGTGGAAACGGGGCTCAAAGCTCAAACATGTCAATCACTGCTCAAGAACTGTGGTCACTTTCAAACTATGCAGCGCTGATCAAATATGAATCAAGATTCTGTTGTTTCTGATGCTTTCAGAAACAAATTTTACTGTACAATTTAGCTATAAAACTAGAAAGCTTGTGACCCGGCTGCCAAGTTGGATACAGTCAACAGAAGTACCGAACACCACCCACTGGTCGGACCAACTTTCATATTTGAGATTCCCCAGCTCTGGTTGTTGTTTTCGTTTACCTTTCATGAGGGTGCTAGAAGCACGACAAGGCAATAGAGTAAACAGAGGAGTATGATTTCATTTAATGCTGAGTGAATATAGTGACAGGTTACTTTTTGTTATGGAAAATAAAGTTACCAACTACAGCTTTTAAATAATAAATTATATTCATTAAAATGATATACAGTAAAAACTAAACTTCAAGGGGCAGCTCAACAGTTTGATAAGCAGGAAAAAGTCGAGGTTGAAGGTAGTAGAAAGCATCAGACACAAAACTACAGAGCAGCACTGTTGATTTGATTTGATTTTTGCTCTCTGTTTTAAAAACATGTGATATGCCAATTAAATTTGTTGTTTTATGTGATGGAATCTGAAAACTATAATAAAATGAACCAAGATGACACAGTTGGGATATATACGCTTCCTATCAGCAGTGTGTCCTAAAATATAGCATTTATCTTTCCACTAAAGGGGAGTAAACTCCTCATTAACCAGCATGCTGCATCATAAATCTTGTTCTCAGTTGAGTCATTATTTTTGCTTTTAATCATCTTCATCTTTAAAGCACCTCACAGTAAAGTTGGGACCTGCAATCATGTCAAACCCCTGCTGAGTAAATGTTCACAGACACTCCCTTTTATAGCACTGTGTGTGTGTGTGTGTGTGTGTGTGTGTGTGTCTGTGTGTGTCTGTGTGTGTCTGTGTGTCTGTGTGACATTCACCGCGGTGTTTGTTCGCCCACTGAGCCTTATCCACTCAGACAGCTGGAACACAGCAGTGTACACACAGACACACACGAAATGTGTGCCGGCGGCAGACACATTGTCAACACGCATCCTTGCCATCTCACACACACACACGCACACACACAAACAGAGAGACATGCAGAAATACCCACACACATGCACACAAACACAGAGACATGTATACGAGCTGTCACATACATGCAGCATATTCTTATACAGGCTCATTATCTACAGCAAGATTCACAGTCTCATGCAAAACAAAAACTGCCTGTGACACACACGCACACACACACAGTGACTGTTCCATGTAAATGACACCATCATTAATACAGACAGTGCTGCTGTAAAACTAACCTGAAGTGAAAACAGAATCTGGCTCATTATTAACTCAACTGAGACACTAAATATTAAAAATATGATTTTCCAAAAGTTCTATTATTTCTTATTAGCTATTTAGACTTTGTTGGAAATATAAAATATGTCCTGGGACCTTTAAAGCCATGATAACGACACTATTTGTAACTGTTAACCATCAAGCATAGGCTGTAAAAAAAAAAAAAAAAAAAAAAAACGTAGCTACTGTGATGTCATCCACTGGTTTGTGGACTCCCATTTTAAAGCCTCCAGTCCATTATTTTGACTGGTGCTTTCTTGGTGTTTTGGAGCCAGAAGTGACCATATTTGGTAAGAGGTTGGCGCTTGGCACCGTGTAGGAGTGAGGGGTGGATCTGACTGAGAAGCTGACCACATTACTGGCCAACAGCCTGTCACTCACAGCGGCCCCAGCCTCAATTATGTGTAACTTTAAGTTTTGATATCATGTAACAAGGTAAGGTAGGAGGCCCCAGGGCAGACCCAGAACACGCTGGAGGGATTACATATCCCGTCTGGCCTGGGAACACCTCTGGGTCACTCAGGAGGAGCTGGAAATCGTTGCTGGGGAGAGGGACGTCTGGGGTGCTTTGCTTGGCCACCCAAGACTTGGCCCTGCCTAAGTGGATGAAAATGGATGGATGGAGGTGAGTTTTTTAAAATTCATCCCCCGTACAGTTGTCATGAAGGAGGAAACGGACCTTTCGCTAAGCCACGCCACTTTGTGATGGTCAAACAAGCTGTCAGAGTAAGCACAGAGCTCACACTGTAACTAACTGCACTCCCTAAAGAAATAATATGTTTTTGGAAAAATGAAACAGTGATTGCAGAGAGAAGCAGACAGAGGGGTCTACAGTCTGTGTTTGAAGGATATATCCAGGATGTCAAACTGACTCAGCAGCAACAACAGGTTAAAAAGACAAAGATAGTTAGAAGCTAAAGCCGAACTATAGGCTACAGATCACAGTGTAAAAGTGAACCACCACATCACTGCTGATCGCCACACAAGACAATGAATATAAAGGGAAACTTTGCTGATATTGAACCAGCTGTGTGGCATCACAGTGTGTGTGTCACATCACAGCACCCGGACCTCCATCGCCAGATGGGCAGGGATCTCCGAGGGAAGTCAAACAACGTTCATCTGTGCACACTGCGATGACACACAGCTGGTTGAATATCAGCAAAGTTTCCCTGCTTCCCTTCACTGGTTCCTGTACAGCAGGGTCGCTCTTTGTTTCACTGTTATAATCATTAAAAAGCAAAAGCAGCATGTGTATACATTCAGTAGGCTATATCTTCAGTAGCTAGCTAGCTAACCCTGCACTTTTCAGGGATTGATTTTGGTTTTGGAACAGGGAAGAAACGTATATCTTTTTCCAACCTCTCCAGGTAACGAGTATCATTAATACACGACGTGCCCCAGGCACAACATTTAGCTCCAAATCCACAAAACCAGCCTGACAATGAAGGAAATCTG
Organism: Epinephelus fuscoguttatus; assembly: GCF_011397635.1. Lineage (NCBI taxonomy): Eukaryota > Metazoa > Chordata > Actinopteri > Perciformes > Serranidae > Epinephelus > Epinephelus fuscoguttatus. The sequence continues at coordinate 19,827,953 of NC_064756.1, forward strand.
AAACGATTGTACTAGAGTCAATGGAGCACAGCTGTGTTGTTGTCAGACCCTGGTCTGAGCCGGCCCGATGCTATGCTATGATTGGCCAGTCTGCATCTGGGGGTGGGACATAGCAAAGGGTCAAGTAGCTAAGGAGACCAAACTGTTTTTTGTACCAGGCCTTAAACATGTTTTTTTTTTTTTGCTGTAATGCTATCTTAACATGGGGGTCTATGGGGATTGAATGGCTTCTGAAACCAGCCTCAAATGTACAATCAAAGAACTGCAGTTTTTGGCACATCTGTGTTGGCTTCATTTTCAGCCCCAGAAGTTGACATTACCATCAAGGCACCATCCCTATTGCAGCTGGTGAGGAAAGAGCAGTTATGTCTCATTATCTTTCCTGTCCAGATTTTTAATCTTGGGGTGAAAATGACATCTCTTTGGTTTTAAATGACTCATTTTAATTATCAGATTTTCTCTCTCCCTCTCTCAAACACAAAGGAAAAGTATACGCAGGGGCCTTTTATTTGATGTAAATGGTTTTAGAGATTGACCTGGATAATGGAGCAGAAACAAGACTATAAGACTGACTGTACCCAAAAAGGGGTTAAAATGTTGCACATGTATGTGTCACTGTTGCCAAATGAACTGTTTGCAGACTACAAGCATGTCCCAGAGCCATGGATGTGTTAAATAGCAAAACATGTACAAAGAGTTGAATCAATGTCTGTCTTTGATTATGTAAGTGATCCTGCACAATTTACTGTTTTATAACAGCAATGTTTTAGTGTGCTTTGTAAAGCATTTCATAAGCAAATATTACTGTCTGATAGGCTCACGTACTGTATACTGCTGAAGAAAAGCCTGTGCTTATTTTGCATTGCCAATAGATCTTATCACTGCTGTTACAATTTGTGTGTTTTCCATTAATTAACAACATAAAATTATGCATTTTGTATATTAATAGCTTCATGATTTGGTCATTGATGCACATTATTTCCATATTATTTTGTAATTACCAGAACAAACAGTAATCTTCTACCTATGAGAAAGGCAAGTCTGTGGTTCTTTATTACTGGAGATAAATCTTGCCAGCACGTGCAAAGGAGCACACACCTGACAGCAGGGCTGCCATGCGAAAAGAAAAGGCTTTATATAACCTGTCCTGTTGTGCTACTGTTGACATTAAACCTCATAATTTATGACCAAAAAGCAGACACTGTTTCCTTCGCAATAAACGCTGGCTTTCATTGGCCTCTAGCAAATTAAGCCATTAAGATTGAATTGCCCTTTCCCACTTTGCTTATTCAATTCAGACCCAATAGTCTGCCTCAGTGATCAGAGACTGATTTAATTAAAATGACTGATATTTAATTAAGAAAGAGCTTGACATTCCCATCACTTTGATTACACTAAATCATAGGGTCCCTAAATTGAGGCTCAGGCTCTGTTAGGCGTTTGTTGAAGTGGGACAACAAGACGGAAATATATTTGTATTATTTCATAAAATATACAGTGGTTACTGCTTTATTTCTGCTTTAAAGGGTTAGTTCTGATTCACTAAAGTCAACCAATAACACAACTAACTGATCGAGGCAGCAGTAGACCAGTAGCTACTGTGTTCAGCAAGGTTAAATTACTGTTTTTGTCAATGGAGTCTGGCTTTGAAGGGAGCATAGGTAAGGTTCACCTTTAGTTTGGTTTTAAATAAGCCCTGTTTCCACTAAGCAGTACGGTACAGCTCACTTCGGTGCGCTTTTTTCTGTTTCCACTGTGAGAAGTTGTGGATGGTACCAATGGAACTGTTCCGTACCGTCCCCATTTTTGGTCCCCCCTCTGTTGGGGCACCTAGCACACAGATCTGGTACTAAAAGGTGGAGCTGTGAACACTGCAGTCTGTTGATTGGTCAATAGAGGACGGTCACTCTGCTCAGGGATGAGTTGTGGCTGGTTTTGAAGCTCATGTAACCACTGTTCATACCGTGGAGAGTTTTACATACATTAGTAAACTGTAACTGTAAAATGAAAGGATGTTTTGCTGCCCATTGCAGCAGCTGGAGTGGAGCAAAAAAAAAAAAAAAAAGTTCAATTCACCGGGCTGACCACCGGCGACTTTTAAGGTGGAACGTTTACTTGTAATGTTACTCAATGCATGAGTTGACTACGTGAATCAATCAAAACACCTTAAATTTCACTGACAACTTTGACCATACACGTTTAGTAATGAGTGGCTCTTCAAACGTTTAAAAATCAATTTCGACCAGATTATGTTCGCGGCATATATCCAAATCTTCACTCAGAGAAAGTGTTGCAACACTAAACCCCTGAGCTTGTCTTAGAAGGACTAAATGCACAAAGCAGCTATTTTTAAATATCCCATGGAGAGAGACTCTCACTGCAGCCTGTTCTATTTTGTTTTGAAAATGCTGGCGCGCAGCCTCGTTCTGTGGACGATAAACAAGGTGCAGACTGATAAAGGAGAAAATACAGTGAGTGCTGGGCAGAGCAGTGACAACAATCCTGCCCACATTAAAGAGTACTGTTTGCAGTGGAAATGCTAGGGTCTAGGTACCATGTCTGAAGGGTTACTTTTGATTCCAAAGGTACCATACCAAAAGTGTTTGGTGGAAATGGAGCTTAAAGGGATAGTGCACTCAAAAATGAAAATTCAGCCATTATCTACTCACCCGTATGCCGACGGAGGCCCTGGTGACGTTTTAGAGCCCTCACATCCCTTGCGGAGATTGGCGGGGGGAGCGGCTAGCACACCTAATGGCTGACGGCGCCCCAAACTAACGTCCAAGCACACAAAATTGAAACCACAAAATATCTCCAACATGCCCATCCATAGTGATCCAAGTGTCCTGAAGCCCCAACATAAAAAGTTGTTTGGAATAACGTCATTTGAACTCTGTTTTTAGCCTCACTGTAGCCTGTAGCTCTGACTGCTTCTCTGTGCTCCGTGCTCACGTGTGCACGCTCAGGTTGATCAGTGATGCATGGTCTCTGAAGAGCAACACTCTCGTCAGTACTGATGTCCAGATTCTCAAGTGCAGGCATTGCCAATTCCCAGTCTGAGCAGCAACGATTTTCCTCATGCTTAGTGCAAATTATCTTTTAGCTACTGTGGTTACTGTTGCCTGTGTGTTGCATGTGTCACGTGATGTAAACATGGGTAAGCAAAGCTCATGCTTTCGCTGGTCTGCAGCGAAGCAGTCAGAGCTACAGGCTACAGTGAGGCTAAAAACAGAGTTCATATGACGTTTTTCAAAACAACTTTTTATGTCGGGGCTTCAGGACACTTGGATCACTACAGGTGAGCAGTATGGAGATACTCTGTGGATTCAATTTTGTGTTCCTGGATGTTAGTCTGGGGCGCCGTCTGCCATTAGGTGTGCTAGCCGCTGCCCCCGCCGATCTCCGCGAGGATTGTGAGGACTCTAAAACTTCACCTGAGCCTCCATCGGCATATGGGTGAGTAGATAATGGCTGAATTTTCATTTTTGGGTGCACTATCCCTTTAAGTACGGTTTTCGCAGAAATGCATTTGTTTAGGAAGTACTGAGCACACTGGATAAATGAGACTTGGATGAACTTGCCTAAGTTACGTGAGAGTTTGTAAATGGTTGGTTTGATATAGTTCCGTTATTGTTAAAAACGGACCCCTGTGACTTTAATTTGTCAAGAATTTTCTCTGTTTTTGGATTATTCGTTCACTGGAGGCAATCGAGAAAAGCAAACTTTTCCGAAAGAGTTCAGTGTAACATGGGGTTAGTAACTGATAAACAAATGGTCATTGGGGGGGTGAGGTATTCCTTCAAGGGGGTTATGTGTGGTTTTTAGTAGGGTGCAGTAATGTCACAGAGTCTATTTTTGCAGAACAGACCAGTGGATCAGTGTCTCCACTGAATGTTTTTACAAAGTCTATGATTAAAAATAACAAACTGAACCACTCTTCCCAAAATCAACATGAAATCAGTTTAGGGTCAAGAAGGTACAGCAAAACAATTAATCATGAGGACGTTCGCTGTGCATACAAATATTTTCAGCATTCTTTTCTTTCCTCCACTACTAAATATGATCTAATAGCTTGTGTGGTCAAAGCTTTTTCCTGTCAGTTACAGAGAAAATAGCAGGAATGCCTGAGATGTTGTACAGTCACTTTAGAGACATTTTAGCTAAAAGCATGACGTTATCAGAGTCTCTTCAGAGCCAAGACAACTAAATATGATCAGAGAGAAAGCTGGGCGAACAGCAGGCCAACCAAAATACAAAACAGATGTTAAGGTTTGGGTCACTGACACTCTAATTGTACTTGGTTTGGATGGAGAACAGCAAGTGAGGAATAAGAGGTTTTTGGCGTTTCTTTGTTGGCGCTCTCCGTGTCCAGAAAGATTTATACTGTACACAGGCTATGATTACAGTAGAAGATTTCTTGTCTCCCTGGTGTTTACATATGTGTACATCTTCAAAAAACACCAGGATAGTTTTTGGACAGTCAAGGCAGAGAGATAAACACAAGTCCTTCCTGTTTTTTTTGTCTCTGAAGCTTTTACTGTATTTTTTATGGGTGTTATATGACTCTCAGTTTTCTGTTTATTGTATCTCGGGATCTGAAGTTGGTGTGCCAAGAAGCAATAAAGAAATTTGATCTACTACTGTATGGCCGTTATGCCTGCTGATAATTCTGTCAGATGTTGCTCTTGGATTTAGAGCTCAGCACAAAAACTTCACAATGACCCTTGACATTCAGGATGGGTTGACATCAGCTTACACATGAGAAAACCGGAATAAGTGGACCACAAATAGTGCTGCGTTTTACTTTTAAACCCTCAACACCTTGCACGATTCAGGGGATATTTACTCTTTTACTACATACCAGAAACAAGTCGTTCGCATTATCAATCTTTCATGAAATGTGAGGTTGTAAAATATTTACAATACACCTGCTGTATTTCTGATGCAGTATTAACCACAACACAGTTCAGTGGGGTTATCGAGTGAGCGTGTTCCATCATGTTTCATTGAGTTAGGTTGCAAAGCCGGAGACTGCTGACCCAGGCCTGAAATTGTCCTTCACTTATATAAGAGAAAAATCAGCTTTACTACCCTTTATTGTAGGAGTAAAAGTGCATGTAATATCCATTTAATGTAAGATTCATATATGACATTTCCTCCTGTCTGGATTCATATTTGAGTTTTGGTCAGGCATTAATTTTAGATATCTTTAGGACCTATTATTTATTTCATATTTTCCTTTTTTCCTGTTAAAGCATTTTTAAAGTGTAGCTATGGGTGCAGGTTTCATTTCAGTATTGGTAGATACACATATGAAACAGCGTGTTCGGAGGTCCTCCGCCAGAAGATTTTAAGCATCAATTACTGAATTTCCCTCAAACAGGTGAATTTTTATGCATCGATGTGCACCTTTTCTGTATTACTTGGGGGCAAATGCACATGTTCTAAATACTGAGGGGGACATGTCCCCTGCGTCCCACCAAAAATCTACACCTGTGCAGCTATGAAAAACTCCACAGCCAATGTAAATGAAGATATACCACAGAAAAATACTCTGATCAGGGGCACCATCTTGTGGATGTTGTGGGGAAAGGATAGATCTCTCTTGCAGCAGTTTCAAGTACTGTTGAATTCTCAATTACACTGTAATCCTTATTTAAAATAGTTGCCTAGATACTGATCAGTGTCTATGTATTTGTCTGAATTTGGCATTAATTCAAATATATAATTTTAGTTATTTTATTTGAGGGTAAAGTGTATTACAAAAAGTATAAGATTGTGGCGTGGTAGGTCCAACAGAAACTAATACATTTATTGGGATTACAGTAACATTCTAATTTAAAAATGGCATTCATAATTATTTTATTAAGACATTCGTATGACAGCAAATGTTAATTAAAAGAGTTAAAGGTCCAGCATGTAGGATTTAGGTGGATTTCTTGGTATCTAACAGTAAGGACTGCAACAAGCTGAAACTTCCTCTGGTTAGAATTCCTTCAGTGTTCACTGAATAAAGCAGTTTCACAAAAAAAAAAAAAAAAAAAAAAAAAATAGTGTTTCTACTGTGCTAAATGTCTGACCCAGATATTTAGGAGAACTTTACCGGGAGCCGAATTATCCGCAGAGGTCTCTTCCTCACCAAGACAAATGAACCTGGTGATTTAAACTGGTAAAAACACTGAATAGAGCAGTTTCACTTTTAGTTTTTCCAAGGCCTTCATTACGGAGGTGCTGCCATCTATGCAAGAAAGCCAATGACCGTATCTAAGTCAGTGTTTGGTTTGTCCATTCTGGGCTACTGTAGAAACATGGTAGCGCAGTTTCTCCGTAGACAAGAATTGCTTCCAGTTTAGATATAAACGGCTCATTCTAAGGTAACGAAAGCATGAGGATTCTTCTTTTCAGGTGATTCAATACTGAAGAAAACATTTTTTATTATGTTCCATTTCTGCCAATATATCCCCCTAAATCCTTCACGCTGGACCTTTAACTCAAGAAAAAGTCTGAGTCAGAAAATACATTTTGCTCTTTCTCTTTATCCCAAAAGAATGTTATCACCTTCAGCGCTTTACTGGCTCGAAGACTGATCCTGACAATGTGGATGTTCCCTGTACCTCTGTCTCGCACTCACTGCATTCAGGACGTGCTATAATTTGAGTTGGAGAAAATAAGACTGTCTCTCAAAGGATGGGCCGATGCATTTGTCAAGATCTGGCCTCCTTTTCTCACGCATATCAAGAATGATATGTTTTCATATCTTATTGTTCTGGGTCTAGCAGGGCTGGTATCCACTTCTATATAAATTTACATGTCTTTGCTCCTACACTATAAAAGGTGATTGTATTTGTATTATTTAATCCCTAAAACCTGATTAAAAAAGATTTTTAAAAAATAGAGAAATTATATTTTGCTTCCAAATTTATAAAGTGGCTTTGGGAACATAAGATAAAGCACACTAAGGGAAGCAAACACAGTCTGTTATAGATGAGAGGACATGAAATCACTGCAGCGTTCTGATCACATCATTATTCAGTGCAGCTTTACATCCGTAACCCTTTAAACACTGTCTGCTTCCCTGTGACCTGGTTTCACAACCATGCCTTTATCAAGATCACTCGACCTACTTGCCCATCCAAATTATCCAACCATGTCATCTGACGTCGCCATGGAGACCTCCTCCTGTGCTGCCGCGGCGACCAGCAGATGGCGGTATCAACACGGCTTTTCCTGTCTGAAATGTTCCTCGCTGTGACTTCTCCAGGGGTTGACTCTGCTCTGACAGACACAATGACGCAGCTATCTCTGCTTTTGGCTTGGAAACTGTCTGTATATTTAGCACCTTGTTTAAAATTAGAGCTCAGCACATGGGGAATAAATTAAGCTGGCAGTTTAAATAGATATCTGCCGAGTCACACAAATTGGACTGAGCACACATATGTCCATAAATACTGTGCAGATGTAATGTAATAAACTTTCCTGGGGAGCGGAAAATGAAATCAGTTGACCAAGTTTTGAATTTTTTGCACATTCAATAATAATCCTCTTTTGTTCTTTTCAGGAAATGACAGATCATCTTCCAGAGAAATTGTGAAATGTGATACAAAGGTTACTTTATGTCACATGACTCCACAGTGAGGAGATGTGAACGAACTGAGTGTTCATGGCGTACTGATTAGTTGTCACTACTTGCACTGAGACAAGCCGTATAATTAAATTGATTGTAGACAGATATACTTTACATGCCCGCTGCTGATACATGACTCCACTGTTATTCTCTTCACTGCACAGAGGGAAACAGAGCGAACTTGCCACAGCAGGAAACAATACAGAAAGCAGAGAGGACAGTAGCACCTGTGTTGTAATGTGCACGAGAATGCAAAGAGAAAAACAAGCTCATGAACTCCGAAGCTTTGAAATCACTTCCAGTAACACACCAAGGTCTTCCTCATTCCTATTTATTTTTCTATTTTGGTAGATCTTTTGTTTTTTGTTCCTTGTTGTTTTGTAACTCTTCTTTTTTTCATTTGCAGAACTGGCATGCTGCTGAATAAATACCAAAATATAAGCCATCATTGTCTCTGCATACTTGGATGGTAGTCGAACATGTGTTCACCATGTGTTAGCATTGGTTTAACATCAGGTCACGTGAACGGTGTACCTTGGTGCTCATTGGCATGTTAGAGCACCATGTGGTCGGAGTCTGAGCCTCTGTGTGGGTGCTCACCTTGGATTGCGGCCCGTCTGATAGTGGCATTATACGCTGCTTAATGTTTATTTAATGTTGCAACTTATTAGCAATGAAATCCAATTATATAACCCCAAAATAGAATCTTGTGTTAAACAGTGTTCGTGCAGTGAACGAATACAGTGGTAAATGTCTACAATGATAAAACTATGACCCTGTGAACTCATTTTGCGTCTGCTTTTGGTCCATAAATCAATTGTTAACTGATGGCCTGTTTGCTGACAATGAGTGACATGTGGCATGTCCGAGCATGTCGGACTGACATTCTGCAGTGTCTGAATATGCAAAACTGAGTGTGGGTCAAGAGGAACCTAAAAAACTCCATAAAACAAAAACAAAAGTCATGCTTTTGCAGGAAGGAATAAAATCTAATAAACAGAAACGTAATACAAGAATCAGTTTTTTAACCCTGTAACAGCATCTCAACAAGTACTGTTACTCAGAAACTGTGAGAAGTGTACCACATTTGCACCGTTAGACAGTGATACATACATGTGCTGTAGTTGTGCATTCAAAAATGTCCTTCTCTTCTATGTGCACCAGGCTTCAACACCGGGCAGGTTGCTAAGCTTTCAGCTTTAGTAGATTTAGTAGATTAAATGTTAGTGTAAATCTGAGCTGATCAACTGGTTAATTCCAAGGTCATCAGAAAGTATGAGGAAACATGCTCTCCGCCAGTGTTGCGATATCACAAAGCAAATGTCCCAGGTCTTTTGGTAACTGAATAACTCTAAACTGGATACAATTATTGTGCTGTTTCATACTGAAAATGTGATACCATCTGCATTCTTGTTGCTGTTTTCTCTTGACTTGTGGTACAGTGTGTCAGTGCACTGGACTGAAAAGCTCATGTTTCTAAATTTGAGGCCTAAAGGGAGATAAGAGAAAGGAGTGTTACCACAGTGTGTACCGCTCATTGGAGAGCAAAGTCAACAATTTCCAAACTCTTGAACCTGCATAGCATATTTGTATTTTGTGATGTTTGAGGACTCTACCGGTCATGTGACTCAGTGGGTGTTGTGCCCAAAGTGGAGCTGACAAGTTAAGGTATAGCTAATGATTATGATATATATGTTTCTAATCACTTGTGAAGCAAACAAGGTGTTTAAAGTGCAAACTGCATAAAAGCTCAAATACTTCCTGATACCAATGACCATAAACATGCAGCAGTAACCTCTGCTCTAAATGTAGTCACATGAAAACCAACCCTGAACCAGAAATCACTATCTATATCAGGGAAAACTCAGGGGCTTTGGTGTGGAATCTCACAGTGTAATTATGCAAATACTGAGTTTCAAGAGGTTTTCCCCTCAGCTACAACACAAGTATTTCAACAATGCCAAACATTTATTTAAGCACCTGCAAAAGCCAAAAAAGGAACCAACATGCTGAAAACTGTTTTCAGAAGGCCAGACTCCCGCTCCAGAAATTACACCACAAGTGACGTACAAGTATCTTGGACTCAGGCTGCAAGTATTTGTGGCTAGCCTGCAGCAAATTCCTTAATTGTCACGTTACATGGGTTATACAGGGTGTGGCCATCCTCTGCTGGCGAGGAGCTGTTTAGCTTAGCTTATCCACCAGCTAATGTGTGCTAGTTTCATTCTTGTTGCGCATGAGAAGGACAAGAGAAGGGACAATAGAGACACATGAGGGAAATAAGGGTGAGAAAGGGGAGGGGTGGCGGGTGGACAAAGGCAGTCATGTTGCTCGTCAGCGTGCACTGCTGTTTGAGTGTGTGCATTTCAGCCTGCACATGTTGCATGTGTATGCATGTCCTTTTCTCTGTACGATGAGGCTGCTGGTAGGTAACCACCTCTCCTTCAGGCTAAATTGGAGTCAGCTAACACTGGAAGAGCTAATGCAACATGACAGTTAGCCTGGTCTGCCCAACTGTCTCTGCACAGAGTCCAAACAGCCCTGGCAACTAAAACCAAAGCATCTCTCAGGACGAGGGCACAGGACAAGAGTCACCTGCAAGCGAGGTCAACCCTAATTTATTTTAACCCAGTTTAAACAATTCTGGGAAATAAAACAAAGTGGCTCTTGTGACATGTTCGCTCTCTGAAATATCTGTAGTATGCAGTCACTTATATTGTGGCGAGCTCTTCTTGCTATTTTTCTAAAGGAACTAAACTGAGGTTAACTAAGCAAAACTAAGACCACTGTACTTGTGACCCACCTGCAGATCAGCCCCCCTCCAGTTACTCGTTATAAATGCAAAACTACTCAGTAATGGGATGAGACTGGGACTGCGTGGAGATCGAGATACATAGCTGCAAAAAGCAAAAAAGAAACCAAGCAGCAGCTGCAGTTGGACCAGAGTTTAAAAGGGCTCTGATTTTCTCTCATTTGTATTCTCACACTCATTCTCTCTGCCTGTAATGCAATCTTGTTTTTGCTCTTTCTCTGTCTCTTTCTCTCTCCTTGTGCAACCCATGGAGTCTTGTGCAAGGCAGCGTGCTGTATGACAGAGCCGCAGTAGATGAGGGCCAGAGAGCAGCAGGTGGGCTACTGGAGCACAGCAGGGCTCATCTTTCCCCTCATCTTCAGCACACCAGTCCTGTGCAGCACGACCCTACAGTATCTTAATCTCCGGAGGGCTCCGTCTTTCTCCGTCTCTCTTTTTAATTTTTCTGTTTCCCTCATTTTGTGTCTCCGAGATGCAGACAGACAGAAAAACACACGTCTGACAGTGCAGCAGTGAGGGCAGGGCCTTTGTCCCGAGCAGCCAGTTTGTTCTTGTTCTGCTGTGTTTTACAGTACAGGCTTACATAAGCAAACAGCCCATGAGCAGCTGCTTTCAAAATGGACTCCAGGATGCGTTCTCTTCCACATGCAAGCACATACATACATGATGGCACGCAGATATCGCATCTGTCTCAAGATGCTCATACACCGCACACACAACAACTTATGTTTCTTCTTTGGATATTTTTGCAGTCTAATGCTGTCATATCAGCGTGTGCAATAGCAAGGCGTCACCGGAGGATGTTTCCTTGCCCTTGGTGCCTGTCTGGGCTAGACGGCTCTGACGAGGGCCCCAGATGGGGACTGAGGGGGGGAGGTGGGGAGGACAGACAGAGATGGGGAGTGAGGGAGAAAGGGAGAGGGGAATGTAAGAGAAGACGAGGGAATTAAAAGTGTAAAGAGTATGGAGGAAAGGCAAAGAGAAAAAAAAAATGGAGGAACGAGGAAAAAGCAGTAGAGACGCACAAGCATAAAGACACCGTAAGAAGATGGATGGGAGGAAAGTAAAAATAAGGGTAGACACAGAGACAGACAAGAGAGATGGGCCGTGTGTGTGTGTATGTGTGTGTGTGTGTGTGTATTGGCAGCATTTGTGTGTGCATGCACGTGCAGAGCAAGCTTCCCTGGAAAAATACCAGCCTTCTTCTTTCTCTCTTCCTTCACTGATCTGTGTATCTCATCACAGTTCATTTGGATGTTCGGCTGCACACCCCACCCACCAGCAGCACCACCCACTCTGGTGCTTCTCCTCTGCCCCGGGTCTTTCATTCCTCTCATTCTTCTTCTCCCTCCAGGTCCCCACTTTTCTTTCACACTGCAGCCATTAGAGTGAAATAAGAAAGTAGCGCGGCCTCAAGATGTCACTGTGCTTGATTTGCATTCATTGGCTTTAACTGGGAGCTATTAGTGTATTTGAGAATTAAACAGGCTGTACCTGAGACTTTAAAGAAAGTTCGAATTGGGAACTTTTGAGAGCAGAAACACTGACACAAGAATGCTTGAGCTATATAGACAAGACAAAACTTTGGTCTATAGAAGGCTTGGAAATAAAAACAACAACCCAGGCTTCAGACGGTAGAAAATATCCATACAACCTTTTCAAACTTTACATTCAACCTTAACATGGATGGTAAAATGATCTGATTGACAACCAAAAACCAAACCAAAACTCTTTTCTGTTTACCAAAAGAAAAACAAGCCATAGTGGAATATTTGGGTTCGTAGAAAACATGAATAAAGGAGATGGTTCTGTAGTCTGATTGGTACCTGTTGTACAAGCTAGTGAATAACTGGCTATTTATAGAAGCAAGGAAGTGAGCTTCTGATGAGTCACTGCTACTTCCTAAAGAACTAACTGCAGGCTCAGTGCAATTCACAGTCTAATTACCCACATACAGTACCTGGGCAGACAACTGAGACACAAAAGAAATACATAATTTATCAAGGACAGAATCAAAGTCACCGTACGTCTTCGTATGTCAAGTTATGTAGAAAACTCAAGTAAAATTTTCCATCAGGATGAAACTTTTCTCTGGATGTCAGTTTTTGAGCCACAATGAAGGCCAAAATGTCGCCTCCAACAGACGGTAAGTGTTGCTGTTTTTAAATGATCCAATTTCAGGAAAACTTGCAGCCCCTACATGCCAGTTAATGACGATGAAAAATAGACAATAAAACAGGTTTTTCAACCATTATGAATCACTGCAACCACGAGATTCACAAATATGCACACATGAGGCTGACTGGTCCAGTAGTTAGTTAGTTCAAGATTGCCTACAAATAGACAGATACAGACAGAGGCTCATGCCTGTGCTAATTTTGTTGATGTAAGCATATGGCTATTTCCTGGAGGTAGTATATACCAGAGGAGACCCGGTATCTAACTCGCAAAAATATTAGTACAAAACAAATGGCCCATTGCTAAGTCCCATCCTAGGACACAGACTGGCCGAGCATAACATAGCATCGGGCCGGCTCAGACCAGGGTCCAACAACAACACAGCTGTGCTCCGTTTGAGGTGTCCTTCATTTTCAGGCTGGTTTTGTGGATTTGGAGCTAAATGTTGTGCCTGGGGCACGTCGTGTATTAATGATACTCGTTACCTGGAGAGGTTGGAAAAAGATATACGTTTCTTCTCTGTTCCAAAACCAAAATCAAACCCTGAAAAGTGTAGGGTTAGCTAGCTAGCTACTGAAGATATAGCCTACTGAATGTATACACATGCTGCTTTTGCTTTTTAAATGATTATATCAGTGAAACAAAGACCGACCCTGCTGTACAGGAACCAGTGAAGGGAAGCAGGGAGACTTTGCTGATATTCAACCAGCTGTGTCTCATCGCAGTGTGCGCAGATGAACGTTGTTTGACTTCCCCCGGAGATCCCTGCCTGTCTGGCAGTGGAGGTCCAGGTGTTGGCAGCAGCACGGGGATGAAGCCAAACACTGTTCATCTGCACACACTGTGATGCCACACAGCTGGTTCAATATCAGCAAAGTTTCCCTTTATATTCATTGTCTTCTGTGGCGATCAGCAGTGATGTGGTGGTTCACTTTTACACTGTGATCTGTAGCCTGTAGTTCGGCTTTAGCTTCTAACTATCTTTGTCTTTTTAACCTGTTGTTGCTGCTGAGTCAGTTTGACATCCTGGATATATCCTTCAAACACAGACTGTAGACCCCTCTGTCTGCTTCTCTCTGCAATCACTGTTTCATTTTTCCAAAAATATGAATATTTCTTCAGGGAGTGCAGTTACTTACAGTGTGGGCTCCATTTTTATGCTAACAACTTGTCGGACCATCACAAAGTGGCGGGGCTTAGCGAAAGGTCAATCGTTCGTTCATTTCCGGACAGCAGTGATCATGATAAGGCAGTGAAGAGCCTTGACTGGCTGGTTTGGTTGCCCTCTCTGCTCAGATTGATCAAAGTTGCAGGAAAGATATAACTTCAGCAGAGCCCACTTGTCAATCAGCTGCTGAGGGTAAACTGATCAGTCAGAAAAATTCACGAGATTCAGAGGCACTTGTGTGGAGGAAGTTTTAGTGAAACAAACACTTAAATAGGACACCTGTGGCGACTTAATCAGCTTACTGTAATGCGAAGTCAGACAGGTTAATGTGGCAGGAAACCAGGATGGGGTTCACCTCGCTCAAGCTCAGTCTCATACTGTAATACTGTCTGATTGCTCGCTGGAAGAACATCACAGAACTTTGCAGAGACAATGCAGCTTGCAACGTGCCGCATCTATTGTTTGTCTGTGTCGTCCCCTTTCTCTCCTGAAGGCACAACAAGGTTATGTTGTGTATGGAAACACCAGTTAGTTACCCAAGCACCAACACCTTCTACAAAACCTCAGAAAACTGGAAAAACAACAGTCACAGAAACAACACATTCATTGATACATTACTATCATTATTGTTGAGGAAGTAACTCCAAAAGTGTAATGAATTACTCACTGAAAAATATTACATTACTGCATCAATTACTGTTAAAAAAAAAGGTATTTAGCTACATTACTGTTTATTTATTGTGATTACTCAGTGCAGCTCTGTCAAAGGTGCCTTTAAACAACTCAAACAAAAACTTTTCACACCCACACCTTTTAAATTTCAGCATTTAACACCTGTAGAAATACAAAGCAAGACACTGTGGTTTAACAAACAGCCAGTCTATGGTTAGGGGGTATTTGTTGACCATAAACAGCTAATATTAACTTAAACCCAGCGATGGTGGCACCCCAAAGAAGTCCTGTCCTCAACTAATAAGACACAACATGTAAGTAAGACATCAGGAGGCACATTGCTCATGCTTTGGCATAAGATGTCTCTGCAATCATGTTATATCATTTATTACAAACAGCCAAGTCCAAAACTACTACTGACTAGTGACTACTACAATATCCTCCAATTGGTGAAAACAACACTGAAGACTGGACCAAAATGGCTGCCACTATTGCTAGCTTTTACATCTAGCTTAATAAAACTGACTCAATCAATTTAGTTATTTAACAGGACTTTTACAGAGTTTGTACCTGCTCAACTTGTTAACAAACTGCTCCAGATGAATAACACAAAATTATTCCCAAGTCGGAAGAGCAGAAACTTTGTCATCCTTATTTAGGAGAACAATATAGACTCCTCACGTCGTACTCCTGCAACAAGCTAACACATCTGGCAGCAGTCTCTCCTCTGAACACACAGAGGACAAATCAGACATGGATATATAAAGAGAACTGGATACAACAATGAAGGTGGGCCCTTTTTCATTTCTTTGAAAGTTGCTCAGAGGTGCAAGAAGCCTAAAAATTTTGTTTTTCACAGTATGAAATTACCCATATCTTCTACACTGTGGGGCCATGAGAGCCCACTAGATGGTGGCTGAGCAACTAACTATCAAGGGCTGGGTGGCTAACTTCCAGTATAGCCCACTGCTAAAGGGGGATTTATACTTGTGTGGTAGACTGTACGCCATAGAATACCCATGTTGCCAACAAAGTTGTGAGTATTAATTGTGCAGTGGTGTGTCTGTGTCACTCTGCAGTTACACCTGTAGTGTAACTGCAGAGTGACTAAGTGCTGTAAAGTATAGTTGATTCCAAACACACCCAAAACACATTAAACATGGCTTAATAGAGACAATTTCAAACACAAGTACACAAATCAGCTTTACTATAACTCGCAGCATTCACAGACAAAGCACTTGTCTTTTGCTGGACACATTTTCCCCACAAATATAACATGCTAACGTTATTAGCACAAGCCCATGGCATTTTACGTCGTATAAATTAGCCTAGCGGCTAACAGACTTTAATATGAAGCCAGGAACAACAGCAACACTTAACAAAGGTAACGTTATAAAATTCGGCTCCATTACAACTCACAAGGTTCACAGACAAAACAACCGTCTTATACTAAACACGTTTTCCAATCAAATGTAACATGCTAACATTATTAGCACAAACTTGTGGCATTTTACATTGTATAAATTAGCCTATCAATGAGTGGAGATTTCCTCTGCTCATAAGCCCAAGTGTCATAAGCCAGGATAAAGGAAGGATAAATTACACGCAAGACTTAAGATGCTATTTTTGTGGAGGCTTTACTGTCTTCACAATTTATTGTATCTGTGAAATTAATGTTAATAAAAGCTTTGTTTCCACTGAGGGAAATGGTTTCAGCTTACAAAAATAGACAGGAGGTCTGCGTAGCCGGGACATGTAGTTACATTTCTGGGGAGGTGCACGTCAGGCTACGGCATAGGTTACGGTCTCCTTCACAACTCAAGTCTATGGGAGGAAGTCTTTTTGGGCCCCATGGCCTCACATGATGGACTGATAGAAGTTGTAATTCCACATTTGGCCACTATGTAAACTGGCTTCAAAGCTCAGTGCTGTTTCCTGGGGTTTGACATCAATCTCCCATCAAACTCCCGATAAAACAGCAAACAAATCAACGCTAAAATTACCGGAGCATTACTGGAATTACTAACCGTAATGCCAATTTTCAAATTGTAATCTCTACTATACAGTAGACTACTTGTTATTTAAAAAAGCAATCACTGGAACACATCGCAAATTAGTGTGTTGCTGCCCGACATTATTGGTTAGCAGTTAGAGGAGAAAACACAAAAAAATATTCAGCCAAAGCATTAGGCCTTCACACTGTATCTGTTTGGAATACCATATAAGTCAAGCATTTTCCATGACCACCCCTGTTATGTCATTTGTCCGAGTAAAAGCTACTGCTCAGCCACCAGCTATTCCCTGTGTGTGTCATTCGCTCTGTCTGGGTGCATGTCTGGGCACGTTGCAGAAAGGGCTGACCCACCCAAGTCTGGATCTGACTGCCTACATGACTGCTTTCCTGACGGGTGTGAAGGGGTAGAGAGGGGCTTGGGCTAATGGAGGGACATGGTGGGAAGAGGAGACGGAGGGAGGGAGGGAGGAAGGGGAGGGGAGGGGAGGCGGGGGATCTCGGGAGGAAGGGAAAATGTGGGTCAACACAGTCAAAGCCCTGTCACATGTTCCAGTCAGCTGGAATCTGGCCTCCAGTCCAAACCAGAATGTTATGTAAGAGGTTATTGATCCGTGAGAGTGCATGTCGGAAAACAGAGTGCCAGTTGGGGCTGAGGCATCTTGCTGGTGTGTCTGCCGCAATACTGTCACATGGTGTCACAGCATGGAAAGCAGACATGTCAGAGTATTGCTGGAGGTGCTTACCGACTGGCACACACTGATCCAATGAGGATGAGATTTTGAGGTGAAATTAAACAAAAGATTTGGAAGATATTAATATTTAACCTGCTGGTGTGAAAAAGCAAGCCCTGGCACTTTGATACTGAGAAAAAGAAAGTGCCTGAGAGTGGCCTGTCAGCTCTAATAGCTACCACTTGTCACTAACACGTCTTCTCTCAAAGTCTCTCTATCACAGTGATGTCATCACTTTCACCGGCCACAGTTCTGCCAGCCTGTCTCCATCTATTAGCTTCAACAGCCACATCGTTTTTGTTTTTTTTTCTCTTGCTATGGAGGTGCATTTCAGTTACTATCATCATTAGTCTTTCCAGGCATCAGACAAATAAGGGTGTTTGGAAAGAATGGATCAGACTGTCTGAGGATAATGTGTTCCTTTTCCACCAGCAAGGCTAATCATATCAGTAAGTAGGCCTTGGCCGTGCATGTGGCAACCAAGATAAACCTTATGGAAATGCTGTTCTCCTGGAATTCAGGCATGAGTGCACATTGCCGTGGCCTTCTCGTCCTCACATGCAAAGGGATCATAGTTCCCTGTCTGTTAAAGTGGGTAATGAGTAGAAGAATGATATAACAGACCATAGTAACCCTTTAAACCTAAAAACTGTGCTACACCAGCAGTTCAGAGGTTAATGTCTGCCGTGACTATGCACAAAAATACCTTCTCTGAGGTTACTGTTACATGAATGAGTGTGGTTGACATCACAGTCACAACAAGCTTATGAAACAGCTGGATGCTGATCACATGAATCAGTGAGGAAACACCCTTTTCTGGCTCAAGCTGTGAAGAAAGTATTTCTTAAAGGGTTCAGGGTTCAAGTGAGAACATTTCCTGGAACAAACAAACTCAGCGACGTGGAGAGGTGACAGAGACCAAGGGCAGCGGTTACAGTTCACTGACTGCAGGAGAGTACAACGAGCACAGAAAGGAGAGCACGAGGAGGACAGCCCTTTGGACCAATGTGTAATCCACTGGGAAAAGAATTATTCTTTTATCTGCAACTGCAACTGTTTGTGAACTTGCACAGCTGGCAATTGTGAACAGAGTGTACTGAGCAATTGTAAAGTATGTTTCACAAAGTAACACATTTTAACCTGCCCTGGTTGAGTATCACGTGGATTTCAGCATTTGAACTGTTAGCATGAATAACAGAATTAACATTCCAAAAAGGCCAGTGGGTCTGTAACACTGGAAAATGTGATATCATTTTGTTTTGTATCCTTTATCACGATAGCAGGATTGTGTCATGGCAGCCGTCTGGTTGACAAAAACTCAAAGAATGCAGTTTGCTAAAAGTGTCTCATTGGTTACAGCAGTTTCTGCAGATGCAGCAGATGCTTTTAAATGTCAGGTGACCCTTACCTCTCAAGTTTTAAAGCAACAGTTTGACATACTAAATAATGATAATAAATATGCCTATGAGCCCTGTTTAAACATGCTATAGCACATGGTCTGAAGCAGTGACTCCCAACTGGTCCAGCCACAGGGTCCAGATTTTGCCTTGGTGATTTGTTCAAGGTCCAGACAGTTCAATGTGTTTGGCGTCATACTTGCATTTGGCCATGTCATTGAGCTACTTTGCTGTCTTGGTCATGTTGTTGTCCGTTAGTCACTCACTCTACAGTAGAGAACAGCACTTCAAAGTAAAAGCTCTGTGCCGGAAATTCATTGTAGATTCATTGTTCTTTTCTTACTTTTTTTCTACAAACTTGACACCTTCGCGAGTCACTTGCGGTCCATTCGGAATGGACTCAGAACCCACTTTTGGACCAGGACCCATCAGTTGGGAACCACTGATCTAAAGTCCATGGCACAAATGCATTAAGGGCGTGTCCAACTCTATTTAGCAAGTTAAACAGCACATAATCTGGGCACAAAGTAAAGTGCAAGGTGCAAAGGGATGTATTTAGTTACTTTATTAATCATAGGTATGCTCAGGGCATATCATGAATTCAACCAATTTGAGTGTCAACTCCCATTCCTTTTAAAAGTGAGGTGCATCTGGCATACTATTTACATTGCACATTCTATCAAATTGGAGAAGCAGGCAGGTTTCTGCTCAGAGTGATGCAGTAAGAGCAGTAATGTCACTGCAGCAGGTATCGTGGGACGTTTAAGCAGCAAGACTAAAAACTGTAGTTACAAACTTGACAGAGGAAACAGAGCTATACTTTAGCTTCTGAAATAATCACTGAAGTTACACTTCTCCTTCTGTGTAAATTGGCACAGTGTGTCTCTTAATGGGGAGTCGGACAGCAGCTCTGCTCTGCTCTCTGCTACGTTCACATTTCAGAGAATGTAATTAATATTTTGCTCATTATTGATGTATTATTTCACAAACCCACAACCCATCTGTGTATCTGTGTGTGTGTGCAACAAACGGGGTGTACATGTGTTGTGAAGCTGCCTATGTAGACACATCCAAATATCTGAATAATGTTCCATTTAAATAGCAGGAAAATACTGCACCATTCTGACTTTAGACCAGGTTTTTATTGGTCAATGGCGCAATCGCTTTTTGCTGCCTCAAAATAGCAAAACGCCAACAATGTGCCTGAAAACACCTCATTTTGAGTACTACACACCCATCAGCGCACAGGTGGATATGTATATTTGCTACTTACACAATGTCAGCGCTGGTTGCATCAGTCTGAAACTAGCAATAACAGTTGCACTGCACAGGTTGACTTATCTTAGCCTTAGCTTTAGCCTGGTTCTTTGCAAAGACTGATTCCAGTCTTTAAGCTCAGCGAAGCTAACTGTCTCTTGGCTCCAGCTTCATATGGAACAGACAGATCGATACATCAATAAATAGACTGATATTTTTATCTAACCCTCAGCAAGAGGACGATTAGATTTATTTCCCAAAATGTCTTTTTAATGACATAAAGTTGTGAACTATGCCTTTAAGAGGTCCCTTCTACTCTTGCAGTGGTAGCTGGGATGCTGGAGATGGCTGCAGTTGCTGAATTACTGCTAGCCACAGTATATATAGCCCCCTGTCTTGTCACAGAGGCGTGCTGTGCTATGCTGACTGTTGCAGGCCTGACCAGAACAATACTCAGGAGTATACTTCTCCTGTGGCCTAATGGAAGTTTCCACTCTGCTCACACACCCGACTTCCTCACAATACTGCTCAGTGTTACAGTATAGAGAGGAAGAGGGAACGATGCCTGACCAGATCATAATGTGGGTCATTCAAACTATAACAGAGCTGAAAGGGCCAACTCATTATCAATGGCAAATCTCTGAGCGATGACTCGGCCAGTCATACTGGAGGACACAGATTATGGGAAGGGCAGGATGGAATAGATCCTTATTGTGAGAGATGAAAAACATCTTTAGAGTGATATCCTCCAGAGAGGAACTTAAAATACAAACCAGGTCAAAACTAAATTAACAAACTTCATGACACAGAGTCCATTCATAGTAATCATTCAACTGAAGACTGAGCCCTTGAGCTGAAGCCTCCCTACATGCATACGCTATTGTGAGTAAATTAGGTTTCAGACACATATGAATCACCTTTAGTTTTGCACAATTTCTGATTACTGACTGCAGTGTCACACAATGGCAACTTATAGTACATCTGACAAAGGTGATTCATTGCATTGCATTGCATCAAGCAACCCTCAGTGGGTTGCTTGATCGAGAGTGCCTGTTGATGACAGACCTAAAATACCCAGTCACCCCAGGTAACATAAATGACAATGGGCCTCAAACAGCAATATCCTCTTGAATTTCTCTTATATTTTCACCTAAGTTTGGTTAAGACAAAAAATAAGGGAAGTCAACTCCAGGTGTGCCAAATACTCCTAACCATCCAAATCTGCTCTTACCCAGGTGTGCTGAATGACGAATCACACTTGATCATCAATTGGAGGCGCGTGGCTGATTGTTAGCATAGGTAACAGCCTCCTAAACACTATATGAGAGCAGGTACTGTGCTGTGCTAATGCTCTGGCACATACCAAAAAACTGAAGAAATGCCACCAAAAAAAGGCTGTAAGAAGAAGAGGGATTTCTGCAGCATTTTTTACGTTCCTAAAATTTAAAACTTACGTTTCCTTGCATTTGACAAAGAATTTATGGACTGTAAAGACGAGATGATTTTCTCTTATTTTGGTAAGAGTGCTCTCGACCACACGTATAAATTTAATCTTATCTAAGAAAAGAGCAAAAATAACAAAACACTGGTCAAGCCTGGAAATCAATGGGTACTAACAAAAAAGAAAAAATCGAGAATACTAAGAAAAGCAAGAGGATTGTTTGTATATCACTTCCTGCAGGCCCATTAAGTCCCAGTGCGCCATTCGGTGTATTACAATCCTTTCTGTTATGAAAGGAAATGGCGTCAGGTAAACATACGCATAGGTGGAAAATAGGTAACGATTTAGGCCTTGGATTGGGTTTCTTTTCCTTAAGATGAACTGAGTTTTGGTTGTACATTGATGGTTGTCGCACAGTGACCTCTGACTGGAAGTGCAGTTTGGTGTTGCTCGGAGGACTGCCCAGTGTTCTAATGGCTCATTATTCCAAAACACCAATGGTCTGAAAAATTTCCCAGTGGACCAAAAGCTCATTTGTCCAATAGCCCGTTATCTCAAAAACAAACAGCCATTGCCTCAAAGCCTGTTGCTCTGAAAATACACACTCTCCAAAACTACGCCAAAGGCGCGACCTGCCCTACACTGCCTCTGACTGGCTAGTACTCATTGCCTTCATTGGTTGGGTTGGTTAGGTTTATGCATGAGGTGTCAGATTGGTTGGGTTAGAGTAAGAACATAAGAGTAAGCCAATCAAAGGCAGAGAAGGACGGGTCATGCCTTCACCATCATACATAAAAAATATCAAAGCAGGGCCTAACTATTAACAGGTCTTGAATCTTTTTAACTACAGGAAGAGTATGTATTTTCAGAGGAATGGGCCTTAGGAGCAATGGCCAATTGGTTTTGGGATAACAGGCTGTCGGACAAATGGTCTTTTGGTCCAAGGGGACATTTACTAGACTATTTGGGTTTCAGAATAATGGGCCGTTGGTTCAATGACACAGCACCATTGCTGGTTTGTAGAGGTATGCATCAGTTATGAAGCCATTAATAGATGACATTTTGTTTTGAAATAATCTTAAAATATTAGCTTAAGGACAAACCTGTATGATACCAAAACTACTTATCACTCAGCTGCTATGCTCAATAGTAACTGAGTTGAGAAATTATTTAAATATACTATGACCTCTTAGTCAACAGACTCAACCAAACTTATACCATTCCTATAATTCATACCTGCACTCAACATGCAAACTGTCAGGCTGACACAACTTCAAGGGGTCACCAGTGTCCCTAAGTGCCCACATATAATCCTTTGGCCAAATCAGATGGGACACTTATTTAAGCATTACAGTTTAATGCCCTGAGATGCTACCCAAGGCTGTACTGGATCATTCTACAACAAACATACAACTGTATATTCCACTGACCAACACCTAGTAAGACAGCGTCCCTTGAGTGAAAAGAGATGGGTGTATCTCTCTAATGGACTCTGAACTGCATTAACCAACAACTCTGCAGAACAACCTGGGCCACATACCTTCGTGATCTGCACAAGAAGGAGGGAGTGAACGCTTGGCCTGATTTTTAAAATTGCATTTTTCAGCTTCCTTGGGAGGGCTGCAAGCCGGCATGCTGGCCCTTTAAATCGCTGCAAAGTGTCATCTCACACGCACCCAACTTTGCTGAGTCATTGGGTTCAGACTGCTTTTGTAACCTCCACCCAGCAGGGCTTCTCATTGGCTTTGGTCTCCACACAGCACTCCACGTGGTTGGCTGCCAGCACTACTAATCAGTTTCTTTTCGCCAGAGGCATTTCTTAAAGTGACAGAGGTGCTCCCCTTACTCCCCTGTGACTGATGTCTAACTGACACTCTGAGAGGACCAGACCCAAGAAGCCCAAAGGAGTTTAATTGTGGGGATTTTGGAGAGAGAAAAGCTGTGTGGAAGACAAGTGTAAAGAGAGAAACAGGATGGGTGGTGGAGTGGTGGTGCAGATGGACACTCGAGCTGGTTAAATCAGAGACTGAGGAAGAGTCAGCTTTCTGGAGTACAGACAGTGACAGAAGAATAGGTGTATGTGAGACCTCTGATATCGAACAGGCTGTGAAGGAGGTTACTGGATGTCAGCAATTCAAAGCTGTTTTACTAGGTCAGTATATGAACCTGAAGAAGGAAAATAACACCCTGTTCAAAGGTGTATCTGACAGTCCAACTATGTGAACAATAATACAAAGGAGAGTCTTGAAACTTTAATGCTAAGAGCTAAAAGGTGCAGTTACCACATCACCATGACTTGTCAATCTAAAATTCTCATTAACCTTATCAGAATATTACATCTCATTGTCAGTACATTAAGTAGCTGTGAAAAGACATATGCATGTGGTGCACAATCATTTATAGATGCAGATTTTTAGCCACACTAGCAGTGTGACTTAAACGATGTTAATGTCAGCCTGTCAGATGCTCTGTTGACTGTGGTCCTAACAACAACCAGATCAATTCCCATGATATTTGGCAATCCCTTGACTTTTTGTGTGTCATCATCTGGTCAAAATTACAATCTATCCAATACTAATGACATCCCATCAGCCTTAGCTGTGCTCAACTGTTTGTCCTAATTAACAAATGTCAGCATGCTAAATGATTAGCTTACCTCCAATGTCGAATATGTTAAACAATATACCTACAAACATCAGCGTGTTAGCATTGTCATTGTGTGCATGTTAGCATGCTGGTGTTAGCATTCAGCTAAAAGCACTGCGGTGACTGAGTACAGCCTCACAGTGTTGTTAGCGTGGCTGGCTCTCAGTCTTGTTTCAATCATGGATGTATAAAGAGAACTGGAAACAGGGTTGGAGGCAAGCCCTCATTTCTTCCTATGAAAGTTGCAAAGTTATGCATGAAGCCAAAAAAGCTCTATTTGCACGCTACAAAATGACTTAAATCTTGTATATTGTGAGGCCAATTGAGCAAGGGCATTAGAGGCTTACAGCAGCCTAGCAGCTAACTTTCACCAGCCGCACTGATAATATCTGCTTTAGCACTCCGCTGACTTGACTGTGGGTGAAAATGATTAATCGTACAGCTTCTCTAGACTTTCAAAATGTTTTATCGGACTGAATGGATCAAATCCCAGTAGTGAAACGAGTCACTTCTCAGATGTTTTTTTTCACAATGTAAGTCTATGGGGAAAAATCTTTTTGGGCCCCATGGCATCATGAGACGGACCTGACAATCAGTTATTACAGACACCGCTATCAGCTAACAGTAATCCCGAAGCCCCAGCCAGGAGTTTCTCGGGGGCGTTCTGAGTACCTACTCCGAGGCAGGGACTTGTTTAGCCCCTGTAAAAGTTCCGGAACTCTGTCCTTTGGGGGTGGTTCATGCGGTGGAGACACACACCAACGGCCCCGGCCCCGTAAAATTACCCCGAAGTTCCTGCGGTGGCAACGGGCCTTATGTTGTAATTCCGCATTTGGCCACTATGTAAAATTGGCTTTGGAGCCCAGTGCTGTTCCTGAGGGCTTGGTTTCAATTCACAGATGTACTGACTTTTACCACTCACGGGGTAAAATTGATTATTAAATGCTAATACGTTCAATAATCAAATAAATTAAAAATCAACGAAATAGAAATGAATATTACCATGTTATAGCTACCTGCTGCGTCTCACGTTACTACACTCAGAAAAAAAGTGATGCTACCTCAGTAAAACCTCTAAAAACCTCTTTATGATTGAGCTGCACTTTTATGGTCCATAATACTTTGATCCTGAATGGCCAGGATGGTTTTGGTAATATCCTCTGCAGTCTGTCAGTGTTGAACCCTCTGACTCATGGCTTCAGGCTCTCAATTTCATCTGCGAGAGTCAGTCTCGCTCACTCGAAGCAGAAAGTCCCCCACCTGTTGTCGTGTGTGACCGTGCAATGTGTTCTCTCTGTTCGGCTTTGGAGAGCCATTACCTGGCTTGAATAGTTTCCAGATTGCTCCTTGCCTGGCAGAGGTGCCGATTGCTTCTTGGAATCTATTTAAGAGAGGGATTTATGTACTGAGTGAGCAGGATCGCAGTTGAAGGTGGGGGAGAAACTAAGGGACAGAAAAGAGGAGCATGTATCAAAGTGAGACACATGAATGGAAAATGTGTAGCTCTAACTAGCAGGCCGTACTGCTGCACTTAAATCACAGTTTTGTTTCTGAGTCTGTGCTGTGTGGTTACGAGAGACACAGGAAGTGGCAGCATTATGTTTCCACTGATACACTTAAACACGTCACACCGGAGGCAAAGTGTAAAGGCTCGCTTACTCTGTGATGCGTGATGCGTCTTTTCTAAGGAAGAATGCAGCTCTCTTCATTGTTGCTAATACACAGTAATTCACTCAGGCTTTCTAGAGAACAGTAGAAGTATGCCACCTCGACCACAAGAAATAACCATTCTTTTTACCCTGCATGCATCAGAAGATCTAAAGAAGTTGACTGTCCTCTAATTCACCTATAGTGTTGATTATTTTCACTAATGCACACAGTCTTATTATTTTCATGCACTCTGCACTCTGTTGTAATGATGATGATACAAACAAGTTGAAGAATGTTTTAGGGCCAGCAATGCTCCTTGTAATTACCATTCCCTAAGTATTGTAAATTTTGTATTGTAAGTCAGATGTTGGGCAATTCTGCTTGGGTGATCTGAGCTGGAGGGGGAAGTTGAGACAAAACTTGTTTGCATAGACAAAATTCATCATGTGAGAAGTCCTTTAGCACTCTGAGTACTTGAAGTGCTAAGTTTGCATTTGAAGGCACAGACAAACCAAACCACAACAAAGATTTGTACTGAACACATCGCAATGGCCAACTAGCATGTACGTTCTGCGCCTGCGTGAAAGGAGATAAATCTCCATACCAGCAGCAGTACGGTTGAGCGTATTCGTTATTTAAAAAGGGAAACTGGAAGACCGACAGGACGGATTTGACTGAAAGATAGCTAACAACAACACAAACAATTACAAACCATTTCTGCTAAAGAGCTCAATGGCTAAAAAAAAATTATCTTACCTAATATAACAAACTTTTTATGGGCCTCACGCCCTCTTGACTGTAGCTATTTGGTTGCTTACGTCACTTCAATTTATCCTCTCTTCCATTGAGCTGAACTGCAAATAAGAGTGATTTCATTCAGTGATGGGCTCCACTGTCACCAGCGCCGATTGACTATGGCAAACAATGGCCAACAAGTGCCAACAGTGCAGGATACACCACAAAAACTAGGGTGACAAACCTCAGCGAGGCCCGACACTGACCATCAGGCGACCATCAGCTTGGCGTGTCAAGGCCCTAAGAATAAAAAACCTTCTGTGTCTAAACAATAATCCAAATATTAATGCATACAGGTATGGCAGCCCTTGTTATATGATTGTTAGTATTCAATTTTTTGTCTGAGAACCTACCTTTAAACCAAAACCCATCACAGTTCAGTCAGAACTAACTGTTGACCTAATTTGAAGTCACATTTATCAAGAGCAGCCCCTACATGTGTTGCAGATGTGATGCAGTTCAATGGCTGCTGATTCAGGTTACTAAACAAAGAAAACTAGTCTTCAAGCTTTGACTCATGTTGCAGCTGTATCAGTAAAAAGTACATTTTGTGCACTGTCCTTCTGATTCCTTACTTAAATTCTCTCGCAGGCACCACCCTTAAAGACGAGAACAATAAAACTTCTCATCTAATGACAATAAAGTTTTAGATATTAAAAGGGACTTAAGTATTTTTATGGTCAATTGCCATCGAGCTAAAAAATTCCAATGTGCGTCCAAAACACCAACATTCAGAGGATTTAGGAGGCAATTTCATCAAAATGTTGTCTCCTGTGAAGGAACCAAACCACCTTTAAATAGGCTGTAATGCAATCCAATGCAATACAGGAATGCAAGCTTAGGTCTCAAATATTACCATAGAGTCAAGACAAATTCTCTGTGCCTTAGTGTCAGAAAAAGAAAAAGTATGTTTCACAAATGTACTACAGAGCTTTGGTGTTGAATTACATTATACAGGTTTCAGTTTTGCTGGTCAATGAGTTTAAATAAACCTTTCTGTTTGTCGCTTGACATAGAGGATAAATAAGTTAAGTAAAATTAAAAGCAAGTTAAATATGAGCACTCCATGCAAACCATTTTCTTTGACCTAACACTGACTGAGAGCATCACGAAAATTTCATGTAACTGCATGTCAGTATAATGCTTGTGTTCCATTTGTGATGTCACACCTTAAAATCCGAGCATTCAGAGTCATTACTGGATGGATTCGACTTATCCGGTCTCAATGACTGCTCAAATTACTCCTCATCTGAGGCCACAGAGACATTTTGTGGCTGGTTGTGTTCTCAGTGTTTGCAGGAAATACTGTATGGTCTTATTATTTCCAGTGGTGCACAACGACCTGTATTAGATGGAGATAAAATCATTGCCGTCATCACTGAGGTTTAAAGATGTCTCCTCTCCATCCTTTAACCTGGGTGTATTTTAGCAGCCTTCACAGAAGTTGTTCTCTGCACTGTGCAGCTAAATAAAAATAAGTTTACAATTATGAAAGAGTTCAATCATAATCTTGGTTTGAGCAGAGAGCATGAACATTGCTTAGCTCAGTGCACCAGGTTTAATACTTATACTGAGGAATTTAATCTTTATATTAACATTTCTACTTCTACTACTTGCCAAACAAAAGGTTTCATTATTATAAATACTGCAAATGTCATTATTGTGTGGAGATAAGCTATTTCACAAATGTTTAGGCTACATTAAAGGACATAAGAAAAGCACCAATGAGTGAAGATGTTGACTAAATACCCCAAAATCAAACTATTTCTTCATTTTCAAGTGATGACAGACAAAGAAAAAAACACATTCTCCTCTCTAAAGATCACTCAGCCCTGGCAGACTTGTATAAACACCTGTGATGTGGCTAGTATTTAAACATGAGGGTCACCCATAGCAAACCAAACTAGCTTGCAGTTCCCTTGATGTGTGTTTACTTAAGACTCCTGGAACAGTTTTATTAGTTCTGCAGCAAAGACGTGTGTGTGAGAATGCATCATCCCTGAGATATGAACTGAATGGTGCACCCTGCCCTGATGGGTTTAAGTCAACAGACAAAAAGAAAAGGGGGGGGTGGAAAAACAGTCGCAGCCACCTCACAGTGTGGTTAGAGCCATGCGAGAACGCTGAGAGGAGGAAGGATTGGTTTCTTGAACGATGTGTGCCTGTGGCGCATTCCTGCCCAGCTTTGTGAATGCATCAACATAAATTGAGGCGAGGAATAAAAGCTGTGTCACTGTGCTGAGGCGGCATTGTGTTACTGCCTGTTTAAAATATGTTACAACAAAAGGGTTGACAGGTTGTTGCCTTTGATCTGCGTAACTTCTCTGCTCTGAGCCTCAGCCAAAAGATTGGCTGATACGGTGTCGTATAAGCTGCATTGTTTTGATCCTCCGCTGACGTGAACACACACGTTTACAGTGGATATGGATATGTGCATGGTCATGCAGATAAAAATGCATGCAATGTGTGTGTTTATACTGCGTTTGCACAGGTAAGAAGACCTATCTAATGATCTTCTCAAAATCTGTGCTAATATGTGACAAAATGCGTGTGCCACATGCACACACATATCCACTACATTAAAAAATCATGAGAAAATTCACTCAAGATTTGGTTCTTCTCATGCATGCAATGCAGTGGCTTGAGAAGACTTCAGGTATCTTCAATTATGCAGCACCGGGCACTGCTTGTCAGTATCAAAGACTCTATATTCTCTGCTCTTCATGTCTTCGTGTCACATTCAGTCCCCAAACTCTGCTGCTGCTCTATCTGAACAGTCACATGGCTATTCTCATCATGTAAATTACATCATGAGCGTTTTCATTTCACCTTGATGCTTCAACAGAGAGTTTACTTCCACAGCTGGCACACAAATTTTTCACTTTTTCCTCCAGTTCGAAGGGAAAATACAGCACGCGCCATTCTCTTTTCCAAATGTGGAACTGTAGTGACTTCAACAAGCAAGCCTCCAATTGAGGTTTCCATCCATGAGAAGTGCAATCACTTATTTGGTAGTAGAACCCCATTCTTACTCCACTCCAAGCCACAGGAATTCTGTGTTTGCTTAAAAAAAGATGCAAAACCCGCTAAAAAACAGTTTAAAATGCTATGGAGTTTTGGTTCAGTGCTGCACATTTTGGGCTCCACACTGAGACTTCTCAGGAGACCACGGATGGGGAATGTAGTATATAATGAAGAAGAGGTGGGCGGAGGGGCATCTGTCATGCGTTTGACACAACTTCCACCCCTGCTGTGTCTCTCTGATGTAGGCCATCATTAAAGATCAAAAAAGCCTCCTGCACCTGAGCTTTAAATTGAATATATTTTGGGGGAAAAGCACCATCTCAGTGCCTCGTTTACTCGGGAGGTTGGAGACATTGTATCAGCACCGCAATAACTGTCGAGGGTAAAGGCTAATAAGTCCAACTGGTAGTTGTGGTGCCTTGGGAGAATGAATAAAAGTAGCACACTGTATAATAACACCTTAAATCTAATGCCATTTTTTCATCCACAATGGTAAACGTTTGCATTTGCTTCCAGTTGCAGTAAGCACTATAACTGCAAAGTGATTTTGTAATGTGCCCCCGAAATCTATTGAACTTAAAGTAATAATATAATAGTCTATTTATGGAGGGCTTTTCAAGCAGGAAGTGCTTAATAGAGTGATTAAAAAAAAAAGACAACGACTGGACATAAGCAGCATCACAACAGCTGAATAAGCTAGATATTGGGTTTTAAGATGAGGCTTAACAGCTGAGACAGTGTTGGTCCAGCCACGGGGTCCAGATTTCTCCTCCGTCATTAGTTCAAGGTCCACACAGTTTAATATATTCAGCGTCATACTTGCGTTTGGCCATGTCATCGAGCTGGTTTACTGTCTCCGTCAAGTCCATTAGTCCATTAGTCATTCACTCTCCAGCAGGAAATGGCACTTAAAAATAATAACTATGCACCAGAAATCACTGTACTACAAAATGAAGTGTGCTTTTTACAAACTTGACATGTTCACGAGTCACTCAGTCATTCAGAATGGACCCGCGACCCCCTCTGGACCATGACCCACTGGTTGGGAACCATAGTGTTAGCCAACCTCATGCTAAAAGGGAGGGCTTGGGTCTCGCTTGATCGCTTTGATCAACAGTAATGAAAGGCGGCTAATTTTAGCCAACATTTGCCAGTGCATTGCAGTGACTGGCCGTCACAAAGTATCGTTTGTCTCCATCCAAGCAGCACTGGAACATTGTTGAAAATGTAGTCAGCACAAGTTAAAGAGAGACACGGAGTAAGTAAAAGATATAAAGACCACTGTCACATTTTCACTGAGCTCCATACTGCTTTCCACCGTTTACTAACCAGTTTTTCAATGTGTTTGTGACATCAAACGTGACTCATGAGAAAAACAAAACAAAAAAACAGGACAGGCTTAAGGGCTGCACACATGCCTTGTTATATGCGCCATTAAATTCATTGTTTTCAATGTAGACGTGCAGCAGGCGAGCTCAAATGCCAGAGCGATGCAAGAGCGGCGCAGACACGTTCCTGAGCATGTTAAGGTTAAAACATTTATCTGTTTAATTACAGATCATGAACAGCCTGAGTTCAGTCTACTGCTCGCTGTCATTACATTTTTTGAAACACTTCCACTCTTTTGCAGTAACGCTAACGTGGAAGCTATTGCAGAAGCAGGTTAAGTTATCTGCGCCTAACAAACCATTTATATAGCTAAAGTTCTGGCCATACCTTAGCTGTAGAGTTCCACCAAAAATGTTTTAAAATATAAGTCTGATACAGATTATTTTGTAGTGAAGCTGCTGGTTAACAATATTTTGCACAATGTTCAATATCTTTAAATATGACCACAGTAAGTATTTGTTGTTTTTTTCAGAGAACTGTATTCTGGTCAGGGTGGAAAAGCCTCCAAAGCAACATTTTACCTAAAGTAGGATGCTCATTTAGGTTGCTCCTGAAAGCTGCACCTCTTTGCCTTCACCATCCATCCATTTTCATCCACTTATCCCAGGCCAGGTTGTGGGGGCAGACGTCCCTCTCCTCAGCTACGCTTTTCAGCTCCTTGAGGGACCCTAAGGTGTTCCCAGGCCAGATGAGATATGTAGTCCCTCCAGTGTGCTCTGAGTCTGCCCCAGGGCCTCCTACCAGTGGGACATGCCCGAAACACCTCTTACGGGAGGCGCCCAGGAGGATCCTGATCAGATGCCCTAACCATCTCAACTGACCCCTTTCGACACGTAGCAGCAGCGGCTCTACTCCGAGCTCCCTCCGGATGTCCATGCTCCTTACCCTATCTCTAAGGCTGAGCCAAGACACCCCACGGAGGAAATTCATTTTGGCTGCTTGTATCCGCGATCTCATTCTTTCGGTCATTACCCAGAGCTCATGACCACAGGTGAGAGTTGGGACGTAGATGGATCAGTAAATCAAAACTTTGCCTTCCTGCTCAGCTCCTTCTTCGCTACGATGGACCGGCGAAGCCGCACCAAACTGCTGATCCATCTCACGCTCGTGAACAAGACCTGAGATACTTGAACTCCCTCGCTTGAGCACTAGTCTTTAAAACTGCTTTAAAAATTGTGTGTGTAAAGTCATCTAGTGGGCCGGATTGGACCCTTTGGTGGGCCAGGTCTGGCCCTCGGACCAGATGTTTGACACCCCTGCTCTAAAGAAAGATTGTGATTTTGGGCTACAGTATATAAATTAAGTTGACTTTACTAGAATAGAAGAGACAATATTTGACATTGACATTTGGTGTGACACAGGAGATTAAAATAAGAGGAATAACCAGGTGACCTTGTGAAGTGTTGACAGGTGACCTCATCACATTAATACAGTGAAGACGTTTTGTTGCTTAAACTATTTAATATCAGTTCCAATATATTGAGTTTCATCTGTAGCCTGCTGGTGTAGAAAAGTTCCCAACAATTCACACATAATACTTCCCAACACCTAATAGGTCAGAGGATAAAACGCCTCCATGGGCGGATGTAATCCCATTGGTCAGTATTTCTAGCGCCCGCCTTATTTCTCACAGACAGTCGTGCTGTCATTGGCTGACACACCTGATCGTCATCGTGCGTATACAGTGGGCGTCAGCAGTGCTTTTTCCGGTTCGCGTCTGATTGGCCGGTTGTGGCTGTTGACGTCACGGCCCTGCCAGCTGATCGGAGTGAGAAGCCGGTTTGAAGAGAGGAGTTGGACCGGAGAGAGAGACCGGGGAGGGAGCCCCGACGAGCAGCGAGCTGCACGGGGTGGGACCGGCCAACCGGATACTCACACTGGACCGTTTTTACATTTCTGCTTTTTTTTTTTTTTTTCTAGTGTTTTAAACGTTAACACCGGACTGCACGAGACACACAGAGCGACAGTGTGGTCAGGGTGAACTTGCGCTGCTTCGCGTCTCGTCGAAACCTCTGGAACTGTCAGAAAAAAAAAATTGATTGAGAGTTAAGGTGTGGCTGAAGGTTTTTCTGTGACGCTCCTGCACTGAAAAATATCACAAAAGCCGACTCGAGAGTGTCCGAGCCAGGGCTGAGACTCATATCTACCAACCGCTCCACAGATCTTGTTCAGTCATTTTCATCTAGGAAGATATTACATAACAAATGTATTGCCATCTTGATGTGCGCACCTTTTGGCTCAAGTCCCATCGCGGTAGCCTAGATTAATTGGACTGTTACGCAGTTGAGAAGTAAGTCGAGTTTTTTTCTTTTTACAGCTCGTTTTGGTTTCATAAGTGTGGGAAATGTAACGGACGTGGCAACTTTACAGTAGCCTGCCCTGCTGAATGCCACAGGCAAACTGGGCGTGGGGGGAAACAGTCCGAACAGAGCCCTAATAATCCTCAAATCTCATCCAGGCACGGCACAAATTGCGCATATTTGACATAGCACAGCCGCACTGACGAGCGCCTCGGTTGGAGCCGGTGGATTTACCTGAAGCAAAGTAAGTGCGACTGTCAAATACGTTTTGCAAACTTTTTAGCGGAGGTGACATTTAAAGGCCACAGGAGAGGGCGTGCTACGGCGGTATCTCCAAGGCGCTTTAACGTGTTTTATTATCATTTTATTAACATGTAGAGTCAGTCTGAGCAGGAGGAAGGGAGTGATTTGGCACAGGGGGTGCAGATCGCTCGGCTGAGGCCTGTATAAAATCTTTATTTCTTCCATTTGTGCATGATACAGCGCGATGGTGTGACTGTAAAAGGGATGGGGCGGGTGTGTCTTTACCGAAGCAAACGTTTGGGCGTTAATGTAAATCCAGCAGGGGAAGGAGTTGGGTCTATATTACTGTAAGTCTGCTCGACTTGTCAAAGAATACCGAGAAGTCATTCCTCACTCTCGCGGATGCGTTTGCGCCACAATAACTCAGTCATAATTGAGTGCACGGGCACACTGACCCTGTATATTCTCATTAAGATAAGCTTTAAGTCGAGAGGAGCGCAGATAGAGTGAATTCCTCAAGGCCCCACCCTTTGTAGCGCAACATGGATGTGGAGAGTTGCCCCCACCTTCTCCTCCTCCTCCTCCTCCTCCTCCTCTCTGTCTCTCCCTCCGCGTCATTCATTTCCCCTTTCAAGCTTGTCTTATGCTGTTTTTCCCCCCTCACTGTCTCCAGGTGCCTTCAGTAGATCTGCTTGTCTTTTAACCAACTTTAGATCATGGCATCGGGATCTACTTCCAGGAAATCTACAGAAGGTGTTAATTGGTGGAGGTAAGGTGTGGTTGTATTTGAGTCAACCTGTGGAATGCATTCAGCTCTATTGTAACCCTATACAGCTAAAAGGTAGGCCTATTTGTCTACTTTACAGTCAAGAAGTGTATTGTGTGACATATTGCAGTTTTTCATTTTGCCTTTTTTGGTTTTCATTGCCTTTTTTTTTTTAACATTGCGCTTTGCTTATCAACCTGTTGCAAGTTTCGACAGTCGATGTACTCTGCCCCACATTTTCTATGAATTCTAGAGACAGGGATTATGTAATCTTACAGGCAGTGTTCGGGCCCTTGAACCTTTGCTTATGCAATCTCAGTTTAAAGATTTCAACATTAAGAAAGACAATGGGGTTGAAATATAAAAACTTCTCTAAGCTGATATTCTTTGGTTATGATTCAGAAAGGACTGTCTGCTGCTGAGCTGCAACTCCCCGTCTTCGCATTCTGTTTAACAACCAGTGGCTTTTTCCACTTGCATCCCATCTACGTCAGCCAAATGACAGCTCAGGCCTTGTCGTCTCTGATCTTTGGCACAAAAGCTCCCGATGGATAACTTGACCTTGTGCAAATCACGGCCATTTCTGTTGGCCGATTACTCGCCTTTTTTCCCCCCCTCATAGATTGTACTTCTGACAGATTTATAAGAGGTTCCCATTGCTGCTTATTTTCCAAGGGCCTGCCCAGCCCTGACAAGCTTTCCTGGTTAAATTGCACAAGTAACAATGTCCTTTTTTTCCCCCTCCTGCTTTCCTTCTCCAATTTATACATGATGTCTCAAACTAAAATGCACTTTTCTGGCTGGAGATGCTCTAGAAATGCTTGTTAGTTGCACAGGGTTCACTTTGGCTTCCCCCCACTGCCTTCTCTTTCCTCAAGAGGGCCCGGCCTGCTGTAATTATCCCCTCTTTTGGTATGAATAGTGAATTATACATGATGCTGCAGACCGGTCAGAGTCCGGGCCACTGGACACATCTGGATTATCAGGATGCCGCCATTTGAACGCCCAGGCCCTGGGATGTCTTTAAGAGAATTAACCTCTGTTGAAATAATGTCGGAGCCTCAGCACACGTCCCACCCACGCTCCGTGCAGGAAGTGCTGTGCTGGGACTGGTTTCATGTATAGGATGTGAGATAATGTATTTACGAGGCCTCCTTGGCTTTGGTTACAATGACGTGTTAAGGGTGTGAAACAACCGGTATGCAAAAAGGATGTGAAATTGTTGTTATTGTTTGACGAGTCAGAGTGAAATGAAATGAGGTCCAGACAGATGTTCACATCCATGTCACGTTAGATAAAAAAAAAAGGAACTGAATGTGCAGCCTCAGTAGCTGTTTTCTTGCAATTCAAGGGTAATTCCTGTTGATTTGTATTCACATTTTAATAACTTTATAAAGTCAGTTGCTGTTCAGATGACATACTCATTCACCGCTAGACAATCTGCTGCTTGGTACTGTCCAGTTTAGTGTACCACTCTGTGCCATTAAGAAGTTACTCCCTCATGAGCTCCTTTCCACCTTCTTTCTCTCCTTCTCCCCTTTGCCATCTTGTTTAAGTGTTTGCTTTGTCTGGGCTCTGATTGTTTAGCCACATTGAATTGACCTATGTATGTACGTGTGTGTGTGTGTGTGTGTGTGTGTGTGTGTGTGTGTGTGTGTTTGTGGTAAACCAGCACAGTCATTATCTCTGCGTGGCTAGCTGTGATTAATACAGCCGTCCAGCAGTGACGTCCATTGCGCCACTCCCCAGACAGAGAC
This sequence comes from Epinephelus fuscoguttatus, assembly GCF_011397635.1. Lineage (NCBI taxonomy): Eukaryota > Metazoa > Chordata > Actinopteri > Perciformes > Serranidae > Epinephelus > Epinephelus fuscoguttatus. Next base: position 19,863,817 of record NC_064756.1, read on the forward strand.
ACACACAGAAAGGGCACGTAAGAGGGGAGAAAGATTGGAATCTGGTGTTTGTGCCAGCAATTTTGTTTCCCCGTGCCCTATAATCTAGAGTCAAATGTCAAGTCATCCTGAAAGTCGTTATTTTGAGTGCATATGAATGCATTTATCTTTTTCCCTGTGTGTGTGAGAGTGTGTGTTTGAGTATTTGCCATATTTTATGCAAATATGTGAATATGTGTGGGTCGGCAAATTGGGAAGGTTTCAGTCTGACAAACAGGCCTTTTACTTAACTTTCCAAAATACCCACAGAAAGATCTGGAAGCGATCTACCCCGTCAGAGTGGCTGACATTGATCAGAACCATACCATGTAAAAATGTGTCATTTGATGAGTCACTCCTCCTCTGCTAACTTGCGCTTATGAATGACCAATCCGTCCAGCGACTTGGTGTAAGTGAGCAGGACTGAACATTGACTGTTATTGATGGCCAATCAAAGAGGGGAGGATCTGCGGTGAAAATGCGGTAGCTGCAGTGAGGTTGCACATTTTTATGGCCACACCCAGACAGCCTCAGAGAGCTAGCTTTGACTAGCTTAGGCTATTTTTTTTTTTTTTTTGACACGCTTTAGGATGAATACAGCATTGTTTGTTGGATATCTAAATAGTGCTTCAATTGTCCGTATACAGCTGTGAGAGGTTAACGAGTATAGAAATTGTAAGCGGGTTAAAAGGGTGTGTGTCTGTGTCTGGTTAAGACACCCAGAGCTCCTTGGCAGGTGTTGGCGTGCTGTACGTACTGTAGGTGTGTGTATGGTTATCATGTGATGGAGAGACAGATGTACACTCATGCACAGGACATGTGCATGTGGGTGTGTGCGGCATGACAAAGTCTGAGATGCAGTAGTTGGTAATGCAGCGCCAACAGTACTCCAACTGCGTCCCAGACTGTACTGTAACTGCCTCATATGAATAGAGACTGTCACCACTCCTCAGCAGGGCTGTGTGTGGTTTACCAGCCCAACCCCATACACATATGTACAACATATGTTGCTTTTTGTGTCCCTGCCCACTGGAAAAGTTCTCTCCTGCAACAAAAATGTAAAACACACATGCAGCCAGACGTAGTAGCCCAAGGGAACAGATATACAGAGAAAGTACAGCAGCCTGTATGCGAGGAAAGAGACCTGACTAAAGCGTCACGGTAGGCTCAAGTTGGACCTATAGCATGGGTATTTAGTTCTAGCCGCCTCATGCAGGCACAGGCTGAGCTAAACTAAAGCTGTGTAAAGATTATTTTAGGCTGAAGCAATGCCGTAGCGCACTCAGCTTTGGGCTGGTCTCTGCAGGGCCAGCGGTGAGAAGTGGTGGGCCTCTCGGCAGACTGGCTGGAATGTGGACCATATGTAGCAGGCATCCCAGGAATGTAACTCGGCCTTGCTGAACTGACCAACCTAAAGACACAGAGAGAGCTGAGCAGGATAAGGAGGGGAGAAAGGGCTAGAATGAAGGGAGCGCAAGGAAGATGATATTAAAGGATGGAATAGATCACGGAGGGGCAAAGGGGGATGGAGGAAAATGAAAGCAGAAGAAGAGAGGTTGGCGTAGCGCATGGGAGATGAGTTTAGGGAAGATGGGAGAAGAGTGATAGAAAGGGGAAATGGATGGACTAAAAGGAGAGAAAGTACTAACTAAAGACAGGTTACGCGTACTCCAAAAACTCTGGTACAAATAATTTATTAGGCTGAAGTTTACTTGACCAAGTCGTCTTCGTCAGGATACTGCAGGCTGAAAGACTGTGGTGTAAGATGGCGTCTTTAGTGTGGACTACTGGTGTTCAGTATACTAACTAATCTCATGCAGCGCCGTCTCGTACTGTTGTTATATTTGCCATGATGTCTTTTCGATTGCAGTAGAAGAATAAGCTTCAGCTAGAGATGCAACAATTAGTCGATCGACAGAAAATAATATGCAGCTTCTCGGATAATCAGTTAATTTAACTAAGCAAAAAAGCCAAACATTTGCTGGTGTCAGCTTCTCAAGTGAGAGGATTTTCTGTTTCTCTGTTTTAATATGATTTTAAATTTAATGTCTTAGTTTTAGACTGGACAAAACAAGCAATTTAAAGAAGTTAGGATAGATATTTCATACTTTTTTTTAGCATTTCACAGACTAAAAGATTTAAAGAATTGGAAAATATGTGACAGATTAATCAGAAAAACAGCTGATGTATTTGCTTTTATCTCGGTAATTGTGGTTTGTGATGTCTCATATATTCTGACCAAAGAAAATAAACACACAAGGATGAAAGATAATAACTATCTGGTGTGCTTTAGTGACACAGCTTTTAATTTTGACCTCTTTTCAAGCATTATTACTCTTAATGACATGACACGTCGAATTAGGGAGAACTAAAAATGCGAGACAAATTAGTTTATCATTTACTGGAGTAAATGCGTCAGTGATTATCTCAATCCAGTCATGTTGTAACCTCCCTTTATTCAATAATTAAAGCTGCTGGATGCTAACGTCACATCTCTAATGTAGTCAGTAAACACCTGTACAGTGTAATGGAGGATATTTATTAGGGCGTGGCCTCTGTGGATGAAATGTGGATCTGTGTTATGTGTGTCAGACCGCAGTGTTCTTCCAGCTCACTAACTCGGGGTGAATGTCTCTGTCTCGTCTCTGTTAGCTTAGTACACTGTGCTCTCAGGCCATCTGGGTACAGCTGGGGCCAGAACGGCAGGAAACACACTCACTCACAGAGACACACACTTATACAAACATTTCTTTTGAGTCTAACATACCCCGGCCATGTCCCCTACACACACACACACACACACACACACACACATATATTCACACTCTGCTCGGTGGTGTGTGATGAGCCTGTGGTTGAATGGCAGCTGACCTCCATTTGCCACAGTTTTTCATTGACCAACCAAACTGTCATCAGCTTATCATTTCATCTTGTGTCAGTGCGGTAGACGAGAGGTTCTTAATCCTCTTCAATCTAATTAAAAAATTTAGCTCATAAAACCAGGAACCAATAAACTAAATTACAATCTCTACGCTGTGTAGGGACCCACCCACGTTAGCATGGTAACCCTTTACGGGTGCTGATCTGCAGCTGGAGATGACAGGCTGAAGGCAGTTGGGTTTGGACTGCGTGAAGTAAAAGTGTTTGTCTCCACACAGATGTGTATGGTGGAAATCAAAGGGCAAATCAACTTAGTATGGTTGGTTGAGTAAATTAAAAGTTAAACTGTCCAGTGTAGAGTCATTCATCACAAAGACATATTTTTATCTACAGATGTAGATATGACGAGTTGTAGAGTTGGAGGAAACCAAAAATGGAGCTAAAAGGAGAGTGAATATTAGACTTCAGGCCCCAACACACCAAGCTGATGGGTGACTTTCAGTTAATGTTGGGCCATCGTTAAACCTCTGTCGTTCTAGTTTTGGCAGTGTGTCCTACTTTGTTTGCACTAGTTGGCCTTTGTCTGCTTTTTTCCGGACGTTATAGCATGTTGAATTGGCGTCAGAGACAGTGGAGCCTTTCGGTGGGCTAAAGCTAACAAATGGCTGAAGTCAATGAGGTATGAGATGGAAACAAACTTGGTGTATGAGGTAAGATTATTTTTGTTAGCCAGTGAGTTCTTTAACAGGAATGGATTGTAATTGCATAATTGTGCAGTACCCCACGGTACTAGCATCCATCTTCAAGCCATTCCGTCAGTCTTGGAGTTTCCCTTTTTAAATGACGAATACTGACTACTGCCACCTGCTGGTATGAAGAGTAATTTCCTCTCAGGCAAGGGCAGAACCTACGTGCTAGTTGACTGTTAGCTGTAGTCTTTGCGGTGTGCTCAAGTGCAACTTTTTGGCCGAGACATAGGTGACATGGCACCCCACAATCAGTCTTTGTTGCCACTAGTTCCTTGACGTAGGTTTGGTGCGTCTTGGTCTTTACAATCATTGGATGGTCAGAAACACGACTCCAAATGAACAACCATTTTGCTTTGTATCTAATGGATGTGTTACTTGGCAACTGTTTGCTAACAAGTTTGCCTTATCAATAGCCTTGGAACCAGACGAATCTGGAACTGTTTGCTCTGGCTGATGCATCTGGTCCCCCTCCCATTCAGACATATTTCTACCTGGATCACAACCATTTCTCTAATACTGGGTGCGTTTGATACTTTGACTGACAACATGCAGAGCTTTTGTGCTTTACACAAAATATGTGATGACATCACATTTGGCTCGTGTAGCCTCCTCTAGGAAAGAGGAGCACTGCTGAGGCATTTTCAGTATCAACAAAGATGGCTGCAGCTGATGTGGAACATTGTGTACTATTTCAACATTCTGATGGCAAAAGCGGTAACACCCATTCAGATATTGATGCCACACCATCACAGCTCATCTCTGCATGCTGTGGTCTGTTTACATTTGTCCGTCAGTCAGCAATACATCATGTTTGGCTGCTCTGATTGGTTATAGGTCTAATCGATTGTGTCCAGAGGCATTTTGATCTATAGCCGCAGGTTTAACTGGAAAAGAGCAAAGAACAGAGGCGCTACTTACCAAAGCAAATACCCTTTATGCAATTAGGTTGACTGTTTCAGCCATCATTTACTAGCTAATGTCTGAAAATAAAACGTCCCAGGACTGAGGTGGCATTGCACCTGGGCTGAAATTCTGGGGAAACCCTGAAAACCACATGAAAAGATAGACAGGATGAAGTGGAGGACCAAACATGTCTCACCGTCTTTAGGTTTTATGGTTGATCGCTTACAGTTCAGTGTTGCATTACTTCCTTCTTCTGTGTGTCTATTCTGCTTCTGAAAACTTTGTGTACCATAAATGCCTTGTAATGCCAAGTGCAGTGGTTAAAAAAACCGATTGAAAGACAGAAAATGAAAGGTGACACCAGCCTGTTTCACCCGTTCATAAAATCAAAAGTGGGTAAGATTGGGCATTATTTCTGTCTCTAAATCTGACCATTCAACTTGACACTCAGGCTAGCTTTCAACCAGTGGTTTGCATGTTAAAATCTTTGGTGAGGAAAATGACATTGGTCAGTCAGGAACTGGTCTGTGGCGTGTTTTTAGCCTTCCATGTCTTTTTCTCCTTCTCTGGAGGAAGGATGAGTGGGGTGAAGGGATGATACTGAGGAGATTCTCGGGATTCGTACCACGCATGGGCAGCTGCCACTTCTTATTCATTTGCCCTACAGGCATTTCCTGTCTCTCAGCACCCTAACTAAACTGCTAGTTAGAGGGGGAGGGTGACAAAGGATACATATACAGAAAGAGCGAGAGAGGGAGGATGGATTCGCAGGGACTACAGGGGCATTTATCCAGAGCAAGGGATGGACACAAACAGTTACATAGAAACAATGTACTCTTTGACACACTTCTTCCCAGTGGTAGGAAGGGAGATGACAGCCAGAGGAAGCACACAAATCTTTTCTTTATGTTGGGCCTCTTTACCCAGCGTTCACACCCCTACTTCCACCCCTCTCTTTCTGTATCTCACTGTCTCAGGAGCTTTCTCTCCCCCTCCCGTTCACTTATATTTTCCAAAGGATGATTTGATGATTTGATCTGTGCGTGCGTGTGTGTGTGTGTGTGTGTGTGTGTGTGTGTGTGTGTGTGTGTGTGTGTGTGTGTGTGTCAAAAATTTGACACTTGGTGTCCTTCACAGGGAGCCTGCACCAGACAAACACACACACGTACGCACACATCTGCAACTTGAGAGTCATGCTGCGTCATTGTCTCATCTGTGCATGGTGGGAACACCAGGACCAGGTTGTCTGATTCGCACTTCATGACATCATTGAAGCAGATACCACCCGCCTTCCTTTCTTCCTACACAAAACACACCATACTGTTCCCATGCATTCCTGGCTCCAGATGCTCACTATAAAATCCTGTTGGTCGCTCTGTGAGACTTTACTGGAAGGGCCATTCCTGCTTCCTCTTTCCCACCTGCTGACTTCCTACCAGTTGACATCACCTCTTCCTTAAGTAAATACCATCACACACTTGAAGGAAATCAGTCAATTAACAAGCTGCGGATCAAAGCTTTAATCAAGGCTGCAAAATATCACACGTGTGTAGATAATTGCTGTCAGGTTGTTGCGTTGAATGTGTATTTTTAGAGAAAATGCCATATTGAGTTAGTACAATGGTGTGTGTGTGTGTGTGTGTGTGTGTGTGGCTGAGTCACTTGTTTATGCCATGTTCAGGGCCCCACCCTTACTGCTGTCTTTCTCTGCATCCTTCTCCTTCACCCCCAGCCCTCCAGCTTCTCTCCCGGATTAGAGGAAAACCTCCTATTACAGCATTTTGGGACATTACTATATGTTTCCTACCAGGGGAACAGCTGTACTCGCCAAAGCCTCTTATTAGGAACACATTAGCCTTTTAAGGGGCTTCAGTCCATGCTTAAAGAATGCTTCATGCACGTTCCTATCTTCTTACTCTGGAAGTTGCTCTGCCACTTCTAACTGGTTTCATTGTGAATCATTAATTTATATCCAGATAAACAGCAGCCGGGGGGAAAGATAGAGATTATACAATATAGATGCACATGGCTCATGCACATGCATGTGCAGTGGAAAACCTGTACTCCCTCATTTTCTGTCAGCAGCGTCAAATGGCATTTCTTAATTCACATGGTGTGAGTGTGCGAGAACAAGCTAGTCGTGCTTCTATAAAACAGGGTGTGGACTCCCCCCCCCCATCTCCCCATGCATGCATACATTTGCTCGCTCACATACCTCATGCATATACATTATCCCCCTCACATACACATACACACACACAATGATCAGTTCCAGCCACTTCCAGCTTCCTCCCCTATCTCGGTCATTTTGAGAAGCAAGCAGTCCGAATGATGAACCCACTCTGACAGAGTGCCAGTGTTAGCATGCCTCTCCAGCAGAAACACACTTCAGCAATGTTTGCGTGTGTGTTTTATGTGTACGTACACATCTCTTGAAATGTATTCCTTTTCTTTTCACTAATCCCTTCAAGGCCGTAGGAGGAGAGCACTGGCAAATATATCGATCCACTCTTAACTTGCAAGCTATTTGTCATCATGGCCTTGGGTAAAGGGTTATGGGGGTTGGGTGTGCACGTATGATCTAGGCTAGCTGAGATTGGGACAGTTGCACACTGCACTATCAGTGTAAACATGATAGCCCATGTACTGAAGTGCACATTAGGATTTGCAAAGTATTGAATTTTAATAATCAGATTTGTTCTGATCATTTTGCACAAGTTGAAAGACGGATCATTTTAACATTTAATGTGACCGATTGTTGGAGGTTTTATAGAATCTCAGACCAGGCATAATTACAAACACTGACCTTTGATGACAGTCTGTAAAACTAAATGTAAACGCAGAGGCGATCCTAGACTGTGGGGAGTCTATCAAAGCCCCCTGCTTTTCGCTTTGACACCAAAGTCTGCGTCATCGTTTTGCTGTTCAACTCTCCTTACTTTCAAGTGATTAATTAAATCCGACTCCTGCTTCTCTCTGCTGCTGTACGGATCAGAGACTTTCAGTTTGTGATTGCTGCAACTGTCGTCTAAGCATTGATTTAAAAAAAGCGAAACAACAGCGAGGGCGGTGGACAACTAATGTTTCGGTCGTACGCCATGTAAAAGCAGCAACACTGACTACAGCGAGCCTAGTTTATCATCATTGCAATTCGTGCTAATATCATGCCTTCACATTTTTTTATGAGGTGAGTGAAGGGGGTGGCAAACCTTCACCTGGTTTACCTCTTCTGACTGTGCACTCCTGTGCAAATGACACAGTTGATTAAACAATTGCTGCATGGTTTTCTAGTGAAGAATAACTCTGACTTAAGCGTACATGGACTGGTTATCAGAACCAAGATGGCCATATTCCGTAGATAAAATGTTACTGGTGCAGACTAAGATTAGAGGCTCACTCTAAAACAAATGCCAGTGAACACATTTCTTGGATTCTGTACCCAAAATTGTTATTGATAATGTTTGCTGGGCCATAAATTGAAACTTTATAGCTCCAAGCAACAAAGTGCTTTAGGAGTGTTTTACTAATATCACAACTCCTATGCACATTATAGGTGTGAGAACCTAATGCCAGAAGACTGAATCCCTACAGACAAAACAAATGCATTCTCTGTATTATTTTTTTTTCTGTTATAATGGAGATCAGTTTGATACAGGACAAAGTGGACTTGAATACGTGCAGTTTTTCTACATGTACTGAACTAATTACTCTGGGGTGTGCCATAAGGTTGCTGTAATGAAGCTAACATTAGCTGTTCTGCCAAGCTTGTGGCTTTCAAGGGAAAATATTTTAGATTACTGCGATACCAAAAAGACGAGGGCAGGGCGATGCTGCTTGTGAAATGGATATTGTTGATACCTTTTTGGAGGACAGATAAGAGGCTTGCCAGAATCTGTTGCAAAGCTGCTGTGATCCTCAAAGCACAGCGAGCACATATGTAAGATTATCCTGCCCGTATAGAAAACAACTATGGTATACTCAACTGTATTAGCCCTGCATTTACATACAGTATGCAATCTGGCTTAAATCTGCATGTGGTGGTATCTACATGTTGGCTCTTTTGCCAACATGCAGGAGAAACATTTAGCTCACTGTGACACTGGGATTGTACAAATGTCACAGTTCAGACTGGATGGAGTTTTTTCTTGAATTGATCTTGGATAAGAAATGAAATTCCTCGAATGATTCATGGGGCTTCCCATTCTTTTGTGTTTGCCAAGTCATTCCCTGCACGGCCCTCTGGGATATGTTGTTCTTGGCAAACGTTCCCATAGATTTAATCCATTCTCCATCCCCTGTGTGTTTTTTTAATCATACTTCAGCCATTAGACATCAGTCAAATTTACAGCTCCAGCTGAACTGACAGCTGCCCCTCAAAGAAGTTAGATTACACTGGAAACAAAAGTGAGGGTGTTTCCCATCCCCCAGAGGGAGTGCTCTCTGTTTGAAGTCAAATCACTTTCTGTAGAGGCTATGTTGATACTTGGCTGTTTTGCAAAGCATCAGTAGGTTGCAATTTGCTTTTTTAAACTCTCATAGTGACTTTGCATTTTAGAAGCTTTTTGGTTACTTCAGTTAAAGCTCACGACTGTTTAAACGTTTGCCCTCAGCCTTACCCCAAGTTAACCGCCACCTCATCCCCATCACCACTAAACACACCTTTGGCCCAGTTTTTATCCAATTATAAGTGTGTGTTTCAGAGCTTTGTCTTTGCTTTTGGAGCTTAACAGATATTTAGTCCATCTGTCTCCTAAGCAGCTGCCTCGGGAAAAACTCAAAACACCTCAAAACACAAACATATAAGGGGTTTCTCTGTGCATGTTTACCGGAGCACAATGACTCAATATGGGGACAGTGGGCCTTATTCTCCTCGACTTAAGTTATCGCTCGCACACTGCCAACTGTGCTTGAATCACTCACACACTCATGCACCGTGTACTTCTTGTGTGTTTGCGTATTTGTGCGTACACACACACTGAGGAGCCATTTTCAGCCTGTTGCTTAGGCTGGCTGTAATTGTCCTGGGAATCGTCAGCTCTGTGTAATAAATCACTCCTCTGGTACACTGTGTTCTTCACTGTGGGATGGCCTCTGTGTGTGTGTAGTGTGCATGCTTAACATATCGTGAGCAGAGAAAGAACATAGTTAAGGAATAATAGGGGTTGAAAATTACATTAGGGAGGGGAAAAAGCTGCAGCTCAACAAGAGGCTCAACTTCATTTTTTATGCTTTGTAAAAAAAAAACCTAAGACAACCATTGCATGCAGTGGTGTATAATGAGGTTGTAAATTAATTTCATATAGTCCTTTTATTCTTTTGCACCTTGTGATGTTCTCTCTTGTGTTTCCATCCATTTCCCCTACAGCCTTTGCATGTTCAGACAGTACAGAAAACAGGTTGTCTGACTCTTATTTTAACACATAGGCATTTGATGTTTCTGAGGAAGCTACGGTAACGGCATAAAAATGATTGCAGATTGCATCAGGCTAAGTAGTTGTACCACAATTATCACATTATATGTAAAGTAGGGATACGATGATAACCTGATAACAACAAAAGGTGTCAAAATGTTCTACTTCCTACTGCTGCAGGAAAGAATGGGGCAGTGTGTGTTTTGTGTTTCTCAGCTGAATACAGTGCCACACATTTGCAGTGGTTCAGACTCAGGTCACAAATTTAATGACTTAAGCCTTGACAAAATTTAAAAAATGAAGACTTGCAACTTGACTTGGACTTTAACACCAATGACTCGTGACTTCACTTGGACTTGAGCCTTTTGAAAATACTTGATACCTTCCCCGAAGCCCAAAGTTTAAAATTACGTTAGTTAAAATGTGTCACAGACCAATTAAACTAATGTTAACGCTATTCATTCCCAGCAAGTCAACACTTAAGTTCCCAGATCCACTTTGTTTGAACCAATCCGACAGCATCCAGTTAAGTTACAGGAGAGAACCATAAAGATGAGCGCCAGTTGGATAAAATTTTATCAAAGATACAATTGTTAATGTACAAAAACTAGGTGGTGGTCAACGAAAAACGAATTCCAGTATGCAAAAGGTGTGGGTCAGAAATTACAGACAGAGACGCAACAACTTCCAACAAGAACGCACTTTAAAAAGCATTCGTGACTTTCAGAAAATTAATTGCTCTGTTGTTAAAATGGCATTGCATTAAACAGACTTGTTTAGATTTAAGACTTGGTGCTTGACTTGGGACTTGAGTGCAAAGACTTGACTGACTTGGTCCCACCTCTGCATGTTTATCGTACAGCAGATATTTCTGCAAGCTTGGGTAAGCAAGCACTTTGCATCTAAATAGTAAGTGCTTCTTTTGTTGCTACCCTGTTTTGGAGCTGAACAGAGAAGTTGCCAGATTGTGCTATTTGGCCAGAGGAAGCCTTGTCGTTTCATCTTTTGTCACATTAGGGCTATTACATGGTCACCACTTTGTTTTATTGTGGCAGTGCTCATCTCTGACCTTGTTAGTGTTTGCTGTTCTCTTTTCATCAACTCTTTCTCTGTTCCTTCTTACTCCTTTTTGTCCGTTTACTTCCCTGTAAACCTGCAATCTTCCTCAGTTTAAACACATTGTCGAGCACCAAAAGAAGCTTATCTCCTCACAAAGGCCAATGGATATCAGGTGCCTCTTTACAAATTTACTCAATGAGTACAAAGGGGACACCTTTGCCCTGGATCTCATCTCTAATATTACACATCCACAATGGATCCCTCTAGATTCAGTACAAGATCAAGGCCCATAGCTCATTCAGAATTTTCTGTGGAAGAGGACCATTCGGTCACATTGAGAGCGCGTGTTTGTGTGTGTGTGCTTCACTCTCTGTTTCACTCTCTGCAGTCCAGAGCTTTCCACTGTTGCTCAGAGCAGCGTGGGGTTCATTGAGTTTCCAGGGGTTGCTGGGTTCGCGGTGCTGCTGAGAGCTAGTTCGCCCAAAGTCCTGTCCTTGAACTGTGTAAGAATATGCTGCTAGGGAAAGGCTTTTCAGACTGAGTGACTGCAATAGTTGAAGTCAGGCCAGCTGACTGGAAGCCAGGCGAGACAAATCCTGGGCTACTTGCAAGTATTACACAGTGGCCAGCGGAAAGGGGATGCTTAAGTAGAACATCACATAAAGGGTTTTCTTGTCACTTTTAATTTCGGACACTTGATTAGGCCATGGTTAAATTTTCAAAACTATTTCATAGCAAAGAAGATGATGGATCAAACTGGCCCTGAGAAGTTCCTCTGAAGGGCTTAACCCTTCTACCAAAATTTCTCAAACTGACATTCATCTGGTGGGTGGAAACTTGTGGGGTTTTCTCAAGGTGAAATAACAAAATACTTGACATGTTGGTGAAGCAGTCACACACCCAAAGGAGTGGAAGTGTCTAAACTGCAAGGAAAATTCCTGCATTCGGCCCTGTTTGGCTGCTGTAAACTGAACTGCCCCACAGGACAAGAGCTGTTTTCTATCAGGAGTTCCAGGCTGTAACCAGAGGCCAAGCTATCTAGCTAGCAAAAGACTTCTGTATTCAATTATAGCAAAAAAAAAAAAAAAAAAAAAGCAGAGAGAATGCTAAAACAGTAGGCTGGCATGTCTGATGCAGGCTAGCTCCATGCCGGTACGCACACGCAGCTTTGTTTGTTTTAAGGGTGCATGCACATTTAAAAACCACCGTAAACCGCAGTATTCACAAATAAGGACAAAAGAATGTTATAAAGTTTTCCTCTCTGCTATCTTTCTCTCTACCTCCTCACCTCTCTCCCACAACAAGTTCCCTTTAAAGCCAGCCCAGAGAGAAGGAGTGTGAGTGTTTGTGTGCCAAGCGGCAACCGCCATCGCCAAAAGCTGAAGCCAATGTGGAAGAGCCTTAAGATGGAGCACAAGTAATGGTTGCTAGATGCTGGCTCCAAAAAAATCTCCAACTGCATAGAATTCAATTGAAAAGGTCCCAAATTTTCTCTGGAAATACCAAGTCATTAATTTTTTTTTCTCAGAAAAAGTTATCCCCTCAACAACTTTTAAACTCTCTGTTTTGTTCCTTGATGCTGATTTTGAGAATTACTGTATCACTAGGGAGATATAAGGACTTTGACAGGAGTGTGTTTGATTTATTGACAGGTGTCTCATCCTGTTAGCCTCAGTTACAGTCCCAGATGGCAGCAAATTGAAAGCAAAGCTTTGACATGTCACTGTGGTTGACTTCACTGATATTATGCCCATATTTTCCTTCAGGTGTTTAGAAGTGCATGTTGGGTATAATGTGCTCGTTGGCTGACCTACAGCAGTTCTTCACTGGCAAGCTTTATGTCCTCATGTACCAGCTAAAGCTGCCAGCTGAAGAACTGTTGTGGTCGGCCCTTTCCTGCAGTGAAGACCCGTCCATCCCCAGGAGTGACATGAGGGTAATGACCCAATCAAACCCAGCCCTCTCGCAGTCGTGGGAAATAATAAGCATCGTCCGTCACCCTGTTACTTATGCGGCACGTTTGTGTGTTGAGATTCTTACCATGACACCTGCCGTATCATGTAACAAAAGCATTGCATCATGGGACAGCACACTCATTTCTGTCATTTTGGGTTAGTTTTCACAATTGCTGTGCAGTTTGGTGTTTGTTTTTAATGATATGTTATGATAATGTTGTTGGTACAGTGTTGGCACAATTTTAAGTTTCACCTGGCTTGCATCATCCCCAAAATAACACATTTTAGTCGAGCATCAGCAGTCACATTCAGGCCTTCTCTCCCTCTCATTTCAGGCTTGGAGTACGACTCCTCGTTAAAATTTAAAGGAAAAACAAACATCTGAAATAGATTTCTTGATACTCAAAATTTATTTGGGAAATTTCTCTCGGAGGAAATTAATACAACACAACCCTCCCAAAGTTTAGAGGCTGTCCGCTAATGCTGAGAGCTCAATAGATTTGTAATTACAGCCAAAGCTAATAAAGTTGAAAGCTAAACAGCACTGACAAAGTGACTCCATTTTATGTCTATACTAATAATGATGCTAATACATTTTTAGATAAATCTTAAGTGATGGTGGTGACAGTGGATAGAAGTCATGCTCTGTATTTGTGTGCTTATAGTTTTGTCATAAATATTGATTTATCGATGGATATGGATATCGATGTCAGCTGTGTTTCCCTGCTCTCCCTTCTCTCCAACAGCGAGTTCACACATACACTTCAGTGCCTACAAAGCCCTGCGTCCTCTCACTCCCTCACAGTGCCGTGTTCTTGTCACTCATCTTACGCTTCAGTTGAATATAATAATTTGCAGGTTTTGTTATAGCCTAAAAGAATGGTAATTAGCTCTATCTGATTTTTTTTTTACTCACTGGTAACTGAAAAAACAAAGATTACGAATTAAGAAAAAAAGGTTTTTGTTTTTTCTTGCTCTTTATTGCCTTTTGAATGTGAACAAACTCAGTGGCTGTGCACTACCTCAAAACAAATAGTTTTCATTAATTTTTATTTAAATTAATTACATTTTGTAATTCTGCTGTTCTTTGCTTCTAGCAAAGACAATAAAAGTTGTCGTTTTCATGTTATAGCCTTGTCATATTTATCTTTTAATAAAAATTGACAATTTTAAGCTCTCAATGTTGTGTCAACTTTTCCTATTAATATCGAAAATAGTATTCAATAGATATTTTTCAAGTCATTAGATTAAAGTTAAAAATTCCAGTATCATCATGACAACACTAGCGTTTAATGAATATTGAGAAAAAACTAAAACTAAGAGCCCTTAAATAAGAAATGAACTGATAGACAGGTGAAGTCTGCTGCCATCAGTATTCTCTGAGTCATAAAAGACACAACATTTCTCCTCTCTAACAACCTCTGAGTGTCACGCAGAAGAGCATGCATAATAACAGACAGACAGACATCTTGTCTGTGACCCTCAGCGGTCATAAATCGAACTTCAAGAGAGAGGGCAATGCCCGGAGCAGGATATGAGAGCGAAAGTGTCCCTTTAAAAGCTGCCAGCCAGAGTCGAACAGAGGGAAGGAATGTTCTGAGGCCTTAACAAAACCAGATGCCCCGGCTTACTCTCCCTTGCACACATGCTCTCTGTTGCCTTCTCTCACTCCTCGAGCTCTTACTTAACACCGCAGATGGAAGCAAAAACTGAGCAGACTCCCTCCTCAGCCTGCCTGAAGTACATCGTCTTCTCTATCAACTACCTTTAGCGGCGACTTGCTCCCAGCTCGCTGTCTGTGTCCCAATCTCCTTATCGTCTTGTCTGCTCCTCTTTACCTTTCTGTCCTTATGCTTGGCAGACCTTTTCCTCACCCCCCCCCCAACTACACCCCCACAATCCTCCCTCACTCCAGTGACACACACACACACACACACACACACACACACACACACACACACACACACGGGAAACACCAACACGGATTATTCCACTCTCTCTCCTGTACATCCTCTTCAGGGAGAACTGCCAGTACCTGCATTAATGCGCCACACCAACGCGTAGAAGGGTCACACCTTGACCTTGTGTGTTGTAGGTTAGTCAGTTAGTTAGGCCAGTGCCTCGCGTGCCTGAGCCGCTCCCGGGGAATCAGCCTGTGAGTGCATTAAGAGATTGTAAAAGGGGGGGGATGCACCTGCAGTAAGAAGAATCTACCTGACGCTACAGTACAGAACCATTTTGCTCTATGACAGCATATATTTGAATTCACTTGTGTGTGTGTCTTCCTCCCGTTTTCCCACCCAGATGTGCCACGCCTATGCCACTAGACCTGGGTGGCCTGTACCTGTGCCTGCGCCAGCTGCTGTGCCAGCTGTGCAGGGTGAGCAAGCAGAACAGCATCACAGAAAGAGACGAACAGACAGCTGCTGCAGACAGAGAGACGGAGGAGCAGCATCAAAGGAGCGCCGAGTCAACCTACATGCCATCAATCATAATATATTTATTAGCTCGGTTATTTTGCAGCTTATTATCACGTCGCGAGCATTTAAATTTGGAATTGAGGCTGTGTAATTTGTTCTGCAGTCATACGCTGAAGATTTGTCTTACAGCTACTGAAATTGTGTTTTGTCTTTATCCATTTTCAGCTTTTGTGACTCCTAATTTTAGCTTAATTTTTGATCAATAAAACAACTAATCATGATCCTTTAACACAACATTAAGAGTCCTGGATCACCTTTCTAAAACTCTACATTAAAGTAAGAGAAGGCAAAAGTCTACAAACAGTACACTGGCAAACAGTAAATTTGAATACTGTATATGTGCTCATCTTGCCTTCGACGAGGAGTTCAGTTGTCTGGGGCTGAACTCCAGCACATTAGTGTTCCAGGCTCCAGGCTTATGGACTTAGCAAACACACTTCCTGTTGGAGACGTACATTATACAGCCAGGCAGAACATAAACAATAATCTTCTTAAGGTGTGAGCTCTGTGAGCAGTAATAGCAAGCCCTTACGATAAAGCAATTTACTGTATCTAGTGACTAGTAATTGGTGGGTGGGTGGGTGGGGGTGGGGGGGTAGTGCTTTTGCGCAATCAAATGGCACTTAACATGGACTACAATTATCACGATATTTTGTTGACTTTGGTTAAGATTAATTTCTGTCTACCTGCACGGATACCATACTAACCCTGCATTCACGTGGGGTCGGAATAATTTGAAAAAATTAGTTCCTGACTGGGAGAATTTACGTTAACGCCCTATCAAGTCAGAACAACTCAGAAAGTTGTGGAAAATTTTCATACACGAGTTGAGATAAAAGATGAAAGTAAATGTTGAGTTGATGTTAACAAACTTATTATTCACATACTGCATGCAATTTTTTGCTCATATGTAATTTATGATATGGTATTAGCCTGTAATTGTTAGTTGCTGTGTACATAGAGTGACCTAATTTCATTAGAAAAGTTATTTCTTAGCATTAGTCAGATAAAGCAATATTTGAGTAGTTTCAGAGGATGTGCTGGTTTAGCAGAAGGTCTGGGACAAAATTACTGTGTAATATAAAGCTTCAAAATGTTATTGTTTTTAAATGATTTGCAATAAAAAACAGCACTTCTTCTTTATAGCATTCATGTTGTTTCCACATTACGACATAGAGCTTACGAGCTCACCAAAGTCAAAAGAGCGACTTCCAAACTTGGGAAATGGGACCAACTGAGGAGCATGTGAATGCAGCAGTGTTCTCAATTCATATTAAATACCAAAACATTTTAATAGTGCAAACTGACTTAGAATATAGAGGAGCATAGGTGAAATTAACAGCATTAACAGTGGCTCATTTAGGTGTCACCGCAGGCTATAGTGCTAATGAGCCATCCATGGACTGCAGCCATAATACATGTTATTGATTACACTTGTGTTTTCCATGCTATGACATGGTAACTGCAAAAGGTCTGCTGCGCCGAAACTTAAGATGGCTGTCAGTTAGTCAGTCATTTTTACAATTAGTGAACTTTTCCCCATCGCAGTCTTTTAATCAACATCAGGCAGGCATCTGCTGAGGGTTAGTTAGCGCACAAACAGCTCAGCAGGCTATAATCTGTCTTAGCTGTTTGAGCTCAGTGAGAGATAGAGACAGGCTGAGGAAAAAGCAGATAATGTTTTTTTTCCACATCTGTAAAGACAAAAGTAAATCATTTAAAAAAGGGTAGCCAACTGGAGGAGCATCAGTGTTTCTCTCAATAGATTGGTGTTCATTTCAAATGGTAATGACAGCATTGTAGCATGAGAAACTACTTATATTTCAGTTACTTTGGTCTTTATGTCTCAAAACAAAAAAATTGGAATGATGATCTGCAGTGCCATCAAATGCCAAAAGTCTGAGCTTTGCGTGGACGCCTAAGACCAACCCAGACAGTTTTCCCTCCAGGGATAGGGTTGCCAGTGCCCTTTGGAATATGTAACACCAGTCACATCTTTGCACAGCATGTATAGTCATCAGGCCATTGACTCTGACCCCTAGCTGTTAGTAGATTAACTTCATCTGTTCAAGTTCATCTGACCCTCACAGAGAAGGTCACAGAGACTTCCTGCTGTCTTTTCAAGAAGATAAATCTAATGCTGCTCTCTGTCCACTGTAGAGATACTCTGCCTCAGGACATCTCAATAAGATCTGATCAATGTTTCTTATCACTTCTCGTCTCATTGTGGTGCTTTCAATTTAATGACTAATGGAGTGATACGTAGAAAGTCTGGGAACAAAGCACTAATGGACAAGATGCACATGTGCTTGATTTTTAGATAAGTTACAAGCATTTGTGTGAGTGTGTAGGAATTAATAAATTCCAAATGAGTAGAGACAGGCTGTTTTTTTACACAGTATTCTCTGGTGTAGTGTCTGCTGTACAGCCCTTGTTCACCTCTTAAGTCAAAGCAGGAAGAAGCTCCAAGGCCAGGTCTGAAGAGGTTTACAAACCTCTCCTAAATTCTTCCCTGTGGGTGAAATCATGTGAAAGCTGCTTAGGCAGATTATCCCTGCCTCGACGGCAGCTGGCATTGAGATCTTCGGGAGTGCACCTGACTCAATACTGTTGGTGACGCAACCGCAGCCTGTGGCGCAGCGTGCTCCCACAATCCTCCATGACCTTTAGCCCCCAGAGGAAAAAGTGCGTCTTGTGGCCCAAAGCAAGCAGGACTGAATCAGGAGATCGCACATATACTGTCAGGGACAGGATGATGGTTTCCTGAACTTATTTCCATCATTGTCCACTGTGTTTATACAGTCTGGAGACAGGCATTCAGTGTCTGACAATAAGATATACTACAAAATCTGAACAAAGAAATTAATAAAATCCTTTTAAAAAGTATCAACAATACCTGAAAAATGTAATTACATTACAAAATACAGTTGTGACAAAACTTAATGATGCAAATATCAATGACGGAGAAGGTTAATTCTAAGGGAATACTATCTTGTCGCTGCAGCTCTCCACCAGCTTCCAGGTATATAAGAATATTAATGTATGCTTAGCAACCTACTCTGTATTTTGTGTGTAATACAGACTGTAAGAAGATATCAAAAGGCTCGGTCCATTTGTAGCAGCTGCTTTAGGCCATTTAAAATCTGGGGAAGTGAATTTTGCCCATGTGTGCTCACATTTGTCAGACGCTGACAATTTACACGTAGATGGAAAGTGTCATTTTTCTAAATTAGGTCCAGACATAAGTAGAAGAACGGCCTCCTTCCAAGTGTATTTTAATGAGATCCCAAGTGCACTGTCACCTCATGAAAACACAATGCTCTAATAAAATACATGTCCTATCACACTCAGCCACTGAGGCAAGTTTTATTAAAAATGAATGCTTCGCATGGGAGCTTTTGCCAGGTAAGAGGAGCGGAAAGAAATATCAGCGTCACAGCAATAGTTTGCTAAAGTGAGGTATGCGTTTTTTTCCTCAGCTGATGCAGAGGTAAACTATGGCGCTGGGACCTGTTGGAATACTCTCCATTCTTGAAAAAACTACAATTTCAGGGGCCGTTACGCAACCTGCAAAAGTTAAATATACTAAAAGCACTGTCTAGACAACAGCTGTAGACTTTCAGGAGGTAAGTACACAAAAGAAGAGAAATAAATGGCTGCCAGATAAAATGCTAAACTTACAGAGGCCAGGTTCATTTCTCTGGGGCTAAAAAAAAAAGAAAGTGCCGAAAAACTGCAGTTCCTCAGATGGCCACTTGAGTTTGGCTCCAAAAGCGAAGCGATTCCCATAGACCCCCGTGTAAAATGCCCAAATTTACAGCAGAAATAAACAGAGAAGAATGTTTACAGTCTGCAGCACCACAATGCAAGGCCCCTTCCTACACCACAAAACATGCAAATAAAATAGTGAGGATACTTAGCATTTTAAATGCACAACAGAATTGACAGAGCACTTGAGGACACTGGACACAATTTATTGGACTGACTAACTGTTGAAGCTTTTTTTAACATTAGAAACTATAAAGTGTTAGAACCGCTGTCAAGCTGTCGGAGGCAATAATGTTGAAGCTGCAGGGCCCACGGTGGACTCACTGCTGGGCTGTCTCCAACATTTATGATGTATTCTTTACATGAAAATAGAATGACATTCTATTTATGACTTTTCCTGTCAATCAAGGTCTTTGCAATCAGGTAGGCCTGTTTCATCCTCGTTGACCTCGCTATTGCTTTCTAAATCTTCCTGATTGGCTCTGACATACATAACAAAGAAGACTTTGGACCAGCATGCCAATATTGGCTCTGAAAATGCATTTTAACATGATGCGCATCCTATGTAATTATAATTTTTAGAAATTATAAAAACTTTTTTTTTTACTTCAGTCAGGACCACTTTAGTCAAAGAAAACTATATTTCCATTTGCAGTATTATATTTTGCAGTATGGCTGTGTCCTGGGGCCTCTCTGCCTTTCCTCAGGTCTATGCAGAGAGCTTCTGTGGAAAGCCTAAGGTGGAGAGAGCACACCTCTCTGCCCTTCCATGCACTTACATGAAAAGCCTAAAGCAGAGAGAGCACACCTCTCCGCCCTTCCATGTGCCAACATGTAAAGATTAAGGCAGACAGAGCAAACCTCCCTGCCCTTCCTTGTGCTTTTGTGGAAGACCTTAAAGCAGAGAGAGCACACCTCTCTGCCATTCCATGCACCTACATGGAAAGCCTAAGGCAGGGAGAGCAGCTGCAAAGACCCCCGGAAACAGAACACAGCCAGCATCAATGACAAACAGAAATGACATTGATAAGTCAGACACAGCATGAAGAGGAGGAGCTGGAGTCTCAAAGAGCATAGCAGCTTGCAGAGGAAGCAGCAACAGTAGGCAGGCCAGAGCAGTTTAAATAGGGCGTCCTGAATGAAATTCGCCAATTGGTTGCATAAAGAGGAATCATGTGATCTATCAGCTGACTCCCTTCATCTATCAGATGCTCCATCAGTTGATTGTTCTGTTTGGGATCAGCTGATGTAGCTGAGATGTAAGCTGAGCTTGACATTGTGTCCTGCCTGAGCTAACGCTATGCTCAATTCTTCTAACAGTTGTTGACAGGACTGCGGGTCCCCACCCCCTCACAGGGGCTGCGCTACAGGCTACAGTCTTGCTCGCAGCCCCAGTCTTGCTCATAGGGCTGCGCTACAGTCTATGAGCAAGATCCACACCTCTGTGCTCCACAGCTCCACCCTCCCATCTGAATATGGTCACTTCTGGCTCCAAAAGTCCAAGATGGCTCAAGGCTTCAAAACGGGAGTCCACAAGCCAATGGGTGATGTCATGGAGGCTACATCCATTATCTTTTATACAGTCTATGGTTCTAACTCCACATCCTTTTTCACCACAAACTCAGCTATACTCAGCTGTAAGTCTGAGTCATCATTTTGTCAATTTAATGAAGTGTAAACCTGCTGGGAATCCAAAATACAGGCACCCATAAAACTTACAAATCCATAGAGATAATCACTCAGATAATTATTACAGAAAACACTGTTAGTGGCATGAGTGAGAAACTGTGTGAAACCATATGAGCACTCATCTCAGCTGGTGTTCACATGATATATGAAGTTATATTACTATAAATGTCTATAAATAGACACACTCCAGAGGGTTTCCTCTGTTTTCTGTAAGAGAAAAAAAGTGCAAATAACCGTATTGATTTAATGCGAGTATTCACTTGATGATATAGAAAAATTTGTGAACTGCACAAAAATGTCAGCAGCTCACTCATGAGAATTGAAGAGTAATTGTAGAAATGTCAGCAGCTGAAATGTGGTGAGGTCTGGTTTTTCTCATGCTGGCTTTCTTCAGGGTTGTACAGTCATAGTTTAAACGTAGGGAATCTGTCACCGTGGTCTTCTGTTTTGTCTCATTCAGCTGATTTATGGGGGGCTCCCTGGCTTTGATAAATGAACAAGGAATAAAGCAATATATTGAAACAGTCAATAACTGTCTGGGCTTTTTGTCATATTTACCGCATAATGGATATGACCATAAATCATATGAGGACCTATGGTATGAGCAGCATGTTACAGGCCTCCATCTCCTCAAAAAATACTCAGCCTTTTTATGAACTTAAGCCAAAATTTTCTATTTTTCATGAATGTTTTAAGTGTGGAAATCCAGGTGAAGATCCAATCAGCAACTAGACTGAGTTTTGCACTGAAAATCTGTTTTTTAACCCTACACATTTAATATAGTATTCTACTGCTTAATAAAAGTTGAAATTTTCATTCATTGTGTCACAAAAAGGTTTAAAATCTGATCTGAAACAAATAAAGACCAGGGATTGGGAGATTATACAAAGTAGCCTATACACCCACTTACCACAGTGCTTAAGCCAGAACACTTCATGTCTCAAAGGGGCCCCTACCCGTGATGTGTTCTACACATTGCAGCCGATACTTGGCCGGCACAGAGCTCCCAAAATAGACGGTAGTTCCAGATAGGTGGGATGTGAGGCGAAAGAGAGAGAAAGTGGGAAAGGCAGAGAGAGTGGGACGCAGGCTAGTGTAACAAAAGGAAAGAGGAATGGTATTGTGTGTCTGCAATCTGCTGCCTGCACCCTGCACTCCTAATTCACATTTTTTGTGTGTGTGCGTGTGTGTCTGAGTGTCTGTGTGTGTGGTGACGTCAGTAAAGGTGATCTTGTTAGTCTGGTGCTCTTCAGTGAAGGTACATTATGTAATTCTTCAGAAAATCTGACCAGTAGTAGCCAGACAGTCTTGTTAAATGGCTGTGATGGCCACACACACACACACACAGAGTGCAACATGTAGATACAGTATCAAACCAATTCACAATACAGTGTGGATATAAACACACCCACTGTGATGACTTCTCCTTGAGTCCACATAATAAAGCAGAACACAGAGGCCCATACATGTCTATGCGCTGGAGTGGGCTGTGGAGAGTGGAGGCTTACCCAACAGAGTTAAAAATAACTGGACGGCCTGCACCTTAAGACGGTTTTGTCTGGGTGGAGGGCGCTCACAGTTCAATGTAACCTGACAACTTAATCCCTTGTAAGAGAGAGAGAGAGGCAGAGGGAGGCTGGTGAGCGCAGGGCCGTCTAGGATTTCCAAGCTACTGTTGCTTATTAGCACTTGGAGAAGAACAGCAAACATTGGCTCTTTTTTGGATACAGTTCAGCTTGTAATACACGCGTGTGCACACTGTGGGCACATTCACTTATAAACAGACACATTGTTCTGCTACTCTTTTCCACTGAGGCTCACATTATTAATTATTTTTTTCTAGAAATGGTAACGTGCATGTCTTAACTTGCCTTAACTTTTTCACAACTCTTCACAGTCAGCACTAAGGCTGGGGATCATTTGAAATATTACAAAACCATGACCCTTAAAGTGATACAGATACTACTACAGTCCTTCATTTGATACCTTTTCTTTCCTACTTCATTCGATGACCATTATGTGACTGGAACCATTCAGTTGCGTAAAATGCTCCCATACTTTCATGGTGGCATCTCGGCTTGCTGAGTTTGACAGTCAAATGCACCACGCTCAACTTCACCTCACCACAGACTGTATGTGCTGTAGCTGCTATGGTAGTGAGCCGATCATACATATATTTAAACTAAAGATTGCCTGCAGGAATAGGTTGCAAGCAAAACCATACAAATGGTCTTTTTTTTTCTTTTTTTTACCAGATCTGGGTGCAAAAAGGATCGAATGCAAGTATCGTTTGGCTGGAGATGTTTCAATGCTACATGGTACCGGAGTTATTTCGGGCATTAACTTAAAAAAAAATTGTTACGGATACCCAGCCCTGGTCAGTGCAACAGAGGTCAATGTGAACTAAACTGCTGTACACCTTGCTGGTACCTTTAATTCTTCGTGGCATAGATTCAACAAGGTGTCGAAAGCATTCCTCAGAGATTTTGCTCCGTATCGACATGATAGCATCACACAGTTACTGTTGCCTTTCTATCATCTTGAACCAGTCTGGCCATTCTCCTCTGACCTCTGGCATCAACAAGGCATTTTCACCCAGAGAACTGCTGCTCACTGGATAGTTTCTCTTTATCGGACCAACCTCTGTAAACCCTAGAGATGGTTGTGTGTGAAAATCCCAGTAAATACTCAGACCAGCCCGTCTGGTACCAACAACCATGCCATGGTCAAAGTCACTTAAATCACCTTTCTTCCTCATTCTGATGCTCAGTTTGAACTTCAGCAGGTCGTCTTGACCATGTCTACATGCATAAATGCATTGAGTTGCTGCCACGTGATTGGCTGATTACGTGTACCTAATAAAGTGGCTGGTGAGTGTGTGTTCATAACATAAATAACATAAAATTACTGTAAATCAGACCGCAGTTTGCACCATTCTGCTACATCTACATTTAAAACGGAACGGAAATCTGGATATTAAACACATTGCCTCTCTTCAGTCCTTGATGACTTGAGCAGAGGAATGGGAGCAAATGAGGTGTAATCAAAAACGTTTTGTAGTCATATGGAATGATGTGGCGTGTCACCGTTCTCTTCCAGTGACAGAGCGGTATATAGGCTTTCCCAGGACAGTGTCACTTTACTTTCCCTAATGGAGGTCAAAAGTTTAGGCCCACCTGCCACATGCTCAGATGTCCATCTTGGACGAATGACTGCTGGATGTCTGAACCTATCTGCAGAAGATTGCAAAAAGGTGTGATGTGGATGTGGACACAGAAGGCAGTGTTGACTACCACTGCTGTATTTCTGTATCTGTAGCATCCTATACATGTATACTAAATATGCATAATTAGCTCCACTAAGGAGGTTATGTTTCCAGTCCAGTCTGTTTGTTTGCCAGCAGTATTACAGAAAGACTACTGGCCAGATTTACATGAAACTTGGTGGAGGGGTGAAGCACAGGCCAAGAAGGAACCCATTAAATTTTGGAGAAGATCAGAATTGCAGGGCGGTCACACAAATTATTTTTTACTTTCGTTAACAGTGCAAGATAGGGTATTTGGCCTTGGCCGAGGTCTGTGCTCTCTGAGTGCCCCTCTGGTTTTGAATTGAATTACTGGAATACTTAAGTTTTATTTTGTGCACTTGGAGTTACTCTTTGCAATAATGGCAGAAAAAAAAAGAAAAAAATATCAAGCCTACTGAAGCACAGTGCAACATTTCTGATTCATTTCCATGACATATACTGTAGGCTAGTACAATCCATGCAATAATAACAGCAAAGATCTTTTTGTTGTAACTGAATCTTGGTTTATGCTAAATTAATAAGACAATCATGACACTGTCTAAAGCTCTGTCTGTTGTTAATGTTTTAGGGTCATTGTGTAACAGGGGACAAAATGTTGCTTTTGGGAGACAGCTGTTGTCTGTTCAGGTACAAGAGTTGATTCTGAGCAGTGTTTCATTTGCTGTAGTGCATTTTGGATGAGAGATTAACTGATCTGCTGAGTTGCATGGTGGTAAGAGAATGGTCTAAACAATATTTAATAAGTGAATTCAGCATATGTGAGGAATGTTTTAGCACTTGCAGACAAAACTGTAAAAGGCAGGTCATTGTAGCTGGAGTTAGGGCTGGGCGGTATGGCAAAATGTTCATATCACGGTTTTAAGAAAAAATCATATCAGTTTCACGGTATTTCACAGTATTTTGCTCAGGTTCGGCCAACTTGACATGCTGCTGTGTTGTGCTATGGCTTATTCAAGTGCCAGAATTTGTTATTTACCTGACAACGCCTGAACACACGCTCTGCTCCTTAGTGCTGTGCTCAGTTATAACTGTTTCGGACTCGGCCGTCTTCGGTCAGGAATATGCGGCCCGAGCCGTGCTCTAGTGTGCTCACCTGTGTGTGTGTGTGTGCTTTGTGTGTGTGTGTGTGTGCGTGGGTGTGTGCGCATCGGGGCGAAACTCGTGCGCGATACAGAGGGCAGAGGAGAATTGTAAACGTCGGTGCGCCGCTGCTAGTTGCATGTAGGGGAAACACTGCTCTTTTTGGTATGAGTTCTTCTGGGTCATCGTGTACAGTTGCTTCACTTTCAGGACTCTCTCCGGCAGCCATTCTCGCCTCTAAACGTTTCTATATGCTCTCACTCTCGCCTGCTCAAGCGCGCCTGTGGTGTGCAGCAGTGAAATGGGTCCCCGCTGAAACACTTTCCCGCCGCTGTTTGGGCTATTCACCGGTATTGCGGTATATGAAAAATTCATATCATAATGAAAATAAATACCGGTTTTCGGTACGAACCGGTATACTGCCCAGCCCTAGCTGGAGTATATGTTTAGCATTGTAGGTGAAAAATCAAGATTAAAGAAGTCATTTTGGGACATGTGCTCATTCATTTCTTGCAGAGAGTTAGATAAGAACAGTCACCACACCCATCCAAGAAATAGCATTGTATTTGTTTCATAATTGAGCAAGCTAATAAAACCCTAGGTCAGTGTTGCTGTGTGGCAACTGCAGAGTCTTACTTCTATCCTGGATCTGAGTATCACAGATATCACAGATCTGTGGTGCGGCAACTTCTGATTAAGAAATTTAGAGATCATTCATAAAGCTGAAAAAGCATATTTCTGATTTACAATCATACAGTATTGTAAAGATATTAAAATATTTTGCTTTTTTTCTTCTCACTGCAAGTAGTGAATGTGGGCGCCTCCAAGTTTCCTCTAATTTTACTCAAGTGAGAAAGAGGAAGCTGAACCTATCCTCTGGTGTCATCCTTTGGATGCGTGCCCATAACCAGAGGCAGCTTTTGGGTGTTTTAAACAGGAAAGTTCAGCAACCGAGGATATAGCTATAACCAGTATTTTCTTTTCTTTAAAGAGAGATAGAAAGCAGGAAGGAATGGACAGTTAAAAAGCAGGACAGAACGAAAGGCAGAAAGCAGAAAAGGAGGAAAGACATAAAGCAGGTAAAACCAAAACCAGGGGAAGATAAAAGGTAGAAAGCAGGAAAGAATGAACCATAAAAAGTAGGAAAGAACGCAAAGTAGAGAGCAGGAGAGAACGAAAGGTAGAAAATAGGAAAGAAGGAAAGATAGAGAGCATGAAAGAACAAAAGGTAGAAAGTGATAGAGCCCGTTAAGTGCATGCAAGTGTGTGTCTGCTCACCACATGCAGCACCCATGTGAGAGCATGCTGACCTTTGATTTTAGACGCATGCGACAACCTGACCAGGACCTGACTGCGTGTTTGTGTGTGTGTGTGTGTGTGTGTGTGTGTGTGTGTGTGTGTGTGTGTGTGTGTATCTGGGAGTGTCCCTCTCTGTGTGCATCTCACGCATACTTGAGGAAATTGTCAATAGTTGCTCATGAAGACCAGGACCAGCTCAGCCCTGTCCTGCCCTCTGAGGCACATGGTCCACATTAAAGCCATCTTCCACAAGGGCGTGCTCGCCATCAGGTTCTCCAGTCGAACGTCTGGCTATTTCAGTGGCTGTCCTTACGTTAGGAAATGACATTGCTTTTGAAATAGGGCTTCTGAGTGGATAATCTTTCCCAGGAGTGTTAGCAGAGACTTCCAAGTTCACTGGGTTTGTGCTCAGTCATGCAGAGTGTAACAGTGGACTGTGATACTGTAAGGCTGGGATCGATGCATTATTCACATAACTTGGTTTAGCTCCAGAGCTCCAAAGCAATACAGCCCAGTCTCCTTTTAAAGATATACACTGCACCTCAGGGTGGTAAGTTAAAATCAAACTATATTGTGCAGAGGGCTGCACAATGAAGCCGGCTTAGTGGCTTAGTGAGGTATGTTGGGCCTAAAGCCAGAGTTCTCTGTCCTATGTCCTATGAAGATGGCTCTCTTTTAACCTTTAATCTTTCAATGCTGAAGACTTAACCTGGTCAAGACCTTTATTTTCAGTTTCAGCTTGAAACTGGCTAAAAAGCACCTTTCAGCTCCTTTGAGCGGCCTCACTTTGTAGTAAATGTCAGTCTACGAGCGATACAGATTCTCAGCTGAAGGAATGTATTATAAATGCGCATTATCCAATTTGTTGAGCCATGGCGTTACATAAATGCCACTGAATAGAGCCGTGTAGCACTTACTGGATGAAGAATACATTAATAGTTTACTATATGATTAATCAGGATGATGTTTACTTGCATATGAAATGCGGTATTATTCCTTCAAAGCATACCATGATAGCCGTGTCTCAATTCAGGGGCTGCAGCCTTCGAAGGCTCCATTTGAGGACCGATTGTGTCACATCAGTGCGACCAAGGCTGTCCCATTTCGAAGGCTCCTTTCCCAGAATTTGGAGGATGCAACAAATGAATCGTTCATGGCCCAGCCTATCCCAAGATGCAGTTAAGTTAACGAACAGTTGTTAACTAGCTAATGGTTGACTGTTGTTAACATTACCGTTAGCTAAAAGCACACAGCTTAAATAATCTTGATTAAATAAGTTTACCTGAAAACAGTCCTCCATCAGCCTGAAACATATCAAACGGCGGCGTCTCCGGCAGTGAATCATCTCCTCAAGTACTAAATTAAAAAATACATATATATATATTTAACAGTCTCTGGGTCCATGATTTAGGGCTAACTAATTTACTATCTTACTCCTTCTTTTGTCAAGCACAGCTGGTTGCTAGGTAACAGTAACGTCAACTGGTCAGGGCGAGAACAACTGGTGATGCAACCAGAGAATCCTTCGCAAACCAGACTGTCCATTTTCGGACATCATTCGGTTTGGCTAATGCGGTCTTCAAAGGAAGTGGCCGATGTTGACTGCAAAGGCCGCGTCCTTCAAAGGCTGTAGCTCCTGAATTGAGACACAGCTGATGTTATCACTTTAGGTGAGACTTTCATGCTTGTTCCTGATTTGCTGAAGTCTCTTTCACACTGCAATTTACAGGTTGGTCTATTGTGTTTATTACACAATATTAAATCAGTAAAATTCTTTGACTTTGATTTGTCCAAAAACTAAACTAAAAACTAAACTTATTAAGGGACGGTTTCAGAACTAAATGTAGTTCTTGAGTATCAAGTTTGAATCTGCTGCATTGAATTGAATGTTTAGGAGGCACACAATCAATCAATTTTATGAGTTAAATGACATGTTCCCAACTGGTTTTATGTGATCGAGTACAGAGCCTGAAGCAGATAGCCTGAGTAAACAGAGCGAGTTAATAACCACCTTTGTGGTACCCATTATCTCTGACTGAGGGTTTAGGGTTTGTTGAGCCAGATAAGGTAAAGACAGCCCGACTCTGTTGAACTGGCTTCGTTGGACAGCCCTCTGAAGTCAGTCTACTGGTTGCACATTTCATGATTTCTCCACATGTAGAAGAACAAGAATGGCTTAGAGTTTCAAATTAGCCTGAAAAGATAATTGTGTTGCTTCTTACTATGATTTGCTTGTTTTTGGGAAACAGATGTGAGTCAGAGTTGAACCAAGGTGCTGGTGTGTTACAGGCAGTGAAACTAGGTTTAGCTGATTTAAAAAACAAAACAAAACAAAAAAACTGTAATTTGATATTTATCTATAAAATAAACACTACACAACTTTCCAAAGATTATAAATGAATAGAAATATTTCACTGCACCCCAAATTGTGAATTTTATAAGTTTAAAATCACATTTGTCTTCTGTGGAGTCCCTGCATCTTTTTATAGCTTTATCCAACTGCTTCTAAACAGGTAGACGATTTGTCTTAGGGACCAGGCCAGGTTAAGTGTATTGAGGTCAGACAGGATGGCCGCTGAACAGCACACGTTTAATCCCTTGACCTGGTCCAACCGACAGATTAGACCAGCTTGTTGGGGGAAATACTCAGGTCGATCCTGTCACTCTCTGTTGGCTGCACTTCAATCACATTCAATATCCAACTTCCTCCTCTCATGTCCCCACCGGCCCGGCAGAAAAGGTCAATACGCTGCCGTCACATAGCCTGGTCACAGCGCAGAACTACTTTAAACAATGAGTAATGACGTAGCTCAGGCAGGATTTTGTAATAGGGTGACTTCATGGCATTTAGTACTGGAAAAACCAGAAGAGAACAGACAGCACTGTGAGAGACAATGAGAGCAAGAGACAAAGCAATTCCATTAAGGTAATCAGGCAGGCTAACAACACCTCTGCAGTGAGTTGAATAACAACTGCTACACACGTCATTTACCTATTTTTGAACTTCTTCATTTTAAATGTGACATACCTGCAATTATTAGGCAGATTACATATCAACTATGAAACCTGGCGTAGGTAGAAATCTGTAAGAGGCAAAACTAACAAAAAAACAGCACAACTTAAACTTCTAACTCTCCCACCAGACAACCACGTACATATGCACATGCTTCACACAGTAACCCGGTGTTTTCCATACATTTATTTATTTAATCTTATTTCATTATGCAGTTTATTGCAGCACATTCACTCAGCTCCTCTTTGTCCTGCACTCTATCTCTCTCTTTATCAGACCACAAATGAGGCAATTATTAGCTCGCTAGCCCCACCATCCCTTCGCCTCACTCCCCGCCACTGTAGACTGCTTTGCTGGGAGGAGAGCAGGCAGCAGCTCTAGAGATGGACCTTTGGTCGACGGCTGTAGCTGCTTGAATTCTGCCAGCTCAAACCCCCAAACACTTGATATCACAGCGGCCCTGCGGCCAGTGACAGCATCAGATCTAACCTGTGTAAAGGAAGCAACAGAAAGTTTGCCGACATGGTGGGGAGTCAGGGCCATGTGGTCCGCTGGGGCTATGATTTCTGCTGGCTGGATTCAGGTTGGTGTGGCTGCCACTCTCCTCCTGCCGCATGGTCTGTAGCTGCAGGGAGTGAAGCGAAGAACACACTGCGATTCAAGGCCCTAGCAAATGTCAGCTAACATTACACAAACCTGAACTTGAAGCCACAACCATGTGCCACTGGCTCCAGTTAGCAGAAGGCTAAACTAAAGGCTACATTTTCTCTCCATCTCCGAAACACTTCGTCGTGTCAGTGTCACACTTGCAGTGTAGGCAGTTGTTGCCAGTGCTCGAATAAACTTTCTCTGGAGGAGTCTCCACCATTGAATCAGACTTTCACCAAAGAGACATGTACATGCATCTGCATTTGTAAAACAGCCAACAGGAACGCACTCTCTCTGAAATGCCGTGTAATTGGCCCAAGTCTCCCATCACAGACTGAATTTTCCTAAAGCCTGGAAACAGAGGCAAAAGGAGGTGCAGAGGTCTAGTTTTCTCTCAGTTCACTTGAATTAAAATGTGCTTAAAGTTTATTATCGTATTCCTGCCCAGTGAGACAAAATAAAACTGCCTACCCTTACTTACTTTAAGTCAAGAGTAAAATTATATGTGAGATTGGCAAGTAAAATGTGAGACTGGGAGAGAGGTGGTACAAAAAAGCAACTTTTTTTTTTTACTGTTTTCTGTAAATGAAAAAAATATATAAAAAGGTTAGGGGGATTGTATTTGTCAATAGCTGCTCAAAAATGAGTGTGTTGTGCTTTGAGTGAAAAATAAAAATCTGATGTCATGCATCTGTTATGTGCCTGGTGTTGGGAATGTCTGTTTGCTGCAGAGAATTTCGTTGGTAAGGTAAGTAAGTTTTTATTGCCTTTAATGTTTTTGCCTTTGCGTGATACTTAATGAAAAACAGTCCACGAAATCAGGGTTTGTTGATGTGCAACAACACCACGAGACTGGAATCCAGAATTTAATGAAAATTATACTTAGTGAATTTCAAACAAGACAGTATATTCATGTTTCGACCTTTGCATTGACACAAATTATCTCAGGAGAATGCCCTGTGATTAATGTTTCTCTGTCTGTATACAGGCTTCATTTGCATTTTGTTTGTCGTGCAGGTGGTGATTTAAAGAGATCTAAATGTCTTAGTAGATGTCTTAATAGTAGCATGAGCTCTTGTTGAAGGTAAATAGTGAGTGTCCAGGTCTGTGCAGGCCCATCAGGTCTATTAGGTCAATTGGCTCTATTAGCTCGCAGCATGGGCACAGGAGGATTTGCCTTGTCTTTGTCAGCTTCTCATCAAAACTACACTGTCAATTACCACTGACACCACTGATGACTTACAGGCACCAGGATATTAGAGGTTACAGCGACAGATATGCATTCTCTGGATTAAAATCTTGAGCCATACATCAGGAGGTTAAGGAGGCTAAAAGATGCTTTAAATAGGATTGTTTTAAGTTTGATTGTCGAGCCTGACAGGGTTTTTAAATATGGTCTGCTGATGAGTACTGCTGCACATTATTATTCAAGTACTTTTGCTGCACTTCACACATACTTAATTCTTAAAGGGGTACTCTACTGATTTTACATGTTCATACATTTATGAATACTGTGATTTGTGTCTGATTTTAATCTGGAAAGGGAAAACATTCTCAAACACAACTCTGTACTTATGGTCTGTAAAAGAAGGAGATCTTGAACAGGCTTGTGTCAGTCAAAGAGGCGGAGGCCTTAACACACAGCAAGAAAGCTAATCAGAGTGCAAAAATTGCCCAGATATACTACGAGCAGTACTGAGCAGTAACGCGTTACAGTAATAACATTACCTTTCCAGTGACGAGTGGTGTAACCTATTACTAATAAAATTTCAATAATGATCCTACCGTAATCCCAAAACCAAATAGCTTCTTACAACATTACTTTCGCAATTACTTGAAATACAATGAATTACATCAGCGGATTCATTTTCATAATTGTCCTACTGTGCATGCACATCACAAAGAAGCAAGCAAGTTTGGAAGATGGAAATGATCACCTTAAGTAGCTGGACATATTTCCATTACTTTCCATTACTTTTATTATTATTTTGTTGGGAGGAAAGATGCCAGATCATTGTTTGAGGTAGCGGAAGTGATTAGTCGGACCCCCGTGTTTAAAATTTTTAAATGCTTTGTGTGATGTCACAGTTATCCAGCCTATAGCCACCTGGTAACCCTGGGTAACCCAGCTCATGCAACTGTAAAGGTGGCTGTGTCAGTGGCCATGCCATGAGTGCGTATGTGTGTGTGCGTCACTTGCAGTCACTCTATCTGCACCCTTTTTGTTGCACGTCACAGACCTAGATTCAATATTTCCTGCACCACAGAGGACACCTTTTGCACTACTGTGTGCATAAGAAACAGGGAGCCGGTATGTACTGTATGAGTGTGTTTATGTGTCGTGTGCATTTGCCCTTTGTCCCGGCTGCTATGTGTTCTGGTATGTAGCTAAAGGTCGGGGCCAGGCGGAGAGCAGGACGGCAGGGGCCCGGTCAGGGGGAGCTGCGGCTGGGGAAGAGCCTCAGAGCCAAAGGCCAGAGCGGGGATTAGGACGGAGCCACGGATATCTGAGCAAAACAATACAGATCCTTGTGCACAGGCTAAAAGATTATGGGCTATAGAATGCAAGAGGAAATAATCAGTTGTGAGCTATGTATATTTCATTTCCCTCTACACACGCTGCATTAAGTAAAACACGTGTGTAATTTAAGAGCAGCAACTGATGCACACCTCGGGAATCTGAGCTTATGTGTCATTCCAGAAACTTCTGGCCTGTCATTACCCGCTGCATGACTTCACAGGACTCCAGTGCAGGTTGCTGCTGAGAATGTTTCAAGTCAGGATCGCTACAGCACACACACATACACACGAACACACGCTCACTCACACATAATGAGCTATCCAGCAGCCCTACTGTTGGCCAGAAGAGGTACTGCAGGGTCAAAAGTCCTCTGCCTCAGTGGTTTAGAGAGCAGTGACTCTGACCTCTGACCTCTTCTGCTTGGGCTCGTGGCCAACAGTCTGCTTTACGCATGTGTGTTACTGCAGGAATAGACTGGATTTACAGAAGGAAGACAGAATTAACTAGTTATCACCACATGGCCTGGACTGTCTTTTCCCTGTTGGTTAAATATGTCAACATTAATAGTGTAGTGCAGGGTTAAATATCAATATTGTTATGTGTTATTGTTGTGTGTCCCTGTGCTAATCTAGCCATAGAACAAAATAATCATTGTCTTGTTGACTCACAGCAGAACTTGGAAAGACACATTTGGGAGGCTGCCATTTGTTATGCAATCCTTTTAGATCTGTGACCTTGTTCTGCAAGGCCTACAAGGAAATTTTGACTTAGAAATATGTGCTAGTGGAACATTGCAAGGGTTGGAAATGATACTACGAACACCTGCGTGATCTGATGACGAATACTATCAACTACTGAGGGACCAGAGGACTCTCACTTAACCATAACTTCGCAGATAGATTGTTTGGGAGCTTTGGCAAGCGGGTGATTGCTCAAATTCCACAGACATCTGTAATCTATGAATGAATGTTGTGCGCACAGCTTTCCTCCATTTTGGCCCCTTTGATAAATAAGGCACACACACTGTTTAAAAAGTTGAATAGACAATCCAAATATGAAATCCCGTGAGCCTAAAGGATTTGACCAGCTTGATTGAACTGCTGCCATCACGCTTATCCTTTTCAAATCTTCGGAGGAAATATGAGGGATGGACTGGAAATCTTCAAAATTTCACTTCCTAATCTGGTGGAGTAGAGAAGTAAGAAGGCATAACATTTATTATTCTCATTCATCAAAGGCCTCGACATTTACTCATATGAGCGTCGCAGCAATGTTACATCAAAAGATTAAGTCACAATCAGAAGGAACTGTACAGTATAATAACCATCACTGACTTTTTTTGGATCATTTTAGACACATTTACGCAGCACATACTTGCATTGCATTGAAACATATCATTGTCTATATACATTTTAAGAAGTCTACCTCAGAGGTCATGTGCAAAATGTTACATTATTTGCCTATTTGATGTGGGATCGATGTGTGCTTCACTAACTGCATTATGAGGTAATATGTCACTGAGTCCATCCTCTGTTTAGACAAGCTGTTATTAACCTATGACTAACAACATAATGCTGTATGGTATTCAGTGCTGTAGCCTTGACATACATCAACGTGAAAATACTGCTGGATGACGTCCAGTAACAAGTATTGTCAGTGTCCATGCGTGCACGAATGCTGGTTGAGCTGCAGTTTCTTTACTGTTCCTGAAAGTCAATTTGTGCTTCTTCACCAGCGCACAGGGAAGTACCAACAACTGATAATTAATTTCAGCCACTCAGCTGGTGTGAAAGAATTTCCACGCCTGTTTGTTCCACACTTTGAGACTACATCCTGGTATCTGTGGCCTGATGGGAGCAGCTGAGAACAGGACTGAGATGAGAACAGTTTTCAAGATTTGTGTCAGTCCTCACATGGCAAGATATATCAGGTAAACAAAATTCAAGTCTGTAAATAACTATTCAAGGGTCGATTAAGTCTAATGACATACAGACTGGGCAAATCAGTGAACATTTAGAGCTGCAACCTGTTCTCATTCCCAGATTGTCAAATATTGACTCTTTGTCACACCCCTTGTGTCTCTTAGCAATGCACAGAGCCTCCTTTAGCGTATCTATGTGACACACAGCTGAAGCACATCGAAACGTGGAATTTAGGCATCAAAACTACTTGGTTAGGTGTAGTAAAAAGATCCTGCTTTGGCAGAAGAAGGTTTGTTATGTACCATAATGTTAAGTAAATACATCATTAAGCGATGTCAGTGCAGACAACGTTACGTTAAAACAACACTGACTTTTGGTTCCTCAAGGGACACAAACTCCCCTGGATTAAAGTCTTATTTTGTTTGACCCGTCCACCTCCCCTCCCTTCTGTCATACACAGACTTTCTCACTCTATAAAATACGTCACTTGCTCTGGTGGTATGTGTCCGCAAGATGTGTCATTTTCACACTTCCCATTTAATGTCTATGTAAGCAGCTGGTCCATGCATTCTGGTTGCACAGCGTTGCATTTCAAGAGACAGGCTAAAGTTGCGTAAAGTTGAATCAAGGCTACTTGATGAAAATCAGCGGCCTCTAGCATAACTAACCTCACTCTAGAAACCCCCGAAAAACTTTTAAACTAACTGTTGTAGATCTAAAATGAAGACAGATTCAGCAGCTGCATGGCTTAATTCTCGCCACCAATGTTGTCATAAACACATTTCGGTGAGCTGTTTTCATGATAAAAGAGAACGTTTCCAAATCAGCCATCATGGTGATCAGGTTTGAAATCCAACGAGCCTAGTGGCAAGCCCATCAAGGGTCAAATGCTGGGAATCTGAGCAACCTTTCACGTTAAAAAACGCCCCTAAAGACACTTACCAAAGCCTTGTACTGCCTCTGGCTGTCGATATTACACACCAAGGGGCAATGGGCACATCCTGCGTCTCCAAAGTCCTGAACTTCATTCCATCCATCCATCCATCCATCCATCCATTTTCAATCACGTATCCGAAGCCAGGTCGTAGGGGCAACAGGCTGAACAAGTAATTCAGATGCCCCTCTCCCCAAGAATGCTTTCCAGCTCCGCCTGGGAGACCCCGGAGGGAGCGCGTTCTGGGTCTGCCCCGGGGCTTCCTACCAGTGGGACTTGCCCAGAACACCTCTAATGGGAAGCACCCAGGAGGCATCCTGATCAGATGCCCGAACAACCTCAACTGACCCCTTTCCATGTAAAGGAGCAGCGGCTCTACTCTGGGCTCCCTCTGGGTGTCCGAGCTCCTCACCCTATCTCTAAGGCTGAGCCCAGCCACCCTCATGAGGAAACTCATTTCGGCAGCTTGTGACCTCATTCTTTAGGTCATTACCCATAATAACCTTAACTTCATTAACTACCATTACTACTAAGAATTGAAGATATAAAATAAACTGTGTTCTGTGACATCTCTCCCTACATTTTGTAAAAAAAAAAAAGATTTTCTGCGGGAGAATAAGGAGCAATTTGACATTTCCACAGCAGCCTCTGTTTTTCCAGATTAAAAACAGAAGGAAAAGACCAGTGACAGTCCAGTCTGTACTGTGTGTCCATTCAGGAAGGGTTCATAGTGATATGTAACTGGAGAAAACGGGAAATCATCCATTATAGTCAGACTCCTTAAAATTACATCTGTCTCCACGTATTTCATCCGTAGCCTTGGCTAGACCAAAATGACGAAAGTGAAAATTGTGAAATAGCCTTGCCAGGCTGTGTCGACCCAGCAAATGATCCAAAATAAGTTCAAACTGATTCAATAAAAGAAGAATAAAAGATTCTGAAGCGAGGCATGTCATTATTAGTGTGGGGAGTGTTGAAAAGCATCTGTAGGTTCAAAGTTTTTGATGTCCTCCTTCCAAAGTCAGAGCAGATGAAACCCCTGGCTTAATGTCTCCACTGAGGATGTTAGGAATTCTATTATATGCATTACTGATCTGTGCGTGTATGTGTGCGTGTCGTGTGATCCATACTTCCAGCTGAGTGTACAGCCTCTGGGCAGCGCAGTGTGCGCATGCCTGTGCTTCTCAGAGAGCAGCCCCTCTCAGTCATTGTAATCCTGGTGTGTGCGTGTGCAGGAACAGGGCGTGTCTGAGAGTGTGCAAAATATCTGTGCATTTGTCTTTAGCCCAGAATGGAGGTGTGCACAATAGGTAGATTAACTTCATCAGTAGTACGTCAAAAAGTATGTGTGTATATGTGTGTGTGTTTTTCCATGGAGGCGGTCAGAGAGGCTGAGTCACAGTGTAACCCTCCGCTGTGTCACTGAGAGATACACAAACATACACAAACAGAGGAGATGGATACTTAGTGACATGGTGCCTTGGTTTTAATCTGTGTATGCTTCAGTGGTGTAGAGAGTATTTTATATCCTTTACTTAAATTGAGATCATATGAAGAAAATCGTATATCAAGACATATTTGACCAAATACCGAAATATCAATATTGTGACTATACTACAGGATCAATTATTGGTGCTTGAAAACCAGGTAAAGGCAACACAATCTAAGAAGATATCTAGTCTCATATCACGATATCGATACAATGTCGATATATTGCTCAGCACTACTTAGATTACAAGTATGCATATATATTAAAGTAAATGTCTTGCTTTCAAAATTTCCCTTAAAGCTCTTCAAATAAATGTTTCCGTACTTACAATAAACAAATGACAACTCGTGTGTGTGGGGTGTTGCTCACAGAGACAAATTATCACCTGACTGTAGTTCCTCTCAACTCCTTCCTCCTTCCTCAATTCCTCAAGAATTGTAGCATCTTTCAGCTCATTGTGTTGTTTTTTTGGCACACAACTTTACTGATTTGGTTCACTCTCAGCACTCTCATCAACCACTAAACAGCAGACAGTAGATAAAGAGTCAGATATTTCCCTCAGGAGTTGGTGGAGACCAACAAGAGAGTAACTTAATACATTTGATAATAGGGATATCACTAGAACTGATACTTCAGTACCATGTTGATGACAAAAATTTTTAAAAAATGACTATTGGTCATTAGTTGACTAGTCGCCCGCATGTTTATATTAATTTAATTATTAAATTATATAATTTGGGCGGGGCAACACAATGGTTTGAGTTGAAGGTGTGAGAAAGAATAGTATCAGACTGTGCTACATTACAGAGAAATACAAAACCGTACTAATGAACCTTCATTAATATAGGCCTATATTTTATCTACAAGTGCACATCACACACTGAGCGAACCGCTTGTCAATGACACTGTCAGCAAAGCAGTAATGACTGTGCTAAGTGGCTAATAATACCTACATGTTTCAAATGATACGTCACGTTTGTATTCGATGAATGACAGGCAAATGTTTGCCAGCTGAGTTTACATATCGCCTTGGGTTTGTCCTTTACCTTTTTTTTTTTTTTTTCTGCGACTAAGTGGCTAATAAAATCTTGCTGACTAATGACCTCTTTGGCTGACTAATGTTTGATGAATTATTAGGGGCCAGCCCTAGTAGTTATCGTAGGTACCAGGGATGAAGTTCCTCCAAAAGCGTTCTTGTCTGCTGTTAAATGCTAAAGGACAAAGAAGAGCACCTACCAATACGGAGAAACAACAGCAACACATGGAAGGTGACATAGAGACAAACAACCATTCACACTCACATTCACACCTACGGGCAATGTAGAGTCACCAATAAACCTGCGTGTCTTTGGACTGTGGGAGGAAGCTGGAGCACCTGGACAAAACCCATGCTCACATGGGGAGAACATGCAAACTCCACACAGAGGGCCTCTGCCACCCGGGGTTCGAACCAGACAATGCACTGCACCAACTTGCTGCCAAAAATGTTGGGAAAACCACTGTGCTCATCACTGTCACTTTTTACCCAGCCATCCAATCACAGTGGACCAGGGTTGGGACAAATAGCCTACGACAACAATCAAGTAGAAATGTGTTACTATATTGTCAGCTATATATCAACATAGGTTAGGCATTAATGGTACAATTTAAATTTAACATAATTTCAATGTTTTTAATGAAGGGGTTTATGTTTAAGTGCACGGGATTCATTGTTTTGTTTTTGTGTTTCACCGCAGTATCAGATTGGGTATCAACAATTGCGGGATTTCCCTGGTATTGGTATCGACTTAATTTCTGGTATCTTGACATGCAACAGCGATGATAAAGACTATTGTTAATCATAACTAATGTGTGAATGTTGTGTTAAAGCTCGTCACACTGCCCCCACGTGGAAAACATTAAGTACTGCAAAGTAATAAAAGTAAACGTAATCAGTAAAATCTACCTTAACATTTCAAAAGTAAAAGCACTCATTTACAGAAGGCTTCTGTCAGTGTTAGTTGGATTATATTTACTGATTATTGGGCAGCACTTGGGCAGCACCTTCATGTAGTGGTGGTGCTAATTTTAACAATGTTACACATTGTAAAAAATATGTTGGGTGATTAAACTTTCTGTGTTTTGCGTTTAATTAACTACTCAATATAGGCTTTACAATTGCAATGTGCAATATACCTAGTAACTACATCTGCCAAATAAATGTAGTGGATTATGTCTCCCAACCTTGCACAGTGAACCCCACACTGCTCTTACTGCATGTTCCTCCTCCCTTTAGATCTGCTAGGTCAGCTCTGCTTGTCAATTTGACAGGGAGAGAAAGAAGTGTTTTCTCTCTCTGTGTCTCTCCCACAGCAGAAGCACAAAAGGTTTACACATTCATAAACATTATGCTATGTGCGTATATGTTGTGCGTCATGGAAGGAGCCCTTCCCCCGTGGGTTATGTATATGAATGAATGGCTTCTACACAGGGAATGGCTCCTCCCCAGGAAATCCACGACTGTACTTTCCAGAAATAGAGTATGACTTGCTTAAAGTGGAACTAATGCATCAGCGACAGGTTTCCAGCAGGGCTAAATATGAAGGAGACTGGGGTGTACCTCCTTCTGCTGGTAGGACTCCTTGAAGTCTCAAAGACGATGTGTGCACACAGTTCTGCAGACACACATCTGACTCCCCACATAACTGTGCCCATGCAGCAAATCCAGATATGCATTTAAACACACAAACAAATGCAGCTAGACACGCATAGGCGAAGCATTAGAGAAAGATGTAGGCGGTGTGACGCAAGCATTATGAGTCACTCTGACACAAAGCCTGAGCCTTACAACACACGGCATTGTCATGGTATTACCTCTACAACAGGTTGGACGTATTACTGCTCTCCCTCCGCTCAATGGTAGGAAAACGGAGCAAAGGTGAGGACGCACACGCACACACAACTTTAAAATGACCCAAAAACCAAAACCATATTCAGCTCAGCCTCTTAGGATATTTTCTTTCAGGTTTATAATTACAGACAGGGGTCCAAGAATGATTAATCACACTTTCCTTTTTCTTTTAAACTCACAGATATGATAATTATGTAAAAGGCTGTCACTATAGCAACACAAACCTGTCATCCAAGAGAAGCACCCCACCGTATGCCCAGTGTTTCCACAGAGATGGATGGAGGAGCAAAAATCCAGAGAGAGGAAACAAGTCAAAGTTATTTAGACACACTGTAATTAATATTATAATGATAGTGCTCATGAAGCTAGCACCTCACCCTGTTCACACATCTGCTGAGCACATTTTCTAACTATCTGTGAGTGCTACAGATGAATTTACGAAGCCAAATGAAGTGTATGTGTAGCCCATTGTCATATAAATGTCTCATAAGGGCTTCACACATCCACATTTACAATATATTTAAATCAGGCCTGACAGGATCAAGAAGAGGACAAACTCCAGCTGCACTACCAACCTCTTCCACATGAGGGCGCACTATCTTCTCCCTGCTTGTGCTTGGAGAGTTGCCAAGTGCATACCAAACTGTTGCCCAATCCTGTTACTCTCACATCAGTGGAAAAAAAGGCAAACCTGATAGTACATTGCAGCACTTTGCAAGGATATAGAGGTCTTATTTGAACAGAGATAAGACAGCAATCTCTCAGGATAATACATGGACAAATACCTATTCCTCCATGTTGTTCCACGGAGGAAACACAAAGCTGTAAAGTTATACAATTGTGAGCACTGCCAAGGTGCAGTTATGGGGTTTTTCTATGTGCGCAATTAGAACAGAATAAGGCATTAACACTGGGTAATGTTTTTGGAATAATTGCCCTCTCAAACTGCTTGCAGACTTTGTTAGCAAACACTACAGGAGCCTTGGATTACACATACACACACACACACACACACATCCACACAGCACAGATGGGAGACAGATGTTTAATAGACAAAGTCAAAGAGTCCATACAGTAATTGTCTGCTCCACCATTTCTCAGTATTCTCGGCATTGTTCAGATCACCACATCCACATAAATCCAGGAAATTTCCTCTGGAATGGAAACCATGTCCTACTCTCACAGACCTATTTGTGTTTTTTTTTTTTTTTTTTCTTTCTCCTACTCTCTCTGTCTCTCTCACACACATATATGCACACACACTTTTGTTCTGGTCTCTGGGTACATCCAGCACCCACACAGGCATTTACATAGACACATAAAACAAACAAACAAATAAAAAAAACCTATGCAAATGTAATCGCCCTCAAATGTCTGTCGCTCTGACTCTGCTTCTCCTCCTTTCTGGATGTTTCTCGAGTGCGACAACATCCAGAGAAAGTGCTGATGACGACTGATACACAAAGCAACAGCAGAGAGATGATGAGGCGAGGAGGAGAAGTTTCTAATCTCATTATCCCTACGTAACCTAATCCACCAGGAACACCACCTCCGTATGATTCATATCCTTTACACATGTTGTACCACACACATCGTACACACAAACACACTCCTGAGATATACGGTAATATAAGGTGATCCATATCAATAAATAAAAAGAGATGGCAGACATGCAGGACACGATGTTGCTGGGTATGGAGGGAATCAAGAAAACCATCCTGCATGGAGGGACCGGAGATATCCCAAAACTCATCACCGGGGCAAAGGTACTGTAGAACTTTAGTATTTTATTTACATTAATACAACATTTATTAGTTTTGGGAGCCCACAGCCATTTCACTATACAGCTCATTTACTGTGCAGATGAATCTACCCGAACCATATTTCAGATAGGTGGCAGCTCTGTGTGTCTGAATGATTAATAATATTCCTCACGAAGCTAGTTTTAATGTTCTAAATCTAATAGAAGTTACATAGGCACTTAATAATTACACTATGCAGAGCATGCAGAGACAAAGAGGGATCAAAAGCATCAAAAAACAGAGAATGCCCAAATCGAGGCTCTTCTTCACCAACCTGTCTTTGACTATCATATAGACTTCATTTTAGACATGACAGAAATACTGTTTTCTTCTAATAAAAGGAACAATTTAGTTATGTCTATTGTGTCTACTGACTTCAAAGAAGAAGTGACAGACTGTTATTGGCCTGCTGAAAAGCATGGCCGTGATCTGTCGTCAAGACGACCTACACCTAGACCAAGTCATGACCAGAACCAGTGTATCTAGACAAGACCAAGACTTTGGGGGGTTGAGACTAGGTCAAGACCACAACTGAGACCAGTAACAGTCCCACACTGCATCGCAATAAAATATGGAAAATGCAAACCATAGACTCCTCTTCATTCATGTCATTGACGTAGGTAGGTAGGTAGGTAGGTAGACAATCAAAAGGCATTGCAGAGGATTTTTTGTGTGGGAATTTTTCTTTGTTTTCTGAGAGCAAACAAATACAAAACACTAAAATCAACCATATTTATTCAACACTCCTTTTTCTGAACAGGCAATTTAATGATATCCCCGTAGTTGTGGTCTTGACCTGTCCTGAAATAAAATGTATGAAAGCGAAGCCAGACCAAGTAAAAATGCAGACGATTCCAAGACGAGACCAATACCTTCACAAAGTGTTCTTAACACCAAGACTGATCTTGAGTACTACAACACTGGATCAGTAATGATTTGATCATTCATTGCATCATCACTTGAAATTTATGGATTCCAGTTTCCTGACTTGGGCCAATTTTTACTCACTGCAGCTGCACAGAATATGTGAGGAGAGGCACGTTCATGTAGCTGCAATTCCCACTGGCAGCCAGTAGAGGCTGATAGAGGACACCTATCCCTTTTATGCATTTATAATGGAACTTCTTACATTTACATTCTTTATTTATTCCTCTCATGTCCATGCCCAGCAATCAAAGTCACAGTCAAAACAACGCTAATACATATTTCCATGACTGAAAAGGAGCAGAGAAGAAAATCTTTTTTATGAAGCCATTCTTGAGTTTGAAAACACTGCTGTTTAACATTTCTTGGATGTTATACAAGTTTGCGGCCTTGATATTTGCCTGTTTAGACCAGCTGTGTGACACTTGTGACAACTATTAGGTTTCCTTCATGGTTCTCAACACTGATGAGTCACTAATTGACATCATCTGAAGTTAATAAAATCACTCATGACGTACTGGTTCTTAAATGAGGGCACTGTTATTATGACATATGGGCAGTTTTTCATGGTCTCACTTTCCTTGGACATTATACAACCACGTAACCTTGGCATGTCTGTCCTTCCTCCTGTCTGTCTGTCTGCCCTGTCTGCCCTGTTGAATAATGGAGTTGTGTGAAGCTTGTGACATAACATTTTTGTTAAGGCTCAGCTGTATTTCGTTCCCTTTTTCAGCACAACATACTATCTTTAAGTTTATGGCATTAGAGATCATCTGCATTTTAGGCCTCTCTGATAAATCATGTCACTTC
The DNA here is from genome assembly GCF_011397635.1 of Epinephelus fuscoguttatus. Lineage (NCBI taxonomy): Eukaryota > Metazoa > Chordata > Actinopteri > Perciformes > Serranidae > Epinephelus > Epinephelus fuscoguttatus. The sequence goes on from NC_064756.1 coordinate 19,907,368, forward strand.
ACCTGCCTCGTGTTTCCTGAGTCTTTGTCCATAATTAAAGCCGAGATAAGTCATGTATTTCCCCCGCTTTCTGTCCACATGGTATCATTTTAACAAGCAAGCCTCATGTCTCTTGATGTGGTTCTCCTTACTCCAGGTGACATTTCACTTCCGCACCCAGCTGTGTGACGATGAACGTACAGTGATAGACGACAGCAAAGTGGTGGGGACGCCCATGGAGGTAGTGATCGGCAACATGTTTAAACTGGACATCTGGGAGACGCTGCTGTCCTCCATGAGGATCGGTGAGGTGGCTGAATTCTGGTGCGACACCATTGTGAGTGCTAAAACAAAAAAAGTGCCAACTGTGTTTCAATTTGGGTGTGTTGCATTGTTTTCCTCCTCGAGCACAGAGCATCATTGTCTGTTGGTGCGAATCTCCTCTGAGAAATCTGTTCACTTTATGCAGAATGCAATACGCTGCAGATGTGGTGGTTATAGGCTCTGTTTTCAATAACAAGCAATACATCACAATATGACAAGTGTTATGTGCTCCACTTTGAAATCTAAAGCCCTAACATAAAGCACAACCATATATTGCATCCTTCTGTTCATGTATCACTCTGTGGCTGCACTGGGCTGACAGAGGCAGAGTTGGGTGCTCACAACTTTTTCAAAACTGGATCAACAGGCTGCCTTAAGTAAAACACTTACATAATAATTACACACGTATGTGGTTTATGACAAACATTCATGTGTTTAGAATACTGCCTGAGGAGCATGTGATTCACTTTTACTTCAGTTTCACTTTGAATTTCCTGCATATTTCCTTTGTGAGTCATGTTTTGTCCTTAAACCACGTGCTGTTGTGAAAGCTGTGCCATACAGATATCCATTGTATAAATATATACGCCCCCACACCAGAGACAGGTGTTATGAGCAAACATACTTCCTCCGAATATGCAATCGATGTGCATGTATCTTATCGATTTATAATTTCCTCTTTCTGGTTTGTATTCCTGTGTTTGTGTGTGTGTACGTGTGTGTCAGAGACAGATGGGTCGAGGCATACTGTCATTAATCTGCAGCGGCCTCACTTTTCCCTAATCGGCTCTGATTCCTGCTGAATCAGCACTACCGACTCGCCTCAGCTCTGATTAGATTTGATGGGGCTTAGAGCATTTATTCACTCCTCTCTGAACAACATGGCCGCACCACGCACCCCACCGGGTATGTTGTGCAGTGTCACTCCCATCCAGTGGAGGGCAAACTTGCCATGTTAGACTGGGACACAGACTGGGGATGAATGTGATAATGTGATTACAATCAATCTTTAATCAGTTTAATATGAAATGAATCAGATTTCCTGTGTAGGGTAAGTGCAGTATAAACAAAGCAAGTCTATGAATAAGACAGAATTCACTATAGAAAAACTCCGGTCACCTGTTTAATTCCATTTTAATTTTGACTTGAGGGATGAACGATATTGGGATTTTTGCTGATATCCAATATGCCACTTTTCTAACTCATTTTGGCTAACTGTCAATGCCGATAAATACTAATATTTTTTTCCCATCCAATTGTAGAAAGCATTAAGACTCTCCTGTCCGGAAATTACCATATAATTATGCCTACTCTTAACATGATGGCCGACTGGCAGAGGCAGACATTCAATGCCTTTCAAAATGTACACATCCACTAGGGAAATAAGAAAACTACTTCAAATTTATCCAGCTTTAACAGACAATTCTGACAACAGCCACAACCAAGCCAAGTTTGACCTATTTCGACAACTTAAGTCACAGAATTAAAGCATTATCTTACCGACCCGTCATATTGACAGAGAAGTCATTTCAGGGTGTTATATATAATTAATTTCAAAGTCTTTAGCTATCAATACTGATGATATGCCGATACTAGACTCTTGTGATCCTCTCTCCACTCCAGCACACTGGCATCTATCCGCTTGTTTCCAAGAGCATGAGGCGCATCGCAGAAGGCAAAGACCCAGTCGAATGGCAAATGCATACATGTGGTATGGCCAACATGTTCGCCTACCACAGCCTCGGCTATGACGACCTGGACGAGCTGATGAAAGAACCACAACCCCTCTACTTTGTCCTTGAGATGCTCAAGGTGAGGAAGTACATAGACAACCAAGATTCATGAGGATCTGTGTCAAAGGGAAGCTTCCCCTGTGAGGACGTTCAAAAACTAACTCACTATATACACTGTGTGATTGACAGGTGCAGCAGCCTAGTGAGTATGACAGGGAGACGTGGGCTTTGAGTGATGGGGAGAGGCTGAAGGTGGTCCCTGTGCTGCACGGCCAGGGGAACAAGCTCTACAAACAAGGACATTACCAACTGGCCGGACAAAAGTACAAGGAGGGGATCATCTGCATCAAGAACGTTCAGATGAAGGTGATTACGGCAAACTAGTGGTGCAAAATTAAGTTTTATTTGCTTCTATAAATCAGTATGCATAGATGTTGATCTGAGCTGCTTTCCTCTTAAGGAGAAAGCATGGGAGGCCCCGTGGTTGAAGCTGGAGAAGATGGCCAACACCTTAACCCTCAACTACTGCCAGTGTCTACTGCGCATGGAAGAATACTACGAGGTTATTGAACACACCAGCGACATCATCAACCAGCACCCAGGTTTGGCACTTACTGACGTAGACTGATGTGATGTGTGTGACTCTGTCATGATGGAGTGAGGGGCTACATAGACATTTCTAAAGCAGAAAAGGTTTTCTTTGCTGAGTAGATTACCATCTTCCAGATAGTTGATATATTGTGAGTGTGAACTGTCTTGCTGTACAGCTCTAAACAAGCTGGGTATGCTCTTGCATCATTTATGGCAGCTGTGAATGTATGTTTCATGTGACTATGAAAGCCTGACCCTATAAAAAGGTCTGGTGCCTGCACTTCAGCATGTGTATGTGTTCACAGATGCTCATGTGACTTGAACAAATTTGTAAAAGGCTGATAGAATTATCCAGTTAAGAACATCTTGCACACACTCGAGCTGCAGATGTCTCTCACATGATTGGAGGCTGTCAAACATGTTCGCATTTGTCCTCCAGGTGTCGCAAAGGCCTTCTACCTGCGAGGGAAGGCGCACATGGAAGTGTGGAATGAGGCGGAAGCTCGGCAGGACTTCAGCAGGGTGCTGGACCTGGAGCCCGGCATGAAGAAGGCCATCAAGAGGGAGCTGGCTGTGCTCAACATGCGCATGGAGGAGAAGAACCAGGAGGACAGGAATAAATACAAGGGCATGTTTTGATCAGGAGAGACTGCGGCCGAGGTTGGAGAATTGGGGAAGTGATGGGCTCAAGAAGAGTTAAGTTATTAAGCCACACCCCCAAATCCCTGCACTGACTTTCACAAGGTCTGTGAGACACTCCCAGGATTTTGAAAGACATCCAATAAAATGATCCTGTTTCACTGAATCAGGAAGTTATACATATATAATCCCCTCTCTGTTTGCCCTCTTTTCCGTTCCTCTGCACCATGAATGAGACAACCTATTAAATTTCACTCTCATAATCTTACTTAAACAAGTATTTCATTGCTGGAAAGATGGTGTCTTCATAAAACGGGTCTATGCAGTAGAAAGACAGAAGTACTCGAAATCAGTGTTACATGACCAGAGAAAAATACACAGCAATAAACGCTGGTCCATATCTTACCTGCTTAGTTTTACTGTGTGATCTCAGCATTTTCAGCCTCTCTTTCTACAATACAGGAAACAGTGTGGCGCCCACTTCCTACTCACAAAGTCAGGTATTATAGCCATAAAGTACCCTGGAAATCCAGAGTTCTCGCGAGAGCACAATTTGAATTTGCTCAGCGAGTCACTCTGGCAATCAGTAATGATGCTCATTACCCATGCCCTTGGAGCCGATCTGCACCAATCACATCAGTGTATTTGATATAGGCGGGCCAGAGGCGAGCTAAACAGATGACGACAGCGCTGTGACGACGAAGTCTGGAATCAGTCAGTAAACACTGCAAGATGGCTACAGATGAACACCAGTTGTTTGAAACAGCTTTGGCCGCTACAATGGATGAGTTAGACTTGGCTTTTTCTCTAAAAGAGGAACAGAAGACGGCATTCAAGTCTTTCCTTTGCAAGAAGGACGTTTTTGCTGTTTTGCCAACCGGATATGGCAAGAGTCTAATCTACCAGTTAGCTCCGCTGGTAGCTAAGCTCTGGATACGTCACCCCGTGTATTGTTCTGATTGGTCGTAGTGTTATCCAATTGCGTGCAGTGATATTTACAAACGCATGCTTGGTGCCGCCCCTCAAGTTGGGCCATTTTCATTACTCATGGCAAGACCTTAAATCTTTCTAGATTTGGGTCTGGATTTCCAGGCTAGCCATAAAGTGCACTAAAATAATTTTCTGAAAACATTTCAGGGGAGAATTAGACACTACAGTAACATTATCTTGGTTTATATTTGATCAGCACTGCCTCAGTTTGATCTGAGTTTCAGAGAGAAAGGGAGCAGCCGTTCAATCCGCTTTTATACTCTGTGTCCATGGTGGCGGGCATATGAAAATGCAAAAGTACAATCTTTAGTTTGAGCAACAGCCTTAGAGCCAGGAAAAATCATTGGAAGATGAGCAGGGCGATCTGGGAACTGGTAGGGCGGAGGAAAGTTTACCACAGTTCTTTTACACATACTGCCCACATTGTTATGACACAAAGCTGGTTGAAAACCAGCAACGTATCCCTTTAAATTGGTAAATATTTCACGGATTTCTTTGCGTACTGACTGCTGTTTGTATTGCATTGACAGTATGTAATGTTCCAGTGTTTAACAAGATTTAAAGATGTATCTAAATGCAAGATTATGGATGCATTAAGTGATCTGAGTGGCAACTGTAATACTGTTGTGGAATATTTTCTCATCGTGCATAGAAAAAAATCATCCATTCTTAAATATATAATAATATATATTTTATATATAATAAAATGAAAACCAAGTACTTCCCTGAGTCTTGTAGGCACACTGCCCTGCCACAAGGTGGGGCTCTAACCCCAACTATTCCTCTGTTTCAACCTGAACCCTGTTGGAGAAATTATCCTGCATCTATAAACAGCAATCTCATTTTCATGAAGAGTCTAGGAGCTCGTAAAACTAAATGATCTGGGTGGTATCTACCACTCGTCTCCTTCCCTTCTTCTCCTCTGTACATTTCAAAAAGACAGAGGGGAAGGAGACAGAGGGAGTTTAATGCAAAGGGGGAGTTATGACTAACACATCTGGGAAATGCACTAAAAAACACATTTGAAGGCAATTAGGTTTGTGCATCGAGATGAAATACTAGATCAATAGCGTGACATCACATTGAGGGCTCGGTTTCATTCAGGGAATCCCCATTCATCACTATCTGCACCGTTTCCCCCACTCATCACTAACACAGGTCACGGTGCAGTGTAGCACCCACTCAGGGAAATGAGGCTGACGCTAATGCACCAGTCTAATGATAAGGAAAAATCAATAAAAGCAGATCAAAGGGAAAAAACCCCACAGAGGATCGTGATTAAACATTCAAGCTATGGCATCCATCCCTTTACAACCGCCTTTACTAATGCAGTTCCTGCCACTGAATCCTGTCTGATGTGAGGCAGCTAAACAAGGAGACTAAAACTGTGGTTGGATACAGCAGTCATTAGAGACCAGATGCAATTTATCTCTTTCCAGATTCAGTCAAATGTTTTCTTAATCCTCACACTTAGATATCGTCAGTGCTGATGAGAAAATGGACTGAGAAAGAGTTTATGATAGAGGCTGTGCCTGCCCTGGGCTAAAAACACAGGGCTACAGTAAATTCTGCATAGCAGCACAACCTGCCGCTGGCTCTCCTCCATAAACCTCTGGTGCTGATGTTGAGCGGAGGGGAAGAAAGGGAGGAGGAAAGGGAGGAGGAGGAGGAGGAGGAGGAGGGGGAGGCCCTGCCACACTGCCCTGCTCCAGCATGAGACGCATAAAGTTAGCCAGAGAAAGCCCATGTCATGCAGGAAGTACAGTGATAGTGTATTCAAAATAAAAACCTGTAAATGCTTGATTCTAAAAGGAAGATAATAAATAAAGCTTTTTGGGTGTTTCGTGTCTGCTTGTTTTGGTCTTTATCCTCTATTTTTACTAAACTAATTATTTTGTTTTAATTTATGGGCCACTTATAAAGTTACGTTGTGTACTTTATGTGTTTTAAAACTGATTCCTCTCTCTTTCATTCTTATATACACTACATTCATTGAGCAGATGAGTTTCTTTAGAGAAACAGTTCCCATTTACGTAGACATAATGGGCAATTACATTGGGCATGTAAGCAGAAGGAACTGGATTTTGACCCCTACAATCAACCAAACTGCTCTCACATCTGAGCCAGGGGTGTAAAACTTATTTTAGATCATGGGCCACATACAGCCCAGTTTGATCTCAGATGATGAAACTACAAGTCATCAGCTCCAATAGTTTACCTATTTTTGTGTAAAGAATGACAAGTACATTCTGTAGGCGTTCATTCTTTAACAAAACAGCTGACATGTTCTAAGAAAAATAAGCGTAATTTGACCAGTATGTCTCACTTTTTCCACATTCAGTCTGTCTACTTCTCACTGTCATTACATGTGCATTTATCCACACATTTCCTGATACAGATTCTTCTGAACTGACGCTGCTGATTGACAATATTTTTGCACGATGATCAATATCTTTAAACATGGTCACAGTTAAGTATTCTTCATTATATCAGAGAACTGTTTTCTGGTCAGGGTGGAAGAGGCTCCGAAGCAAAATTTTACATGAAGCAGGCAACACATTGTTAACTCGCTCCTGCAACCTGGCACCTCATATCTTTGTTGTGTCATTTAGGCTAAGTTGAGAATGAGGTTCACTTGTTGTTTTATTGTCCTGTATTTGAAGACATAAGGAATGTATTATTCAGTAAGATGACCTCTGTGTATGTTGATTTCTTTTGGTTGGATGATCATGAAAAATTTGAGTTTTGTTTCAGAGGGGAACCTTTTTGTGGCTGAATTTCTTTGCCAGGATAGAAGGCAGAGCATTTTGTTTCTGGACTGAGTAGTTCGATAGTATTTACTTTGGATTGTTACTGTAGTGTCATTGTAATGGTGTCTTGTAAACTCATGAGGGTTGAGCACATGTAAGTGTGCATGACACAAATAAAAATCAATCAATCAATCAATCAATCAATCAATCAAATCTTAGTCTAGTTATCTAGTGGGCCAGATTGGACCCATTGGTGGGCTGGTTCTGGCCCAGGAGCCATGTTTGACAGCCCTGATGTAAGCTATATGTTCAAATCAATACTGGCTGTATAGTAAGCCATACACTTTGTAACACATAATATTTTGTCATCTTACACATGTTGCTTTGAAAATGAGCACAAAAATGTGTTTCCAAAAAAGTGACCTTGTTTGCAAGCTGGGAGGTTAGGCCTATAGAGGGAAAAAAAAACTATGGCATGACAATGTTATATGATAGACCTATTTAATTAATGAACATATTTAGGCTACAGTATAAGTGCATCAACATGTCAACATGACACCACGGAGCCCCTAAATCCAAACCAACAATATGTTCCTCCACCATTGACACTTTGCAGCCTGCACACAACTGATTATCAAATGCAGAACAAAACCGGAAATGAGGACAAAACTTAAACAACTAAACAAAAATGGCCAAAAAAGAGAGATGGTAACCACAGTGGGTGCAACTAAAATTAAGCTTTTCAGCCACTAAATACCCTGACACTTCATATTGGATCAACAGCAGAATTAAACATCTGCAAAACAACAACATGAGATAAATAAACAAACTCAACAGCAGCGGCTGCAGCAGCCACAAACACGCATATTAAAGCAAAGGAGAGATGCAAAGTTTTTACACAGTGTAGAGCACACACGAAAAAGTTTGTTGTAGGACTCACCTGTCAGATCAATCTGTGATGTGATGTAGGCCTGCACCGTCTGCTCCATTTTGAACTCCTCTGCTTGTTTATTCTCAGCCTCTCTGTCCCACTGAACTCCTCAGACTTTTCAAACATGATGATCTGAATGCAGTCACAACAGCACAAAGTCCCAGCATCCCTCACTGAAGGTAAAATATCCTCAGTGAATTCAGAAGTAGCATGTAGCATGTCAGCCACAGACAGCGTGCACCTGTGGGTGCGTTTGATTTGAGCCACTTAGCTGCTCGCCAGGAGGCGCAGTAAAGGAGGATGCAACATTTTTTAAACTTATGCCGAGCTACAATATAGACCAAAACTTAATCTATAATGATGTGATTCTTTATTATGTTGCATTTGATTATGGACTTTATTATATATATAAGACAAATTTCCTTCGGGACAATCAAGTCTATCTTATCTTATCTTATCTTATCTTATCTTATCTTATCTTATCTTAGATTATCTTGAGTGAATTAGGCTATTGTAGTGTATTCTATATGTATATCTATATTTAAAGAGGGTTTTATTCTGTGTTCTGTCTCCGGAAGTCCTCAGTCTTAATATGGGTGCTTTGACACTGGTCCCAAGTTGAGTAGAGTCTCTGTGCCGCTGCGCCGTGGAGACAGTTGGTGGAGGAGAGGAGGGGAAAGTGTCTGATCTGGGGTCTGCTTTCAGAGAGACGCCTCACATCCATCCATCTGTATGTAGAGAAGGAAAGAGACGCGCTCAGGCTACTTTCCAATGAGCAGACAGACTTAAAGACAAGTGCTGGGGCTGGATCAAGGCGGCAGGAGCTCCTCTGACTGCGTCTCTCCTCCTTGGATGTATCAGAGAAGAGGGGAGGCTTTCTCATCTGAGCCCCACCGGACATGAGCCACACGGCGGATATGAAGGAAGGTGACGGAAAGTGATTGAAGAGGAGAAAATGATGGCTGCTTTCATCTCTTCTCTCGTTTTATTCTTTTCTTTCAGGAGGGCTGATCTGTAAGGTGACACCCGAGCTTTATAAAACAGCTTTTAAATTGTCTCCATCCTCCTGCTTCACCTCAGCTGGTGATCCTGGTTATTTAATCAAAGTTGAAAGTTATTATCATGGGATGTCTCCTGACTTATAGTCAATTTTAAACCACTTTTTAAAAAGAAATTCCTTTTAAGATCTAATTTGGTACACCTGAGACTTGATCATGGCCATCAACACGGACACCGACTTCCTACAGTCCAACTTGAGTGAGGGTGGAGGAGGCGCACAGCCCGCGGACCCCCACGAGACGGAGAAACTCCTGGCTCTGACCACCGAGCCCGGAGGCAACGGGATGAAGATGTCCACCTCCTTCACGGTCAACATGGACAGCGACAAGGGTCTGGAGGCCGACCAGAACGGCCACAGCGTCGCCGTCAGGTCGGGCTCCGCCGGGCAGCTGACCGCCGCCGCCCCCCTCTCCCCATCCAAGGCCAGCCTGAGCCGCTCCTCCACCGGGAACGCTACCGTCCAGGAGACCCCGAAGCCCAGGGATTACCTCATCCTCGTCATCATGTCCTGCTTCTGCCCCGTCTGGCCCGTCAGCATTGTCGCACTGGTGTACTCCATCATGGTGAGTTAACTCTCTCTGTGGTTCTCCAAATCTACCAAAAAAACTACAGCATCCTGCGAGTGCAAAAAGTGGGGCAGCAGAGGTGGATGTTTAGTGTGATGGAGAGACCTCATACTGATGATCTATGAACAGCATCAGTTGTTTGTAGTTAGTAAGCCTTTAATTTCAAACCTCACAAACTTGTCAATATCCATGTGACATCTTTGTATAGCACAAGGTAAGTGTCAGGATTTGAAAAGTTTGCTATCAATGTAATCTGGCTCAGACATGTCAAGTTAGTATAACCGACATGACAAACAAGTGAGATGCCTCCCAAAACATCTATACCTTTCTGCAGTTGTGCAGTGTATACTGTACATCTGGTTTACCGAAGCATATTGTCTGCTTATCCTCCTGATATATGAAGAAAGTGAGACAGACATGTTGGAGAAAGTGGATATTTCTTTTGACTAAGAGCAATATTAGTCTTTAAGAGGATGGCCATCAAACTGCATGACAGGGGAATATTCATAAGACAACATAAGCTTAAGTGCTATATCATAGGCAATTGGACTTGCTTGAGTTTCTTGAAGACGTTTCGCCTCTAATCCAAGAGGCTTCTTCAGATGTGACAAAGTTGGTCGGCTTTCTACAACGTATCTGTCTCACTTTCCTCAGATATCAGAATGAGAAGTGCCGACGATATAGCAGTTAAGATTACCATGACCTGGATGACTGAGAATCTTCACCAACAGATAAGATAAGATAAAATAAGATAAGATAAGATAAGATTACACTGGGCGAGAGGCGGGGTACACCCTGGACAGGTCGCCAGACAATCACAGGACTACGTACAATTTAGAGTCACTAATTAACCTGCATGTCTTTGGACTGTGGGAGGAAGCTGGAGTACCCAGAGAAAACCCACACTGACTCAGGGAGAACATGCAAACTCCACACAGAAAGACTCCCCCACCCTGGGTTCAAACCAGGAACCCTCTTGCTGTGAGGTGACAATGCTAACCACTATGAGATACGACAAAACAAGACAAGACAAGACAAACTTCATTGTCCCCAGAGGAAAATGTTGCTTGGAATCAACCTGAACCAATACATAGTCAAACATGACAGTGATACAACACGGACATAATAAATACATACAGTACAACAAAAATAAAAAACGGAGGATATATAAAGTTTTGCACATACACAGGCATTGGCATACAAAAAGCAAAAGTACAATCTTTCGTTTGAGCAACAGCCCTAGAGCCATCAGACATCATTGGGAGATGGGCAGGGAGATCTAGGCGCTGGTAAGATGGAGGAAAGTTTACCACAGTTTATTTACACATACTGCCCACATTGTTATGACACAGAGCAGGTTGAAACAGTATTGACTGCTGTTTGTGTTGCATTACAGTGTACAATGTTCCTATGTTAAACAAGATATAAAGATGTACCTATAAATGTTAAAATTATGGATGCATCAAGTGATCTGAGTGAGAAAAACAGTTACTACTGTTCTGATTCATCATGCATAGAAAGAAATCATCCACTCAGCCCTATCTGATACCACTGTGGGAGCAGCTTTGTTGGATTTCTGTGTTAATTATTTCCTTACACCATGTGAGCCAACAGCACCACCATTACTGTAGTTTTATTAAGTCATATATGTCACACTGTTTTGCCTGATCAGTGTAGGAGAAGTGAAGTAGAAAATATGTTATTTCTAAAATGTTATCTTTACTCACAAGCCATATTCACTGTAGAAATGAGAAGTCATTAAAACCTTTAAACAATAATACATAATCCAGAAAACAAAGTGCAATAGTGTTTACTAGCTCACCAAATTCATTATGGATAGAAAGATATCAGTACATCCAGAAGTATATCAATGCTCTTTTTTATTGATCAATATTTTTGATTAAAACAAATCCCTTTTCTGTGAAATATGAAAAAAAATATTGCCAAATTGCCAAACGCAAGTTATCAGAACCCAGGGTGGTTGCTTAAAAGTACTTAATTTCTCTGTCCAGCAGCCCAAACTTTGATTTACAGTATTAAAAAACAGATTAAAGCAGCAAATCCGCAAATTTTAGAAGCCAGAACTGACAAACATTTGGTGTGTTCATTGGATAAATCACAACCAGTGACTGATTAAGTTAAATATAATCTTTACTTAACTCAGTGGTTGGACTTTTTATTGTCTTATCCTGTGTAAATGGTATTCATTTAAACGCATTTAAATGTAAAAAAGATCTAAATAAAGGTTCCACCAAAACCAGAGAGGGTCTCAAAAGACTGCAGAACAGTTGTTTCAGTTCACTTCAGCGTAATGTCGTATGTAAATATCCAAAAATTCCTCAAAATGTTTCATATTTTATTGACAGTACATTTTCTGTGTTTCATTGGAACATACACACACATGCACACACACATGTCCAGAGCTCAGTGCATCATCAGCTTTTCCAGTGCTGAGTCTCCCGCTGCTGGTTGCTCTGGTTTCAAGGCGCTGACACTTGATTGATCCTCTCACTGAAAGTTTCAGGATGCAGGAAATGCTGATACAAGACACAGCTAAGACACTGAAGCCACGATGGGCGACCACACATGCTTGATATGCTGCTACTGTTAAGTACTCTCCAATCAATATTCTGGGGACACAATTCTTAGTTGGTCTTCAGCAAGCACTTGTTCCAACCCAACTATGTGGCCTCGTCACATTCATATTGCAGCACATGCAGTTGAGTCGATGTTGAGGGTGCTCTGCGATCAAAGTGAAAGCTGACACTTGTCTTGTTGTCACCCTCTGCAGTGGGGAAAGGTCTGCAGTGAAAATGGTGGACTTGTCATTGAAGGCTGTGCGAGGCTGTAGCTCATTTCACAACATTTGGATAACGTCCAAGATAATTAAAGCAAGATACTGCTGGGCTTGTGCTTGATTTTGATGTGTAAAAATGCAAACGTGGTCTAACAAGCTGAGAAATGTGTCAGCTGTGTGTCAGAGAGATTCGTGATTTTGTAGACGTTTTAGAAAAATTACAGATACGGTGTAGCTTTGATTGAGTGGGCTACATCTCATTGACGGTGACCTTTGCTTCGCTCTGGCACACACTGACTATTAGGTAATAAAAAGTCATTGTTTAAGTGATATGCCAGTGATATTGCAGCAAAGGTAAAACACAGTAATGAAAAGTGGCATCCAGCCTGTACACTTTGTCTTCAGATTACACTTGTGCAAGATGATACAATAAAACATTCAGCCACAGGAAGCTGCAGAGGGCATTTGATCACTGGCATGATTTGATAATAATTATGTAGAAATTTGCTTTCAGCTTTACCTGTTGGTTGAAACACATCAGAGTAAAATCACAATACATACAATGAATGACACAAGATGCACAGTACAGACATCAGTAATGGACATGGTTCCAGTGCAAACAGCAAAGTTAGTGCATTTGGTATGAAAGGCCTCTTGTAAATATTCTTGGTTTCTACAGCAGCTCTTTTATGAATTCTTTGAAAAGAGGATGAACCGGATCAGCCACAATATGTAGGGCTTTTTGTTACACTTGGTTTTATATATATATATATATATATATATATATATATATATACACACACACATCCCAGTTATATTTGCTGTTTCCCAATAATTTAACTGGCCATGTTTTTAATTCTGGGTGGTCTCTCTTTGTTCCTAGCAGCCAGGAGTCAATGTGCACGTTAAAGATTTATGTAAACAGTCTCTAAAAATTTTCTTGCATAATTCCTGATTAGAAAGAAAGGCTGCATTGCTTTTTTTTAAATGGCAGTAAAACTTAGAGTGCCATCAAAAAAGGTTCCTTAATAGCCAGTAAGCACTGTGCTGTTACAATGTCAGTATGATCTGTTGTGATCCGACACTCCTCCTCCATAGACGCAGATGTGGAAAGTTGATCTTGTAAAGTCACAAATTTAATATCTGAAATAAAAAATAATGTCAAGGTTTGATGGTCTAAGAGCTGCAAATGCAAATGGCAGTTCAGTCGGGTAATTACAGACATAACTTCAGGCCCAGCGATCAATAAGTTATTTGCACTATACTGTACTGCACTGTATTGGTTAGGCTGCTGCACGCGCGCGCACACACACACACACACACGTCCAGTATATGATCTGTTCCTGATGAGACCCTACATTAATATGTGGTGTGCACTTGAGCTACACTTTTAATGGGATTGTGTTACATACAAGACTTCCACAAAGTTTTTCACAGAGATCAACATCTGTAAAATTAAAAAAAAAAACACTTTATTTACAAGTAAGTACAGTTTATTTTCGTCGGATAGTTTTTATTTTTAAGTGCTCTTCCCTGTTGTAGAGTGAGTGACTAACAGACTGCTACTTGTCAGAGACAGCAAACTAGCTCAATGACATGGCCAAACGCAAGTATGACACTGAATGTATTAGACTGTGTGGACCTTGAACTAATGTCACAGGAGAAATCTGGACCCTGGGGCTGGACCAGTTGGGAACCAGTGGTTTACCTTGTTCCCACAGGAGTGCCTTTTTGGTCCCTGGTAGAACCTTTTATAAAGGTTGTGAGTGTTCAACCCAGAACCCCCTGTGCAAGGTTATACAGAGAACACTTCTGTAGTGTAATGGTTCCTCCTAAAACCGTCTCTGGGGGTTCAATTCTGAACTTCCACCTACTTAGTTGGCTAACAAGAACCCATCCAGGGGGTTCAACTGAGAACCCTTTGATATAATACCAGATATTAATATAGAATCCACCAAGGGGATGGCAGTAGTAATTAAATAAGCACGGTAATTGACACACATGGATCTGTCTCCCACTAATCATGGTTTTAGTTGGACAGGTTAGCCCGAGGCATGTCATGTAACGCGTGTCACGTGCAACCCCTAGTACACACTGGACAAGTCGCGCCACAGTTTGTAAACAGACGACCATGCAAAGTAATTACTACTTTTACTATAAGATTTGTACTTCCTCCACCTTTGCATTAGCTTAAAATCATGTATGGACAGACTCTAATTAAACTTAATTGCTCACCTAAAGAGCCGATCTCCAGAGCTATGATACGCCAGGCAATATCTTTTTGGCCATTGCCTTTATAACGGCGGTTTTGTGGGTTGTTTAGGTCAGGATATTTCTCAACCTCAACAACGAGACTCTCCTCATCCATTATTTGTCACAAACGAGACACAGCAACAGCAACAGAGTTCTCTATGCATCAGTGGTGAGGAAGGAGAGGAGTCAAGCTGCCATAGGAGCAGAGAACAAGAGCTGCTATAGGAGCTGGTATGTACAAGCAGAGAGTCAGTGGGGGGAAGTGCATTTAAATGCAGTGGTGTAAAGTGCAACTGGGCGACAAGCCCAGGAGTACCGACGCGCTTCTTGCCCCCACCCGTGTGGGGCTATACATTGAAAATAACAGGGGCTGTCGCACATCAAAAAATATGTGGCCTTTAGTTTACAAAAACCTTTAAAGAACCCTCTCAGAAGCAAATGGTTTTTAGTAGAACTTTAATGAAGAACCCTTTTGAAACCCTTATTTCTGAGAGTGTAGCTGAGCAGTGCAGATAAATAAGGCTTTTGACACACCTTCGCATTAAGTATCTGGCAGTATGTTACCAGGAGTCTTTTAGTGGCATCAGTAGTAACTCTGTGTGTCAGGATTTTAACTCTCGTCGGCCGATGGCAGCTTAGTTGCTATTGGCACAGCCATTTGTGTTTTTCAGCACACTTTACTTCTGACACTGTACAGCAGCCAGCACTCAGATCTACAGAGAAACAAGGCAAAGGCAATGCAGTAAACCCATTAGTTCTGTAATATCACTCTTGTGGGCACTACACACCAAAGGGAATATCAGGCAGTATCCACGAGACAGCCTGTACTTCCCAGAGCCATCATCATGAACCCACTGACATTCACAACTCAGCCGCTTGCTAATGGCACGGAGAGAGTGTGTGTGTGTGTGTGTGTGTGTGTGTGTGTGTGTGTGTGTGTGTGTGTGTGTGTGAGAGAGAGAGAGAGACAGAGAGATGGAGAGAGGGAGAGGCTTTGACAGAGGGCAAAAGAAAGAAAAGTGAAGGAGGTAGAAACTGGAGCTGGCCGCTAACTCAATAGAAGGCGAGAGAAGTCTATTTAGTTTCTCTGCAGAGGGCAGATTGCAGCAGTTAGAAAAGCTCTGTGGCAGCGATCAGCATCCTCTCTCTTTCCTAAGGGTATGGAAAGGGGATACGGGCCTGGCAAAGGAGATCAAAACATCATCGCTACAAGGGCAGATGGGTGTGAGAGAAACGGCAAATGGCTATAAAGTAGTTCCTATCACTGGATTAGGAAGGAATTGAATCAGATACCACAGTGATGTCAGATAAGTGCAAGTGAGTCAGAGCAGGAAAACAGAGGTTTACAACGCTCACTTTGAACAAATCAAAAGTAATGTGGTTGATACCGTACGATACAGCCCAGTGAGAGTGCAAGCTCACACCTAAGTGCTGATAATTTCCTCGCCCATGTGAAATGGATACTTCTGGAAAGTTAAGGAGAAAAAAAACTCTTAACTGCTGTTAAAACCATACTGGATCAGAGGAAACAGCCCAGACTCTCGGCAAGTGTACAAAGAAAAGAGGAGATTAATTAACTTACTAATAACTAGTTTGAGCTCTGAAAACCCGACTGTACACCAACCCACTCATCAGCAAACAGCAGACAGACAAAGTTAAACCCTTTTTCCATTATCACTCTTGGATGTGCTGAGTAAAGTCATGCCACGCCGATGTGTGTTACCATTGTTAGTTTAAATGCGACGTGCCACACTTAGCCGCACCCAAGATGGACCTTCTCCAGAGTAGGTCCAAAAGCTTGGCTGCCAGCCCTCAAGCAGGTCACGGTGATGTCTCGCTGACCGCAGCCAACTCCCAATGACCCCCAAACAAGCTTGTGTGTTGCAAGACTTGACTCACCTCTGTCTGCAGGAGACCAGAGAGAAAGACGTTTTTAAAAGTCTCTCAGGACTTTTGTAGCTTCTAACTGAATCTCTGTGGTTTGGAGTTTAGTTTCTCTCCTGCGTCCTGTCTTTACTTTAGATACCTGCTTTATTTTACTGTTGCATGTTCGCAATCCGCTGTATTAGAAGTTGTGTGAAGTTGCTGCTCGAAAACTCAACACTTCTTTATTTTGCTACTTCACAATAAAAGTTTATACATACCAAAATACTGGGGGACTTTCAAGTCTAATTATATGGCAGGGAGGAAAGTGAAAGCAGAAACAGCCACAGTGAGAAGTTAATGAAGAGCTGCAGACAACAGGCTCTTACTGCACCTCTGCAAACAGCTCACCTCCTACAGGTAAACTTTTACCTGCCCTGCTGTGGAAAAACACATGCAGCAAAAATAATGGGACTTTAGTTTTAAACGTCATCACTCAAGACAAGCCGTCATCAGTTTAAGACACATTTTCAAGACGGTAGCCCTGTTGTGATGAAAATGGATGGGCTAAGCCAAGCCAGCCCATGACTGTCGAAAGGGGGTATTAGTGACTGACTGATCACACAGTGAAGCATGTAGCAGCTAAGGACCCAAGTATTTCCCTCAGGAGCCAGTAAAAACCCAAACAGAGCTAAAAGGAGCATAAATGCTGGACTCATCAAGTGGACATAAACAGCATTCAAAACAACTTCTAATGCTCCTCAGTGTGCAGTTATGTAGGGTAAATAGGCAATTGTTTGCTAACATGTTCACCGTTGCAACTGTATATCGTGATAATGTGTCAGTGTTGTGTCTCAGCTTGTTCTGTTTTCCCCAAGTGGCCAAAAAAAATCAATGAATGCAGATTCAGATCTTCAAACTGTCATATGACCATTTTATGGTGGTGTAGATATATCGTCTTGCTATTAACGAGTGTCCACATTTAATAGACTGGAGATGGGCACTTCAAGCAAAAGTGCTATTTGATATTCACTGTGAACTATTCGACAGTTACTGGAAGAGCCAAAATTACGTGATACTCTTGCTGTAGAAATGCCATCATAGTTCGAAAACCCTCCCCCTTGACGAAGTTGATGTGTAGCATGTCCTTTGATATCATATTAGAGATGAGGGCAGTTGTTTGAATGTTGATCATCAAACTTACTTATTACAAAGCTTGACAGTGACTGCTGATCTGTGGACAGCGCCCCACAGCGCTGTAGAAAATGCTACGCTGACTGACCTCGTGTGCTCCAGGTTAAAATGCCCAACTTTAAAGCAGAAATTAAAATGTTTTACAGTCTGGTACAAAACACATTTTTGGTCTCTATAGCTAAGTACCCCTTCATGACAAATGTACTGTACTATGTATTATTGAGGATGTGGTGAGTGACAGGCTGTCTGTGAGGTGTCACCACAGTCTATCAGTTAGATCCGTCCCCCACTCCTTCACAGCTCTACCCTGTCGTCCAAATACTATGGTCAGCATACATCCATTATTTTTATACAGACTATGATTTAAACTAACCTTTATGAGGTGTCATTATTGGAAAGCCTCAACAAGCACATAATGGAATTGTACCAATGATAGCCGATGTACATGCACTAAACATCAAACGAGACAGTATCCGTGTTTTAATCCTGTAAATGACAAAAATGCATTATAATTAACGAACAATCTGTTAAGGCCTCATTTAGGCTTGTACAAGGAGTCAGCATCTTTCTGTGCTGGCAGATGGTGCATCGCTAACAACGGGACTGCCAAAAGTTACATCCATCATCATCCACCACCACTTCCAGCAGCAGGACCACCTAAAAGCCAACTTCCAGCTGGCTGCCGCCACAGATCTCTGACAGATGCTCTGGTGGGGAAGGCTTGCGGCTGGCAAACACGGAAGATGTGTAGTCAATTATGGGGATTGGAGAGGCAGGGGTAATAGGTTTTTACTGCTCAGACCAGCCTATCCCAGTAATGGGAAGGCCCAAACTGCGGGAGCGTTATTGCACACTCGGCAGATTTGCCTGTGAAATATGGACTCGCAATGCTGCACTGGATGGACGTCTGTGAGTGTGTGTGTGTGTGTGTGTGTGTGTGTGTGTAGGTAAATGACTTCTTATTAGCAATCTAATACTGCAGATATAGTGGAAAAGCACTTTATACCGTTGTTGCAAATTATAGGATGCCTATCAGAGTCCTGCAGAGAGAAAATCAGAGACTGCTCTTTCTATAATAGAATATAGATTTATTTATCATTTGCAGAGTTAAGCCTGTGCAGGTAATGATATTATCATACCACAGTGGATAAAATAGGCTTTAATGAAAGCTGACCCCGTCATGGTGTGGCTGCAAGTGGTGGCATTCAAGCACCACCCAGCTTTATGAGGCATGGGGGGTTGCTGTCGGCCATATTGCAATAGGAGCTTCCAAAGTCAGAAATCTTAAAATCCTACAAGTAGGGGCTTTAATATAATAGCATTCTTATTATAGTTATAGTTTATAGTTAATGTCAATAATAAGTCTTTCTATTATAATACGTTCAGTATGCCTGAGCTTGAAGTTATTACACATAGATGTTAACTCCAGTAAGTGTATATCAATCCTACACTCCCTCATGTTATTTGGTTTTTAGCTACTGTGCTACCGGCTTGGCTCGAGGTGTAGCTAAGTCAGCCTGTCAGACAGTCGGTCCACCCATGTTGTAACTGGACGCTTGTTCTCTGGTCATCATTTTAAATGCTTTGATGGATCTGGAAAAACCATCATCTGATGGGTAATTAGTGCTTCCTTTTCCTGTATCAGTTTGAATCCCATGTACAGATGTGTCTGCTCCTTTATGTACAGGACAGCCAGCACTTTGCAGATGCAGCCGACTATGATGTCACTTTGTTTAGTTGAACACATCACCAATAGCAGCATGCTCTGTTAATCTTGATAATGGGCCCTCAACACCAAGAACAATAGCTATGTTGATAACAATGTGAGCATCCATACTGGTTAACGATTAGGGCTGGGTATCAATACTCAGTACCTTAAAGGTATTGATGAAAATGATCCAGTACCAAGTAGTATTGAAACATCTACACTCAAACAATACCTCTACTGGATCCTTTTCGTGCCAGGGGTCAGATCCCGGACCGTCCCGACTCCTCGTCAAATAAACAAACTTTCTGTTGCTGCTGTCTCCGGAGCAGCTGTCCTCTTGGCAAAGTCAGTTCAACATCTGCCAAGTTAGCACAAGCTAACACAGCAGCAGCAGCTAACATCCAACACTGAGCCATTAATCGGTCCTAACAAACTCACAACAATGAAATGGCTCAACGCTGTCGTTAAATTCCTATATAACCTTTATAACCACCGTTATCTGTGTGATGTTAACAGTCACCCTTTCACCTTGTTTGTGCGGCAGGGCAGGCTCTCACATCTGTCCCCAACATCGAGCTCTTACTCTCACAGCAGCAGCTACCAATCATACAGTCTGAGGTGTGGTGAAGTTGAACACAATGTTTTTGATGGAGTTGGCAGCTAAGCATGCAGAGATGTTCAAAAGTAGGGCTATACCACATGCCAATGCATTCACATGATGGGTATCAAATGAAGCACTCTACTGGTATCACTGGTAGTACCGGTAATTGTAATTTTTAAAATAACTCTCAGCCCTAATGATGATAACAGTATGAGCATCCACACTGATGAATGTTAATGTCCTGTAAATGGTGGCGCCAACGCTCTGCACGCTTTAGCTGTAGTGGCAGTTTATGGAAATGGATACCGTTTCTGTCATTAATGAAATCGCTCTGAAAGTGCGGCTAATGATATCATTCACTACGGTCGTCGTTATAATTGTGGAGTTGACTCCACCATCCACATGAGTCAGAATTATTTTTAGAATGTTGATGTGGACGACGTACTGCACTATGAACTAAATTGTGAAACTTGACCCGGGATTATCTCAATAAACAGTGGTTCCCTTATTACTTGTGTGTTTGTGCGGCTAACACTTAACCTAGTTAGCTAATCTGAACTGTGTTTCCAGCTCACATGGTAACCAAGATATAAATACAATTAAAATTTATAAGCTACAGCAGCTGCAGCAGCTAGAATGCATTTCATAGTGCCAAGAACCATCATGGGTCTGACAGGTTTGATCATCTGAACCCACTGAGTGGTTTGCAATTTTAATGGAGACTCGAGTGTAACAAGGCTGAGTCTAAAAGCCCTGCTTAGCGGCCCCTAGAGGCTGTGATGCTCCTTACACAGACTGAGAATCCACTTGTCTCTCTTTTAGGGCTTGAAATGGCTGCAATTACATTACAAATTATCATCAACCATGAAGTTTGAAAGACTTTTTAAAATGGTTTCCAAATAAAAAAGAACAATATGTACTGAACTGTGAAATGCACTTTAAAGAAGGCTACATGACAATGGAAGCATGAAGAAAAATTAACAAAAAAATTAAGTTTAAAGAAGTTAAGGGGCATAAATGTAAATTAACAATTTGATCTGAATGGCCAGTCTCACAGACATAACTTCACACCAGCTCCTGGCTGTACACTGTCCCTCTCCACCAGGCTGCTGCCAGCCCTCCATTATTAATGACAAGAGGGAAAGGGAGCACTTACTGACTTACTAGCCTCCACCTTCCTTTGCTAAGCACATGAACTACAGAGGGAGGGAGTAGTGTGTGTGTGTGTGTGTGTGTGTGTGTGTGTGTGTGTGTGGCCGTTGTGTCCACTGGTAGCACAATGAACACTGGACAAGACACTTTGAGGGTAGAATTTCCCATTCACAAAACAAATATGACCAGGCTCACTCTCACTGTGAATCAATATAGACATTCATCAGCTGAGCGAAGGGTGCCTCCCACTAACCACACACACACACACACACACACACACACACACACACACACTCTCTCTCTCTCTCTCTCTCTAAATGTCTTGCAGCCCCCACAGCTAACATAAAACAATGCAGGGTGTATTAACTGAAAACAAGAATGCTGACAGAAGCCTATTTCTTTCTGTCTCTTTTTTATTCTCCATTTTATGACGGACTGATGAAAAATATCATCTTTGCAGATCCAACCTGACGAATATTTTCTCTCTAACCAGGCTAAATGAGCAGTGTTTTCTGAAAGGGGGCCTCCATTGATTTAAGGTGCTGATGTTACTTTCATTTGTGATGTGAGTCCAGATCGATGCAGGCTCCACTGGGACTGTGTTTGCACCATAGCTTCACATTGCAGTGCTGGAAGTGAGAAGCTTTAGTGTGTCCCTGTGTGAGAGGAAAATCTATCTTACTGTCAGGAGCCCAGATTGACACGTGCACTGATTTAACTTTTGTGGCTTAAGTCACATTGAAATTACATTAGGGGTGTCGGTATATACTGGTACTGACTATAACCATGATATTTAAAAAAGAAATATTAATATCATGTTAACCCTTTGAAACCTTTTGACGCCTTTAACATGTATTTAACCCTTTGAACAAATTGGTGGGATTTCCTGTTTTTTCCCTGTTTAAAAAAAACAGGGAAAAAAGAAAAAAGCTAGGGAAAATTATATTATAATTATCATATATTTAGAATTACGACAGAGAATTATTGTCATTTTTAAGCACTTTTTCTAGTCATTTCCTGGTTTTTAACTTTTTTTTAACTAACTTTCTTGTTAATAATTTTCCCTTTTTACTAATATCTTGCAATTTTTTTATTTTATTTTTATTTTTGTTTTAATAACCCATATTTAACCAGGTAAGTCCCGTTGAGATCAACAATCTCTTTTACAAGGGAGACCTCAGAGATCTATTTTGGGGTCATTTCTTCTTCTTTGCTCACTGCCTTCTTCCCATAATTTGAAAGACATCAAGCTCAGGTTTCAAAGGGTTAATGATACACATAATAATATCGTGTAAATAATCCAGCGCCTCTAAAATTATTTTGTTTCTTTCTGCTCTCTCTTTGTCTCCCTCCTCCAGTGCCATCTGGTTTCCTTTTCACATCCATCAGGTGTAACTGGTCTTTTTGTAGGCGTTAGAGACTCTCTGTCCACCTCCCTGCACCCTTATTTTCAGTTAAATTCATCTGTCAAAAAAAAAAGAGGCAAAACACACAATAAACAAAGTGAAAGATGAATTTGACTGATAGCATTATTATTTCTTTGGTTAAATTTTTAATAGACATGGTGATAATATTGTTACTGTGAATTCTTTTGACTGTAATAATCATGAAGTGAAAATCTGATATTGTGCCAGCCCTCAGATATACCAAAGCCAACTTGACAGTTTTAGATATTTTTTATTACTGCTTTTCAAAGGCATCATTATGCTTTTGAAGTAATGTGAATCAAAGCCTGTTGAATAAATTATGTTACTTAAATTGAATTAACTGAACTTAGATCAATAAATCCTCTTACACCTGACTTTTAAGGGAATATCTCACACATATACAAGCAGCTCAGATCATATTTTTTATGCTTCTCAAATAAACGAATGAATGACTTATTTTTGAACCAAAAATAAAAAGAACATAATAAAAAACAAACAAGACAAAGATAACAGTGTCCAAAAAGAAGCAAGTAGAAGTAAAACTTACATGTCCCTACCCCTTTCTTACATTTCTTCTTTTAACTTATATTATTTCAACACATTCCCAACTGTATTTACAACTAATATACAACTATCCCTAGTCTATTCACCACCCAATTAATAAATAAGTAATAAATCCAGTTTATTTACAGTCCAAGTACCGCCCAGTGTTACACAATAAATATGCACTCCCCTAACACAACCGTTACTCATCTATATATCTGCCAAAAACATCTTTTTATTGTAGTTTTTTTAATTGATTTATATTTGTGCTTTGTTTCAACCCTCTTTAAACATGATTATTGCAGTTTTAAATTTGACCAGATCTAAAAAAAATTTCAATGCATGTGACTTTAAAAACAGTGTGTTCATGTGTTCCCTGTACCCCACATTGTGTACTGTCCTGATTGCCATCTTTTGAAGGATATATAACATTTGTAAGTTGCTTTTGTAAGTGTTGCCCCAGACTTCCACATAGTAACACAAACATAAAAAAACGTCCTCATTTAAAACATTTCCCTGGCTACCTGCTTCAGTGGAACACCCCAGTGTACCAAGCGCACTGTGGGATCTGACTACACCCGAGACAGCCTGGAGACAGAGAGGCTCATGGAAGCGAGGGGATGAAGTAACTAGCAGGAGATCAGGGAGGATGGAGGGAGGGCTTTCTCTCTCTTTGTCTCTCTTTCTCTCTGCAGTGTAATCTTATCTTACACTGAGGCAACCCCAACTCTGCACCCTCAGTATTGACTGAGCGAGGCAAGACAAACAACACATTGTGACTTAAAAGGCGTAAAATAAAAGTAGTATGTTACATTACAAAACCACCACACCTATAAAATTGTAGGTTAAAAAAATGTTCATATTATGATGAGCTTGTAAATTTTGTGTGTGTTTTTTTTTTCCACTGACATAACTGCAAAGTAACGTCGCTGGATAGCGGCAGCAATTATTCCATTTAACGCCACGCTATCTTTATGGAGGAAAGCACCCTACAGAAATATAGTGGTGTAATTTAATATAGATGAGAAGACTGAGAGCTCCATTTCCTGCTGCGCTGCACACAGCATCTGGCTAAAAAGAAATGTTCAGCACCACAGACAGCTCCCTAAAGTTTTCATCAGGCTTTAAGAGTAAAAGATGGTGCCGTCACAAGAGCGAGCAAATAGCCATGTCGCAGGGGAAGTTTGTGTTTAGACTTTCTGGTGTGTGATCTCCTCACCTTCTGCCCTTGCTCTACTTTAACACAGAGTGTGAGTGACACTTTTCTAATACTGTATTCCCCCCCTGAGTCTGACCTCTGAACGGTCTCAGTTTACCAGGGCAAGGACCCAAAAAGAAGTGAAAGCCACCCCGCAGGAGTGCTGACCCAGTCTAGCTCACACAAGCTGGTATTGAACACAGTCCAAGCAGCTCTGGATTAAAATCTAGTGGGTGGAAACTCCACTGCATAAGTTTTTGTTTTTTTTTGGAACTGATTTTTTATTTGACATATACGTACATACAAACACAAACTCAACAAACATAGAGGAGATGTATATTATATTCGGTTATACTAACTTAAGGTTCTTTAAAATCCTTTCCCTTTTTTTTTTTTTCTTGTTAACTCGATCTTTGTAGATAACAGTCACTATTCTTGTACTTGTACGTCACACTTCCGACCGACCAATCCTCATCTTCGTTCCATTAGCCCTGACCAGCATTCCGTGTTAATACCACTGCATAAGTTTATTTCACTGTTTTGTTAAAGCATTCCCAGACAGTTTTAGCGTCCTTCAAATACACTGGCAGTGCCGACGTAAAGGGACTATCAGTCGTCCTGTAGCATTCTGTCATAAAGGGGCTCAGTGAGTGCCGTGCAAATGTAATCAACACCATCACACAACCACCAGATTGCTGTGTTTTCACTCTGCGTGATGGATGCATTTGGTCACACAACCAGAAGGAGACAGCAGGAAGTGGAACTCATCAGAGCAGGCGATGTTTTCCAGCTCTCAGCATCCAATCTTGTTGTTCCTTTCCAGTACAACCTGGAATTCTTGTTCAGTGCTGATAGAAACACAACTTAGCCGCCATACCACATTAATGGGATGGGACAGGTTACATGTTCTTCTTGTTATGTTATTATGGGGTGTTTTAGCACCGACGCTGCACTGATGCTCTGTACACTTAGTGTTTGCTTGTTCTAATCTCTAAAATGACACCATAGTATCATGTTTATACACTTTTCTTCCTGTGTGTTATATCCTATTATCATTTGCATCTATTTTTTTGTCCTAACAGGTGAAAGTAAACAGGTATGATATGTCTTTTGACCTGATTCACCCAGTCAGTCTGTTTAAAAAATGCTTCTTATTGTCAACAAATCACATTTAATAACCAAAAACAACTATATTTTAGTCTGTCTTTCATACGTTCGGACTTTTCTGCCCCATCTTTGTCAGTCATTTTTTAAAAACAGGTCACTAGTCACTATATATTTTCATTTTTAGAGTAGAAAGGCTCAGTAATTTCTTGCTGGGCATTGCAGTTTTTAACAAATGTTACACAAGTCGGAGGAAATAGCTGGTTGATTGGTTCATTGATGCTTGGTCAGCATGCAATGCATTGGGCAGTGGCATTTTTTGACGCTCTGAGCAACTGCTGTAGCATAAAGAGTAAGAAAGTCAGCATAAGGTGGATGAAAGGGGAGGTGGATGGGTCAAACAAACACTGGACTTTCAACCACGAGACCGCAGTTCGTGTCTCATGTGAAACCAAAAGGCAATCGAGCTATTTTAATAGCAATGTAGTGTGCATATGACATATGTCACCTGATATTATATTACATTAGTAACACAGTAACACAGTAATCCCAGCCAGGATGTTTTTCCTGAATCTAACCATGTACTTTTGTTTATTTTAAGTTTATTTTGAACGGAGACCATATGCATTTACCGAGCCTAAACTGTACATTTCCTGTGAAAAAAGGAAGTTTATTTTGAAAAGAAACAATGCATGTAAAGAGTGTACATTTACACGCGGCCCCTGAATATCCAAAACTGATGCAGGAGGGGCCCTTGTGTGTCATATTTGACATGTTGGGCCCCTGACCAAGCATCAGTATGTGTTGAACATGGAGGTGACAGGAATAAGCCATATCAGATTTGGCTAATTAGCTGATAATTGTTAGTAGGATCAACTGATCGCTGGTCTTGGTGTTGTCATGGCATTTGCTGACAATAAGAGAAATATCAGCTGTCTAATCCTTTGAGGGAAGATTGGCATCCCTAGTGTTTCCTACAATGCTGTAATTAAAGTACACTCTTTTATACGCTACCTCATGACGTAGAAGTAGATTCAGTAACTTTTGTAAAATGATAAGGACTTCGTAAAATATCTAAAAGACAAGATATTGTAAATAACGTCAATGACAAGATGTCTGTATCATGGTCAGATATTCTTCTCTGTTTGTGTGTGTGTTTGCCTTTCATTGGTTTTCGTACACCAGTGCATGTGTCATGTACAGTAGTGTGTGTTTCACAGTATCACAAATAAAGAGCAGCCCAAATTAAGTGCAAACCAATGTGGGTGAGAAGATGGTGACATAAATCATGTGAGATTTGTTGTGTTGGGATTCTCACACGTGAAAGTAATGCACAAGGATTCCCATCTACCATACAACCACAAACACACACACGCCTACACACACACATAAATCATCCTGTCTCCACATCTCCAGCACACATAAAGCAATATACATACAGGATCAAGTTGATTTACAACCCCTTCACGCCGCTGCGCTCACCTTCTCCATCCAGTTGCCTCTGCCAGTCACATCTTTCCATCAGTCCCAATCTGCCAATCTGAAATAGACAATTTCACCGTTCACAGCTTGGAATAAATTACTGTTGGCATTTTATCTGAAGGGACTCACTCTACAGCACCCTGTAGACAGGTCAACTTTACTGCACTGTATGTGTGTCATTTCCCCTTTAAAATAACTGGGCTGTCGATTAATGGAAAACCACCTGATAAATATTTTAGAGTGTAACTCTCAGAGAGCGTCAAGCTGTTGGACTGTGGAGGGAAAGGTCTCTGGGTCATGTATGTATAGACTATAGACTGTAAATCCCTTGTTTGATGTGTAAATGTGTAAATTTGTGTTTTTAGGACTTTTAAGTTTTATTGCCCAGTTTAAAACATTTGTTAGAAAATACATCAGAAAGTAATCAAATGTAATAAGTTACTTTATTTTGAGGAATAAATTAAAATAGCTACATTACATTTTTAACAGCGTAACTAGTATCCTGTAACCACTTCCATTTCAAAAGTAACTTTCCCAACGCTGCTGCTGATTCAGCTTCTCTCTCACACTTTCACTGTCTGTCATGGAAATATAATTTTTTTTTAGTGCTGCTTGCTTGTGTCAACAAATTGAAGCTCACTGGGGAGATGTACGTATTGAAAGTATCTGTGGATATGTGTGAAATATGAACGTCACAACTGCCTGTAGACTCAAAAACAAAGTTATGGTGAGCCAAATGGGGTTCAATTAAAGGAGTTTGATTAGTTTCTTTGTAACTTAATTTTAATTTTATATTCTACTTACTACAGGAAAGAGGTCTTCTAATGATGTATGTATTAGGCATGTACATGTAGTCTTTTTTCCAGTATTGAACATGTTAAATATAATGTAGCTTTCAAGGTCCTGTGTACATGAAATGTACTAGAATCAAGCACTGAATTCGCAGAACTGAAACTTCTCCCATGTGCGAAGCATGTAGAAAAACTTATATCCATCATTCCATTGTCCGTAACCGCTTATCTTCTTGAGGGTCACGGGGGGGGGGCTGGAGCCTATCCCAGCTCACAATGGGTGAGAGACGGGGTACACCCTGGACAGGTCATCAGACTATCACAGGGCTGACACATAGAGACAGACAACCATTCACACTCACATTCACACCTACGGACACCAATTAACCTGCATGTCTTTGGACTGTGGGAGGAAGCTGGAGTACCCAGAGAAAACCCACACTGATACGGACACAACATGCAAACTCCACACTGAAGGGCTCCCTCCTGGGAACCCTCTTGCTTTGAGGTGACAGTGCTAACCACTGCATCATCGTACCGCCCCAGAGAACTACATGCCAGTGCAAAAAGCAGATGTCCCTGTGGAGGCCAAAGCGACACAAAGTAAAAGCAACAGTGGTGATATTATTCACACGCTCACCTCACTACTTTGTTAAGAACACTAGCTAATTTTATTCCCAGGCAACCACATGCCAAACAGTTCAGATCAAATTCAAATCCACACTACACAGTTTATTTGATTGATAATCTCTTTGTTTCCTTTCAGCCACACACTGTTTAAATGGAGTTCACACATTTTCACATTGTAGGGCTAGAATGAGTTATTTTCTGTTGTATTATTCATTTTCTTTGTCCTTTGTTTGAGTTACCGTGGTGCTGGGAGGTCTCTTCCTGGGGGGGATTCGTGTAGTTAGGTTTTCCTTTGTATTAGTTGTCGTTAGACGTCCATTATGTTTCCGCCTTTTGTGTTAGATGGTTTGGACATGCCACTATATATGTCCCCTCGTGGTTCATTTGGTGAGGTCAGTTTGTTCAGTTAAGGGACTGTGGTTTGTTGCTGTTAGTTTGAGTATAGTTCTGTTTGTTTGACCTATTCTATAGGCCCAGTTACTAAGTTCATGGTTTGTATTGCTTTTGGCATTTTTGGGGTAAGTAAAATCCTATATTTCCAACCAAATCCTGTTTTCTCACCGCCTCACTGCTCAGTCCCTGACAGGCCCTGTACAGAGCCTGTGTTTGATTTGTCCTGTTTCCCCCACTGAACAAGCTTTCTGACGACTGTGGGATTAAAATATTGAATACTGTCTTGATACAAGATCTATCATGGCCTGGTGGAACTTAAGCATTAAATAAAGTTTGTCATCTATCATCTATTTAAAAAGGATGTAGCAACCTCTCTTATCTTTCATTTGGGCGGTCGCTTCAAAATGTATTTATTTATTTAACCTTTATTGAACCAGGAAGTTCCATTGAGATTGAAAATGTCTTTTACAAGAGAGACCTGGCCAAAGTAGCAGCCAATCAAAACACATTAAAAATGCAACCAATACAACATATAATACAAAATCCACAGTAAAACATTAACTATTCAAACATAGTGGCCTCTCAAGAAAAACAGGCACATGTCTCTGTCACCACATTCTTTATGATGCCCTTAAATTCATCAGTGTTTCTAATTTTACATCATTTTTAAGACTGAAAATGTAGCTTGTTAGGGAGTGATATGGCCTCTCTGCTCTCATGCCCTGATTTGAGAGAGGACTATTGTGTAATTATGGTTTATATATCTCTGCATTGCTTGACATTGTCACTCTAGTGTGTGTCTTGGTGTTACCTTGTGCTTTTGTGTGTCTCCAGTCCAGAAACAGTCTCCAGGTGGGGGACATCGACGGGGCCAGGAGGCTGGGTCGACTGGCACGTCTGCTCAGTATCGTCGCCATCGTCCTTGGCGTTGTCATCATCGTAGCCTATGGCTCATTTGCAGGTACAGAAACAAGGACAGGGACAAATTTAAAAATACAATGATGGCTAGATTTCATGTTTGTGCTAATTAAACATGTACGGACAATATTAATGAAGTCTCAATGATATGAAGTCAGAATAGAGTCAAGTACTGTAGTTGTGTATGACCATATTTGACTGTATTTGTTCAGATATGTTTTACTGATTCAAACATTTGACTGTATTCATACAAAATGTTTTTACACTGTCAGATATGGTCATACAAAGCTACAGTATTTTTGACTCTATTCTGACTCATACAATGATGCAGTGTGAATCAAACTGCATTAGATTAGTTTTATGGCTACAGTAGTCTGGCTTATGAATATGCAAAGAGTTCTAACTTGAATATGATGCGTGGTCTCGCACACGTGTCCACTCACAGTCTCACACAAGCCTTTAACAACAAGTGTTCGCCAACAAAGAACACCTACTGCATTACGATTACAGGGTGATATATGACACTACCACACAAGCATGAGATGTGTGTTTTTTTACGTCTTAACTCAGCACATTTCCAAGGCGTGTGTGTGTGCGCAGATTGATTCAGCACTGCAGCGGCTGTAGTGGGCTGACTGTGCAACAAGGGCAATTGGCCCTGCTGCTCAAAGCCTTCGACACTTGAGCCGCAGTCAGAGTAATGAATGTAATGGTGAGTTTAAGCTGTCTGTGTGTGTACGATGACTTTGTCTGATGATGGCACTCTTCTCCTCTCCCCTCTTTAGCTGTAAACCATTGACATGGAGGACCCGAGGGGAAGAAATGAACCATGAAAGCCGAACCACGGATGCAACAAGGGGGGGAAAAGCTCATTCCAAAACAAACAACAACAACAAAAAAAAAAACAAGTAATACAGTTCCTAACGTTATGCCATATTGTAATTACATCATGACCGACCTCAGACAGCAAAAAAAAAAAATAGGCAACTCGAGAGAGTAAGCAAGTTAATACATTCAGAGAAAAAATCAGAGATGCATGCATTCAGTAACATTTGCTTGACAAAAATAACAAAGAACCTGATGTAAACTTGTGCGGGTTAAAACAGAGGAAAAGAAAATACAGATTTGTATGTGCCCAGAAGGACTCACAAATGTTTCTTTATGGAGTAATGGACTTCTTAAAATGAAGAAAACGATCTACAGATGAGAGGAGAATGAACGACGGACATTTTCTGTGTCCGTGCTTCTTTGAAAAACAGACTTTGGGGTGGGCTTCAGACTTCAGACAGCTGCATATAATCCGCGTATAAACCTCTTGCATTCAGAGCATATACAGCTACAAATATATTTGAAATATGGATATATGACTATATATATATATACACAGATGTACATTTTATAAACTGTTTGTATGCCAAGTGGTGCTGGGTTTGTTAAGACTGTCACAACGGCTGCTTCGTCAGCACTTGGATTATCACTGGAAATTCAAGGGTTTGTGAAAAAGGGGCAGGGACACATTTTTAATTTTTGTTATTTATTATAATTTTTTGAACTAAAAAAGAAAATTGAGACCAACTGCATGCGTGAATGTAGATAACCAAACTCCTGCCTTCGTTTTGACTGTTATAAGTTGTCTCTTTTCTTATTGAGGAGTGGAAGAGGCTAACAGGTTTGCACATGGAGGAGTGATTTGTGTACGTCCACTGTAGAATGTGTGAGGACTGGGACCTTAACCCGCAAACACAACCCCCCCCTTTATATCCCCGAAATCTCTTGAACCTTGCCTTGGTGTGGCAGAGACTGAAATGCATGCCAAACTTCCCAGATTCCTTCTTTTCCTTTCACATCACTCCACAAACCTGATTTAGCAGCCGCAGGCCATCATCTTGTCCCCTTAAACTCCATTTTACACTCTACCTTTCTACACCATAGCGCCCCATTTTCCATTCTTACATTGTTATACATCGATTGTTAAATGCCATTGTTTCACTGAATGTTTTTTTCTGCTCCTTGTATTGGTATGAAATGTATTTATATGGGAAAATATATATGCAATATGTACGCATGCTATGAGCCAAACAGGCTGACACTCATTTATGTTCTTTTGTAAATGAACAGGCCGATGAGTTTGACTGAGTAACGACAAAAAAAGCATTTAAAGAACCTTTCTTTGAACTCCGAGCACGACAGATTGTCTGTATTTGTCATTTTATCTGAGAGAAAACACTGTGGCTACACAGGACTGTTGTATTGACACATTACAGGCTTATGCTACAAGCACAGGTAACATCACTGTAAGACCATGTCGCGTTATTTTGATCCACAGCTTTCCGTTGGGCATTAATGTTTTTTTATTTTTTATATCTTGTGCAGTTTAAATCAGGAATCATTTGGACAACGTTGCTTTAAAGTGATAAAATGTTTGTTTAAAGGGCTCGTACAAGTGAAACGAGAAACACCAGCTAATTTCCACTAATGAGGGACGAAATGTGTCAGACAGCTCAAGAGATTCTACCAACTACCAACGTGTGCTGTAAAGTATCACTACTAAAATGCACAATGTTTTGTGTGATCCAGGCTTTTATCGGCTCCATTCAATTCATAATTGTACATAAAAATCTTTATCCAAACATCTGAACGCAGCAAAATCCAAAGATTCCC
The DNA here is from genome assembly GCF_011397635.1 of Epinephelus fuscoguttatus. Classification (NCBI taxonomy): domain Eukaryota; kingdom Metazoa; phylum Chordata; class Actinopteri; order Perciformes; family Serranidae; genus Epinephelus; species Epinephelus fuscoguttatus. Next base: position 19,939,645 of record NC_064756.1, read on the forward strand.
CATTTTTACTACCAAACTAAAAAAAATGTCACATCACACTGTTGCCAAAATGGTAACACGTGTGTGTGTAATTTCTGTCAATCACACCGAATGTAGTTCACCGCTCTAGTGTTTCTCTCTAACATACAAACTTTCCATCACTGAAACTGGTGTCTAAGAGCCAACCATCAAGCCTATAAGCTCTGCTCTGTCAGTAAAACAGTTCATTTCATTCCAATATGTTACTGTGTTTCTTTGCCAGTGTACTGTACGTGCCAGTTTTCATCTCTGTGGTGTACATTTTGCATGTCTGGAATAAATGTTACCATGCATGGTCCAAGTTTTTGCCTTTTGATGATGCTGTTTATGAGGAGTTGTGTGTTGGCAGCCAGAAATGAGTGTAGAGGACTCAATTAGAAGTGTTTAGTAGCTCTATGAGGCGGTATTTAGGCACAGAAGAAATGCAAACATGCTTACAATAACAATGTTAACATGTTAATGTTTAGCAGGTTGAATGTTTGAACAGATCAGCATGCTAACTTTTGCTAATTGGCACTGAATACAAAGTACATCTGAAGCTGATGGGGAGTGTATTCAATCATAAACCAAAGTAGGGGAGACCGGGTATGGCTGTAACAATGAGATAGTTCTAACAGCACCATTTTCACCAAGAAGAGATGACCTATGACTCATAGTACATTTGTAACCACTTCTTTTCTGACTCTGCATGTGAGATTTTATAACGTGTTAAGAAGTGTGCAGAGTTTACAGCCAAAACACTGATATTCTAACCTGGAAATCCAGATGCCCCGCCCCTAGCACATTCGAATTTGCACTGCACTGGAATCCGGCCCCGACGAGCAGAGCCCACTGAATCGCCAATCGGACCAATCAGATCAATCTATCTGACGGAGGCGGGCTCTGGGCGGGCGTAACATGATGACGACAGCGCTGCGCTGTGAGAGTCAAAAAGTAAACAGCCAAGATGGCAGCTGCCGAAGGACATGTCCATTCAATTTATATTTGGAAGAAACGCTAAGCCAACTACACTTATCTTTTTCCTTGAGAGAGGAACAGAAGACTGCCCTAGAAGCCTTCGCTTCCAGGAAGGAAGTTTTTGCTGTTTTGCTGACGGGATATGGCAAAAGCATAATATATCAGTTAGCCCCACTGGTCGGCAAACAAATGGGGCTTAGTGCAATGAATACGTAACCTTGTTTTTTGCTCTGATTGGCCATCGTGCTATCCAATTGCGTGCGGCGGCATTTGAAATGTCTGAGTCAGTGCTGCCCCTTGCGTAGGAAGGATGTATCGGTGAGGGCCAGACTCAAAATCTTTCTAGATTTGAGTCTGGATTTCCAGGCTACTGATATTCAGGTATGAAAGTAAATTTTTTTGACCAAGTCTAGTGAAACTAGAATTATGTAACCTGTATCAGATTAGAGAGTAGTCTCTTGGGTAAAATGTGAGGCACTTCGTCTTTCATACCACCATGCTGCTACAGCTCGCTAAACACTGGATGACTGGATGGTTGTAGCACCTTTTATGAATGTGTTATAACTAAACCCAATGAGAACAAAGCAGATTTTATCTATCATACTCCTTTTTTCGGCAGGCCAGGAAAGTAGGTGAGACAAACTGATAGGGGTGTGCTTGCACATAATATCAGCATCAGATGAGGTCAGGCAGGGAAAGACAGTAAAGTCTGTCCCTAGATAATTCTCTTTCTGACTGAGCAGACACCGCGAGAAATTACAAATCCTTAGAGAAAGAGGATCAACACAGCTGCTCTGAGTGAGCTATCACAGCTGTTAAAACGTCTTAAATGTGCCACAAGAGGATGTCCTGACTGTTTACTTGACCAAGGCAGCACTCTTGTATTTTCAACTTACTCCACATGAGGTACAAAGCATCTAACAGGTACAGGTTAGCAGGTTAGACCTCAGAAGGAACTGTTATTAGTGTATGTAACAGGTCTTAATGTGTATTTTTTTTTTTTTTTTTTTTTTTTAAATTTTGTCATTTCTAATTCTTCTCTCGTCTTCTTACAACTCACCCATCAGTTAACAAATTCTGTGATGTGGTTGGAGAAGCTGGAAACATTGATATTTGCAGTACAAAAGTAGGGTACTTTGAGTCAAAAATTGAGACACAAAAACACAAGTTATAAGTACTATGCATAGACTGTAAAAATAGTGGATGTAGCTACCATGACGTCTCCCACTGGTTTGTGGACATTTTGAAGCCTGATGTTTGCTATATTGGCCGTCACCATCTTGTTTTTCGGAGCCAGAAGTGACCATTTTTGGGCGAGAGGCTGGCGCTGTGGATCTGACTGAGAAGACAAGGACACTATCAGCAGACTGCCTGTAGGCCAAACACACCAGTGGAGAACGCCACACATCAAAACAATGCACCACTATTATTTTCAACCTACAACAGCACACCTGAGGAGGCTAGATGGCACTTCACGCCACTGATCTGTTTCAAGCCTCACTGCCACTTGAATTAAATGCATTTTATCCCCAGTCGCTCTCTGCGTGTACATACCAGCTCCCATAGCAGCTCTTTTTCTCTGCTCCTATAGCAGCTCAACTCCTCTCCTCACCATGGATGTATAAAGAGAACTCTGTAGCTGTTGCCGTCATGTGTGAAAAAGAATGGATGAGAAGAGTCTTGTTGAGAAATATCACAAGCTTAACAACCCACAATCCCATCATATTAAGACGATGGCCAAAAAGGTATTGCCTGGTGAGTCATAGCTCTGGAGATCGGCTCTTCAGATGAGAAATCAAGTTTAATTAGGGTCCACCCATGATTTTAAGCTAATGCAAAAGTGGAGGAAGCACAGATCTTCTGACGCAAACCCCTGGACAGTTGTGAGAAGGTGGAAATTAGCTACAGGGACCAAAAACATTTCTTGCACCAGGCTATAAACATGTTTATTTCTTCTGTAAATTTGGGCATTTTAACATGAGGGTCTACGGGTATTGACTGTCTTCAGGAGCCAGCCCCAAGTGGCCATTCAAGGAACTGCAGTTTTTTCGGCGCTTCCATGGTGGATTTATCTTTTAACCCTGGTGACTGCCACTTAATGCTGAGAGTGTTAGAACCACACCTGTTCTCACCCATTCATGAAAAACCAAAAATGCCAACCCCACGATGGTGCTAGAGGTAATGTCAGGGAAAGTCAGAGGGCTTTTTCCTCTGCGGACCATGACCATGTGTACAAAATGCCAAAGCCATCCATCCAGTAGTTACTGATTTTTCAGTCTGGACCAAAAATGGTGGACCAAGCGACACACCAATTTCACCACCCATGCCTTATAGAGAGTGAACTATTCGAACAAAAAAAGTCATTAATTACTAAAAATGGTTATGGTCAAGAAAAGAGGTAGAAACATTATAATAATGTAAGCACAGTTCCTCTCACCTGTACAGTGTGATAAAGGATTACATTGTGAATACAGTATTACTGTGTAATGTTCAGTTATTGAGACTGAATCAGAGCGATTGATTCAACTCTGCAGTGCTGTTGTATTGGATTGCACTATATTGTTGCTGCTGCTTCCCTGTACATACAGCAGGGCCTGATACACAATTGTGCCTTAGGGCACACAAACACCATTTATCATGGCTGCCACTACAGTGGGTTATAAATGGCTCTGTTGGAAAAAAGGGGAAAATGAAGAATTCATGACAGATTTTGTGCTTTTAAAGCCAGCTCCCAGCACCTACACACTCTGCAGAGTCGCTGCCTGATGCAATCCTGAAACACAAAAACCTGCATCTTTTCTACTATTACAGGTAAGAGCTTTCTGGGTTCAGATAGATTCTTGGTTCATTAATTTGCCAAAAGAATGAACCTGTCTGTCCTGTACCTCACACTCCAAAAGCCTTTTAACCCATCAGGAAACATGGGCAGAGTAAAGTGATGGAGACCATTGTGTCATCAGACGAGTGAAGCATCCCTTTTCTTTCACAACCACAGCTTAAAATAGCCATTTTGTTTCTACACAGACACAGACAACCAGCCTTCTGTCTTACATGCCAGCTGCTGAATAAACTAACTCTGTGCTTGTCAGAAGTTACTGTGGCGCGACCCTTCTAAGTGAGAGGATCTGGCACTTAGTTCTGCTTGGGTGGCGTTCACTTTGAGTGGCTGGCATATTCAGGAGCTCAATGCATCAGCAGACTTACATGTCTGGATCAAATTTAGATTTAAACACAGGGTTTCCCTTCTGAAGAAAGTTCAGGGGAAGATGGCAAAGCTTGTCTGGCTACTGTTTTCTTTACTTTGTCTTTCTTTGCAAAGAAGGCATCAAAGAGAGGGAATGAGGACAAGAAACCAAATTTATCCTCTTCAGCCCATTGAAGTGAGTCTGACGCTGTGAGACAACACATTGATGTTTCTCACACAGCTGCCGTGCTTTCACATTGCTACACCCCCACTGACAAAGTAAGACTTTAATCTAATGAGTCAAACCCAGCCTGCAATCATCCCCTCCTCACATGAATGCTTTAGTTCCCACCTTCAAAGGCAAACGTCACTTTGTGTTTAGGGTGGAGTGAAATCAAATAAGAGATTCATGGGCTCTGCCAGGCACACTATACGTGCCGAGCATTTAACCCCCTCAACGGCCGATTATCAAAGCAGTATGTCTCTATTTTTCTTTTATAGAAACCTAGATGTAGTGCACTAAGGGTGACAGAGCTGGTTTGGTGTTGAAGACAATTCACTCCTCAAAGAAACTTCATCCAAAATGCTTATTTCACATGAATCTGATAGCCATCATGGCTGACCTTAACGACTCAAAGGTCTGTCAGTCAGCAGATCTGATGAAGCCACTTGGATAAGTCACCAAACCAAAGGAAACAAGAACTGCTTTTACCTTTTACTTTTTATATACCTATATTTCAGCTGATTAATCAGTTAATAATTTGCTTTATAAAATTTCAAAAAAGTGAAGAATGCCAATACAAAATTTGCTTTGTTTAACCAGTGCTCCAAAACCCAAAGATATACAGTCTATTGTATTTTACAACAAGGCAGAACATTTTCCCAGTTTAGAGACTGTTTGTAATTTTTGTTTTAGAAATTATATTACTTTTAATATCAAAATGGTTGCCTGTTCATTTTCTTTTGATTGGTCACATTAATTCAGTGTCACTTTCCAGTGTCTTGGTGCAAGGTTCTTGGTTCAAGTCCAGCCACAGACCTTATTTTCTCTCTATCTAGCATTGGACAGCTGTGGTTCAGGAGGTAGAGTGGGTTGTCTTCTAATCGCAAAATGAGCTGTTCGATCTCTAGCTCCTCCAGCCCGCATGTGGAAGTATCCTTGAACAAGATACTGAACCCCAAATTGCTCCCAGTGGTTTGTGGCCATGTTTCAGCTGAGTACCAGGTGGCACTGTGAATGGTAGCCCCCGGCCACCAGTGTGAAAATGTGAGACATATAGTGTTAAAAGCACTTTGAGTGATCACATGACTAGAGAGGTACTATACAAGTGAAGGTCTATTTTACCATAACCACTACCAACTCTGTAACAGAGGTATGAAGTACTAAAAACTAGAATTACCACCTCGCAAATATGTGTTTCCACAAACAAGTCAAGTTGGAGTTACAGTTTACATCTATGTCTGTCCAGACTGATCTGTAGCCATGACAGTGGACAGTGGTTCAAATATGGATGTTGATGCAAAAAAGCTACATATTCTAAAACATGGATGCTTCACACACACCTTCACCCCGGCAGCACAGAAGATCTCTACTATTAGCACAATTTCAAGGTGGAACACCCAAGAACAGTGTCATCAATCAAATATCCGACCAAGTATCTCCCCTTGTGTTCCCTGAGTTATGGTGTTGAATAATGGCCAGAGAAGGGTTTTCGCACAACATTATGATGTCACAGTGAAAATGACCTTTGAACTTTTGGATATAAAATGTCACTTATTCTTAATTTTATCCTATTAGACATATGTGTGAAGTTTGTCATAATTAGTCCAACAATTTTTAAGTTAAGGCCAAAAGCATGTTTTGGGAGCTTTGATCACCAAAATCCAATCAATTCATTGTTGTGTCCAAGTGGACGTTTGTGCCAAATCAGAGAAAATTTCCTCAAGGCCGTCTTAAGACATTGCATTCATAAGAATGGGATCAATGAGAGGTCATATTGACTTTGACCTTTGACCACCAAAATCTAATCTGTTCATTCTTAAGTCCATGTGGCTGTTTGTGCCAAATTTGAGGAAATTCTCTCAAGGCCTTCAAAAGACATTGCATTCACGGGAATGAGACAGCTGAGAAGTCAGTGACTTTGACCTTTGACTACTAAAATCCAATCAGTTCATCCTTGAGTCCATGTGGCTGTTTGTGCCAAATTTGAGGTATTTCCTCCACGCCTTCTTCAAATAAGCCGTTTACAAATATGGGACAGACAGACAACCTGAAAACATAATGCCTCCAGCCACAGCTGTTGGCGGCATGGAGGCATAAACACAGCTGTAATATTTTTTGAGACAGAAATGTAGAAATGGAAATTTTTGAGCCCTGCTGTGGCATCCTGTTTGCTAAATTTGCTCGGAAATGAGAAGGCCCGATACGCTTTTCAGTTCCCATCATATATTTTGAAAAATAAAATGTTTGAGTGTTCAGTATCTAGTAGTGTCACACACTTGTTTACACATACCGATATGAATAATTTATTAATTCACATTTTACAGCCCACAATGAACTATGCATCCCACTTCATCAATTAAAAAGGACCATTCAACTAAAAATCCTTCAACCTGTGGAAAAGAATTATACATCTTTCATTCTCTCAGTCTCTTCACACTTCCCTGTTTCTCTCCAAGTGAGTTATCAATATAATTGATTAAAATCTAGTCTTATTTGTACTTTTGGTCTCCATTCACTTGTTGGCAGCCCTCCATCTGTCCCACTGCTAAATACAAGTTCAGTAGTTCGTGTTGGCCAAATCTGTTCCTGTCCAGGAACCGGACCAACTGAATGTCCTTCTGCTCAGGAGCCTCCAGGGTCCTCCAATCATTGAGCTCAGTCTCCTGGGGTTCCCATGTTACAAAGAGCAGATCAATCCTGCTCCTTTAAAGATGTCACCAGGATCTGCTTTCAGTGAAAAGCGTAGAGCAGGAGGAGAATGGTGCAGACACCGATCACTGAGCCAAGGATGAGAGAGTCCCTTCTCTTCCGCAGGTTGATTCGCTGGATGAGATTGTTGATGGTTGGGAAACGGTCTGAGAGAGTCACAGGTTAAGGAAGATCACACATATATAAATTACAAAACATCTTACATTTGATAGCAGATATGGATCAAACACCTTGGCTGTCAATACCTCGTAAAAACCTAAACAAGTGCGAAATACTGAAGATTGCAGGATTTTAACTGGGGCTGGTCTGGAGACTTGACGAAGCTCAGTGCTGACATGAACTAACACTGTGGAAAAGTGAAACTCCCCTTCTCAACCTGCTGTAGACCTTTACTGCGTTGTTTGACCTCTACAAATCAAAAGATAATTTGGGTGAATGGCCCAGCTGCTTCCTGATACAACCCTATAAATCCTGATAACAAGGACCCACTGTCCATCACTGAAAAGCAATATGTTAGCACTGATTTCTGATTGCATACCAGGAACCCTTCAGCTTCCAATATACTGTGTGTTCTTCTATTTGCCCCCTCCTACACACACAACCATGCACACGAGCAACACAAAGGATACTGGCCAGTGTGTTGACCCGGCTCTGTATGGATTTCAGCATGCCCCTTTGGGAGGTCATATTCTCCTTGGTCGCCATGGCAATGCTAAAGAGACAGAGAGAGAAATGAGTTAAGAAGTGATAATATGCTGCATGTAGCTGCAGTTATTAGTACTGTAAAGTGCCTCCGACTGCCACATATGATTAGTAACTCAATTCTAACAGCGGATGTTTTTTTTTGGAGAAATGAGTGTCCAGTTTAAAGGATAAGAGGAGGCGTAGTTTGATGCTGTAGAGAAGAACAAGAGAACCATCTAAATTATGTCCTTAGTATTAAGAAAATGTCCCTTCATGTAAATTCTAGCACCATGTCTAGAAGAAAGCTCTGGGTTGAGACCCTGTCTACACGTATACAGATATTTGCAAAACTTCTGTATTTTTGCCTCTTGTCCACATGCATGAGTTGTAGGTCACTAAAACAAAGATATTTTCAAACTCCTTTCAAGATGCAGAGATTTCAAAACTCTGGTTACTTTGCATCTGTGTAGATGTGTAAAACAGAGCATTTGGGAAACGATACCATCATCTTCTCAATTTGCCCATGCCCTTTGTTGCTTTATGTAATGGGCATGAGCCTGAAACAACTGCAGACTACCTGTTTCTTGATGTGTTGCTAGCATTGCTTGGTCTAATGACTATTTTACACTTCATGGATGTTTGGAGGCATCAGCTGCACCCAGGGATTTTGCTCCACCTCAGTGTCTGTGGTTTTATGCCAGAACTGTAGGTTTTCATAATCAGGACCAGACAAACCAGCAGACGATGAAACAATTTTAGAGTGGGATTGTTGTTGTTGTTTTTTTGTTTTTTTTTGAGTTGTTTTGTGTTCCAGTGTAGATGGGGATATTTTGTAAAATGACAGTCGTGTGGACAGTTTTTTTTTTTTTAATTAAAACAGAGGGGGAAAATATCTGTTTTAAACATATGTATATGTGAAGATGGGACCTAAGTCAAGGTCTCAGTCAACTCAAAAACTTACCATATTTGTTTTTGGTGCAGGAAAGCATATCTGTGATCCAAGAAAATACAGTTTCTAAACCAAATTATTGTGTCAGCTGAAACTAAATAAAAACTGGAGAGAAAACTTCTTGAGATATCTGATCTATCTGATTTAAAATCAACGTAGTTGTGTTGAAATATTGCATCTCACTCTGGCAATTCCAAAACTGTTTAAATCAAATTAAATTAATCCCAAATAAAATGTTTCATCAAATATTTTGCCTGCTGAAAGAAGTTAAATGCGTTTTCACTAGGGGTGTCCCGATCACATTTTTTTTTTTTTTTGCATCCAATCATTATTTTGATACTGAGTCCGACCCGATACTTTGCAAAGCATTAAGAAAGAAAAAAAAAGAATGCATCCAAGTTGTCCCATAAAGTTTGTTTTTTATTTAAATAGTATCCAAAAAGCTTATCCGTGGTTCAGCAGCACAAAATTTAAACAAATTCTGAATTGTAAACAAATTGTCCCTCCAGAGTTGCCGTAGGGCTGTGGTAGGCGAGGTTCTGCTGTTAGGTGTGGCTATGTTGTTTGGAATAAAGAGAGAAGCGGTGGCCGCTGAACCTGTTGTTTCGACTTCTGTCTGTTTATTGCTCATTAGCTGCACTCAGTTAGGCGAACCTAGCACGCTCGATTACAATACATTGGAAAGCGGAGGCAACAATGAACAACATAGATGAAAAACCTGGCCATTTTTTGTTGTTTTGATTCCTATGATCTTTTATTACTGATTCCGATTTTGTAAAAATAACGTGATCGATGCTGATACCCGATCCGACATCCCTAGTCTTCACTTATGTGGCTCCATCTAATACACATCCATTCACACTGAACATTACAGGATGTGAGACAACATGGGACTGAAACATAGTTGGCAAATACTGATATGCTCCTGTGCCGTGATTAAAAACAGGTACTGAAAGACTACACATCTGTATGGACCTCCATGCTTCAAGGAAATGGGATGAAATGTAATTCCGTCTCACACGTTCTCCTTGGGTGCCTACAGTATGTGTGTAAGCCGCCTTGGCTTGTAAAAGGAGGATATAGAATTGCTGTGATATTGTAGCTCTCTTGTTCTCAATCTTGGGCCTCAGCAACTTTCCTTGCAGGAAAGTGCAGCTGGGCATTTGGCAGGAAAACTTTCAGGCTCTGTGTTTGTCCTCGGTGGCATCTGTTACACACAATAATCAATGGCAGCTACTGAGCCCACACTTGATCCCTCCACAGTGGGAGTATTTGAGTTAAAGAATCAGCTCCCTGAAACCACCAAAGTAAATATACTTAAGTAAAGTGTTAATATGCTCAAAAACAGGTGGCACAGCAGCACTGTGTACCTCCTGAACAGCAGGATGGGAACCAGTAAGCATTAGCCACAGGGTACAAACCCCTCCCATCGCAGAGGGACAGAGCCCCATAGGAGGCAGGTCAAAACATAGTAAATGAAATCATCATAGTTGTTTACTCTTGGCTTGAAAAGCTGATTAGCAGCAGGTCCAAACAGAATGTGTGTGTGTGTGTGTGTGTGTGTGTGTGTGTGTGTGTGTGTGTGTGTGTGTGTGTGTGTGAGTGAGGTCATGGCATCTCCTGACAGTCCGCAGTCTTGGCCTGGAACAGTGTTTTGGGGATCGTGTTCTCCTCAGTCAGGAATACACACTTTGCTGACTCCAGCACCTCGTCAAGCCTTTATCTCAATGTTAACCAGCTCATGAGAATCAGAGCTGGAGGAGAAAGACTCCCTGAACACACACACACACACACACACACACACACACACACACACACACACACACACACACACACTGTATGTGATCAGTCAGTGAACCGTTGTTTAAAAGTGATCCAGGAGTGGTCTCAATTTGTCAAATTTTCAAGTGAAATCCAATTATATTTACATAACCAAAACCCCAAACCAATAATTCTGCCTCAGAGGGTTTTACAATCAAAATTTACGACACCCTCCTCAGATAAGAAAAACCCCATAAAAAAATAACCTCTAACATAAAAAAAACCCCCAACTTATTAAAAAAGTAATTCTGTATAAGAGCCACCTTAGCATTTATTTCAAGGTTGTTCTGTGTTATGAGATGCACCACAGGGAAATGGAAATTAGAGTTGTCAGCAAAGGTCACCACAGGAAGAGGACACTCCATAGACATTAAAAAGTTGGGTACTTTTCATTTTAATATCACCTCACAAAGCAAATCCTGGAAGCAGGTAAAAAAAAACCCCAATCTTTTAACCTGTATTCAAAATGCAGGTGGAGAGAGATATGGAATATACCATTTCATTTATTATTTATTATTATTATTATCATCTCATTTGAGGACATTGGGACTTTATTATCGTCTCGTTTGAGAACATCAGGACTATTATCATCTCGTTTGAGGACACTGTGACTTTATTATCATCTCGTTTGAGGACATGGGAACTTTATTATCATCTCGTTTGAGAACACTGTGACTTTATTATCGTCTCGTTTAAAGACATTGTGACTTTATTATCATCTCGTTTGAGGACATCGTGACTTTATTATCGTCTCGTTGGAGGACATGGTGACTTTATTATCATCTCGTTTGAGGACACTGTGACTTCATTATTGTCTCGTTGGAGGACATTGTGACTATTATCGTCTCGTTTGAGAACATCCTGACTTTATTATCGTCTCGCTTGAGGACGTTGTGACTTTATTATCATCTCGTTTGAGGACATCGTGACTTTATTATCGTCTCGTTTAAGGACATTGTGACTTTATTATCGTCTCGTTTGAGGACATCGTGACTTTATTATCGTCTCGTTTGAGGACATTGGGACTTTATTATCGTCTCGTTGGAGGACATTGTGATTTTATCGTCTAGTTTGAGGACATTGGGACTTCATTATCGTCTAGTTTGAAGACATTGGGACTTTATTATTGTCTTGTTTGAGGACGCTGGGACTATATTATCGTCTCGTTTGAGGACACTGCGACTTTATTATCATCTCGTTTGAGGACATTGTGACTTTATTATCGTCTCGTTGGAGGACATTGTGATTTTATCGTCTAGTTTGAGGACATTGTGACTTTATTATCGTCTCGTTTGAGGACATCGTGACTTTATTATCGTCTCGTTCGAGGACACTGGGACTTTATTATCGTCTTGTTGGAGGAAATTGTGATTTTATCGTCTCATTTGAGGACATTGGGACTTCATTATCGTCTAGTTTGAAGACATTGGGACTTTATTATTGTCTTGTTTGAGGACGCTGGGACTATATTATCGTCTCGTTTGAGGACACTGGGACTTTATTATCATCTCCTTTGAGGACATTGGGACTTAATTAACCTTTTAAACCTTTTAACCTATATTCAAAATGCAGGTGGAGAGAGATATGGAATATACATTTCATTTATTATTTATTATTATTATCATCTCGTTTGAGGACATTGGGACTTTATTATCGTCTCGTTTGAGAACACTGGGACTTTATTATTGTCTAGTTTGAGGACATTGTGACTTTAATATCGTCTAGTTTGAGGACATTGTGACTTTATTATCATCTCGTCGGAGGACATCAGGACTTCATTATCGTCTTATTTGAGGACACTGGGACTTTATTATCGTCTCGTTTGAGAACACTGTGACTTTATTATCGTCTCGTTCGAGAACACTGTGACTTTATTATCGTCTCGTTTGAGAACACTGTGACTTTATTATCGTCTCGTTTGAGAACATCAGGACTATTATCATCTCGTTTGAGGACACTGTGACTTTATTATCATCTCGTTTGAGGACACTGTGACTTTATTATCGTCTCGTTTGAGAACACTGTGACTTTATTATCGTCTCGTTTGAGAACACTGTGACTTTATTATCATCTCGTTGGAGGACATTGTGACTATTATCGTCTCGTTTGAGGACATGGTGACTTTATCATCATCTCGTTGGAGGACATGGTGACTTTATTATCATCTCGTTTTAGGACAATGTGACTTTATTATCGTCTCGTTTGAGGACATTGGGACTTAATTATCCTCTCATGTGAGGACATCAGGACTTAATTATCATCTGTTTGAGGACATTGGGACCTGATTATCATTGACAGTGTTTTGTTTTTTATACTTATGTGGTCCTACTGCTCCCAAATAGTTAGGAGAAAATTAAAAATGCATACCAAACAAAAGTTCAGGTCTCAGGAGGATAATATTTTGAGGGTTAGGATGAAGAAATGCAATGGTATAGGCTGGTTTTAAAAGGGAGGGAAAATGAGCAATTACATGAAAGAAAGGAATGAAAATAAGGGGAGAAATACCACACAGCATCATCCACCATTTCAGAGACAAATTCTACCAGTTAGACCGCTGCCCAAGCCAATCTCTGGGTAAGCATAGCTTACAAGATGTAAGGACTGGAAATGGAAAAGGCAACAGTTGAAAGAGGACCAGGGGAGGAAGATGACAGAAAACAGTCTGGGAAGAGGGAGGATAAATTCTCAGCCACATATTTGTCATCTGTGCAGGTCTGCAGGGAGGGAAAGGAGCAGGGAGTCGTGAGAGATGGATGGTAACTATAAATCAGTGAAGTGGGAGGGCTTATTCTGGGTACGTGACTATGCCATTCATTGTATGCACCCACGACATGATGTGACCAGCAGTTGGTGCACTTCCAAGGCTTTGACATGTATGGTACTCTTCAAGTTGAATCATCGGTACAAACAATGAGCAATGGCATTTAAAAATTAATTGATCAAAAGGAAACAATGCTCAAAACAATACCCATAAAACCTTCGGGGAAGAAGTAAGCTGTAACTCTTGAGGAGCACTACAGCCCTGATTGGTTACACGTCATGTGCAATAGCCTATCAGCACTGAGGGCTGCCGTGCCACAGACAGCAAAGATAGAGATTGGAGCTACTTCGTGAGTGAGTGGACTCGGAACTGTGTGTGGATGTAACACAACAAATAACACCAAAATTGTAATAAACATCACAGTCTCCTATACTGAGGCTGCAAAACAGACCAGTGATTCTGCTGGTTATGTCAGAAACAGGGTTGTGCCAATGGGCAATCCGATCGCCCATCGGCAATAGAAGGGTTGTTTCACGATGTCTTTTTTAAATGACGATGCAATCGCGAGGTGTGTGTGTGGGGGGGGGGGACAGCGCGTGTGTGGAGCATGCTGACGTGATCGAGGCTGAACGAGGCTGAGAGGAGACAGAGGGAGGCTGCTTAGTGAGAGAGCGGAGGGTGGGGGTGGGGGGGGTCAACGCCTCCGCCCGCTCGACACAAGCATACTCGGGCGTACTATAAGCGGAGCGGACTCCGCGAGGAATGTCCGCAGTCATTCGGGCTTTCATAGTCAAGCGCACTTCCGCGTTGTAGTTTCTTGTAAAAATGTCAGTGAAAAATCCCCGCGATGTGAAAAATACATGCCGAGCAGTCACTGGTGCGCGGAGCGGAGTCCGCGCGGTCGTAAAATCTGAGCTTTGCACGCACAGGGCTTGCGGACGTCCGCTTTGAGTCTGCGCGGACCTCTGCGGAATCCGTTCCGCGTATGTTCCGCCTGAGTATGTTCGGGCCTTAACGCGCATGTCGCGGAGTGGTAAAAAACCAAACAACACAATGTCAGGAGAAATTGAAAAGATATGCCGTCTATGTAAAGTCAACTTGCTAATTAAGGAGCCATTACATGTTCAAGAGTTTTATAAAGCTGCTCAAACGCCAAACAGAGGCTATAAGTGAACGTTTCAGCGGTGACGCGTAATGACCCCCCCCGCGATGACATCGTTCATCGGCGATTTCACTAGATTGCGATAGGACGATAGGATATGGACAAGATCGCCCAACTCTAGTCAGAAATAGTAGTAACTGGACGTAACTTCAGTTGTATGACTACAAGAACTGCAAAAAGAAGACGAGGGAGTGAGACAGTGCCTGGATGCGGCGAGAGATGTGACCAGATTATCATAGTATTAAAGCTCAGTGCCGATACAGATATTTCATGCACCAGATGTACATAACACAGGCTTGCTGATGGGCATTCAGTGCACGTTGGACTGTTTATATCAGTCATCCATCTCGTCACTGTCTTTGGGGAGAGAATCCAATCTGCAGTGTAGTTCATACACTTCACTGATAAACCAGAGAATTATACAGCAACATTCATGATGTACACGCACATAATGCACTGTGCGAGGACACCACGTGTCAACAGGGGCTCTATAAAGTCCAATAAAAAGCAAAGACCATAATTTTCCATTTGAAAAAAATCAATACAACCAAAACCCTGGTACTGCAAAAGTGTGTGGACGCATTCAACTGTAAATTGATTTACTTTCAGATTCTGGATTCATTTTAGATTATTCTAGTGTCCGTGGTGTTTCGTCCTGACTGCAACAATAAAACCTTTTGAATTTGTGACTGCTATGACTGGCACCTCCAGTTGGATAGCTGGTGTTTGCAATAACAATGGCTGCTGAGCCTCATGGGTAAAGTGGGAGTTAGAAATGACTGCTATACTAAACACAAAAACATAATTTCTTGGAAATGAATTTGAAATATTACAACCATTTGTCATAAGATAAAACTACAATTGAATTAAATCATTCAGGAGTGAGCTGTGTTTCTGAGAGTAGGTGTTTCTGTGATGATCTGGAGAATGCAAGGATGAGGCCGATCACAGAGTTCTTTCTTAATGCACGAAATACATACTAACAATTTCTATGTAAGGAACATTTCGGCACTAACTGCTCTGCCCATTTTTCTTCTTTTGTCTTTAATTTTCAGATGATAAAGGCTGAAAAAGATACTGTTCGCTTCTTTTTTTTGTCAGTAGGCTGTGTCCTACAGCAGCAAAAAGAATATAGTTTGATTATACAGGTCCAGTAGTTTACTACAATTTTCCTATATTGCAGTTGCAGGGCAATTCTTTGGTTATATTTATTAATTACCTCATTCAGGTTAGTATTTCTACCATACTGTATAGTGGCTACTGAATAATGATACACAAACAAGAATAATTTTTGTACAGGTGTCCAGTCCAAGCTCAACAGAGCCTGTTGGGCTTCATATATATTCGAACCATGTTAAGGTAAATTTTTGCACACATACCAAGGGATCTGAGTCTAATTTCGCTGGTGGATAAGACAATGGAGGGGGTTGTTGGAGCTGTCACGTATGCAAACATATGTCTTCTCATATGTGGCAGAGAGAAAGCAGGTCTTACCTTATTGTGTCATCCATCAGTCGGTCCGAGCTACAAACAAAAAGTAGGAGAGGGGGGAAGGGAGGAAAATACAGACACTGGTTAGTTATTGACATGAGGCAGTGAAGCACAACATGAAATGGTTATAAACCAATCAAGTGGGGGCAATTATCGGTATTACTCTCAGATTGGCAGCAACACAGAACTGATTGGAACTTGATTTCCTTTTCTTCTCTCTGTATCAATCTAATCAACTCCCACATCGTGACTATCCCACCAGTCTGGCGGAACATGCATAATGTAATATGAGTCTTCCCACTAGTGTCAGTGTGGTCACATATCTTGAGCTAACTGACACAAACAACACAAAGTCTTATTTGTTAAAACATTGTGTGGACAACTTAAAAAAAACAATTAGGGTTTAAATCCCAAGTAAAATTGCTAGCAAATAAATATCTGCACAAAACAGTGTGACTGTTAATTCATCTTCCCCTCATGGATGATCCCCACAACAACAGGGAGTCTGGACTAAGACGACCCAGAGAGGAATCCACCTTAGGGATCCTGGAGCTTCTGCATAGCTTCAACAAACAGGGAGTGTCAGATGCTAGCTTTTGTCCTGCAGAGAATACTGGAAGGCACACACACACACACACACACACAAACCTCTAACGTTGTAACACCAGTTTCATGTCTCGGGTTGCTCATAAACAACAATGCTCTCAGCGGTTTATTCCCTAATTGGAATCAATTTGGATAATGTTGCAGAGAACTAAAGTAAACCAAACAAACAAAACTGCAGGGATTGTATTTCACAGTTCAACATCCATTCAGCTTCTATTCAACAACTCCACATCCTCTTTGTCCAGCTCCATATGTGGTTTCCGTTAAGCTCTTAGCGTCCTTATGCATCTAACCAAACTTACAGTTAGAGAAGGAAGGTCTCTCAAAGATTGCCTCGATCCACACTACACTCTTACCAAACCACAGCCATCTGCACCCGTTCCCTAAATCTTCTCTTTATACCTTATCTTGACCATCCCAAAGCTTATGAACCTAATTTACTGCTTCGCTGCTAAATCACAGTGCTTGTGCTCATCAAAGCTCAATATATACTGTTTTCTTACTCCATAGGGGAAATATTTTACCAGTGTGCACAATACCAGGAACCTGAAACTGAAGCCGCAAACCAGAATTCAGTCATCCTACTGTGACATATCAAAAAAGGTCTATCTTAAATGTTGGATGTTACAGTCACACCCTGGTCCATTGTCTTAAAGAAATACTTGAACCTCTACCCATCAAATGACCATTTTTATGTCAGTTTCTCACCCAGTGTTACACTGAATTGCTGAAGAAAAATCAGATTCACCAAAAGATACATAATAAACTAGCTGATAAAGGCAGCAATAGTCCAGCAGCTTCCATGTTCAGCGAGGTACAATTACTGTTTTTGTCACTGGAGTCTGGCTTTGACGACAGCATCGTTACGTTCCACTTTTAATTCAGGTTCCCGTCAGAAAGGGCTGTCAGTTTGGAAGTACTGAGCATACAACTGGATAAATGAGACTTGGATGGTACTGCAGAAGTTGCTGTTGTTAAATGCAGCTGCCTATGACTTCAACGCAGGTATACAAGAAAAACAAAATTTCTTTACAAATTCAACATAACGGGGTGAATAATTAATATACAAACAGTCATCTGGGGAAAGCAGGTATTTTTGTTTATTTTATGATTGGGCAAACTAAAAGAGAAAGATGGATGAGTTACATTCAAGGTGGTGGCCCGTCTCTGCTCTGCAGCTGTTTTCTTTCAGAGCGAAGGGAAAACATGCCATGCGGCTCTGCATGTGCACATGCATTGCTGGCAAGTGTGTGTGCTGAGTTCACAGTTTTTATTCCATCTAACAGATGCTGGGCAGCCCTCAAAGGAGTTTCAAAGATCCAGTTTGTCAAAAATGATGAATTCAAGGAGAATGTAATAATCTCAAAAGAAAAGCAAATTCATTATTCCAGAAGGAGCACCGCAAAGCTCATTCAGGCAGACCAAATGTGACAGCATTGTGACTACAAAACCAAGCAATGCCATAAAGAGGCCCTACTTTAATATGATTATGGGCCACACAAGTGACCATGTCCAGGTCGCTGATGTGGTCAAGTATTGACCAACTGATGTCTCAGAGGACAGACCATGTACTGGGTTATATATTGATGTAATCAGGTTGAGATTAGTCCTGTATATTACCTGTAATGTTAGGGTCCTGTTCCTGCAGGGGGGGGGGCAAACAAGACTGACCTCAGTCAGTAAGTGTTTCATTCATTCATTGTTGGGTTTAATTGCTTTGATCCCAAGAGTGTTGCCCATAAGAATGGATACTGTAAGTGACACCTCACAGTTACAGTGTGGGCTGGACAGCCTTCTTTTATTGGGTCAGAGCTCTACACACAAGCACCAAAGTGCTACTTGACAGTAGTTTGTAATATATCTGTTGACTCTGTCACACTGACATGAAATCATTTACAGGAATTATGTCATTTAGTGAAATGACAATTTGCACCTAATTCAGAAAGAAGTGTAGTGTCCACCCTCTGGTTCCCCTGGTTAACACTGTTAGCTCTGTCAGCTCTGTTGCTGTTGTTAAGTGCTGATCAGTGAGTTAGCACCATTAGCTGCTAGCCACTGGCTCAGCCACCTCCTTGTCTAGAACCGTGTCCAGACAAATCATACACTCTGAATCTTGCGTAAAGCTCCTTTACAACAATTGACTGTCATTTAAAAATTCTTATTAACCTACTGTGCTTATTTCATTATTAGGTACATAAGATCTAGCAGACATACAGACTGTATGTCTGAAACAGAAAAAATGGGCAACTTAGCCACATAACACAAGTCTTGAATGATGGAGGAAAAAACATGATGGACAAACGACTGACAGAAAACTAAACCTTTAACTGTCTGTCTGCCAGCAGTATTCACCTTATAAATCCTGAGCTGAGGAGCAAAAGGGAAGTAATGGGAGGCCAGGAGCTGAGGTGAGCCTTGATTTATGGAGTTTTTATATGCAGAGATGAGATGGAGCAAAAGATTTATGCTCTGTTCCTTAATCATCAAGGTGCAGCTGTAGTGGTGAGGTTGATTATGCCATCCCGTTCATGTATTTGTGGCCCTCTGTGGTTTTAGCTTTGAGTGGGCTCCTTCCGTTTTCCCCTGGTCAGCGGCGTTTTGCTGCAGTCATTATATCGCTCATTAGCTCCAAGCTAATTGCCCTTCCCAGTGTGATGTATCAACCCACACTCGCCTGCATGCTTCCTTGCCCTGTCTTGCCATTTACACACACAGAGAAACATACAGACTGCTTTTTGCTTATACGCCTGTGTCTTTTTGTTTGCATTCAGGACTACTAGTGGTAGAATTCATTCTGCCTGCACTGGCAGCGTTATGCAGGTACCACTGAAAGCCTAAACAAGCTCAAAGATTAACAGATAATAAACAAATTGATGACTTACTTGTTTTCTGTTGACTCATCAATTATTTGACCATTGAAATGAAATTCTGAAAGGAGATGCTTTGCAGCAGCCTTCTGAGAGTAATGCTCCGTCGGATTGGCTTTTAGAACAATGTGAGGAAACTAATACAATCAGCCAGGTAAACTGAAACATTAATTACTTTGCTGAGGAAACAGTCCAGCAAATCTTGGCAACAGCTGCAGAAAGCAAACTGTATCAGCAAAGAGGGAAAAGTGGTCACAAATCAAAGCTCAGAGCTGCATACTCAGCACACCGTACGAATTGTGAGATTCACAGACATGATCTCTACAGTACTGCTGCCATTCACAAACCTTGGCCAATTAATACAGGACTCTCATAGATGCTGAGAATCTTTAGGGACCTGGGATTGTTATTTTTTTCTGATTTGGACACAACATTTGAAAACAGAAAGGCACTTTGAAAATGGTTATATCACCTGCCATTTCCGTGAGCCCACATGAACACACAATTAAAAATAGCAGGACAAAAAAAAAAAATCTAAAAACCTTCATGGAGATATTTTTATTTAATATCATTTGTCTGCTGGATCAAATAGCTATGTGTAACAAGAGCTACAAACTATTCCTCCATTCTGTTATAGGCAGTACAGCTGGTGGTGAAATAGCTGTGGTGATTCAAAACATTTTTCAGATGGGAAGCCCTTGGGCAAATACTACACCAAGCACCCCAAAGCGCCATCAGCACATACCAGCAAGCAGCAAAATACTCCAAACCCACTGGAATCAATTAAGCAAGAAAAGGTGTCTTCTTTCACAACAAAGTGGCGATTAATGGTACATGCAAAGCAAAGAAATTTACTGACCCAAAATGTTTGGGACATTTCTCACATTCTTGGTGGGCAAACCCCTGACTGAACCTCTGAACCTTATAAACTGATCTGGATCTCTTTGGTGAGCAAGAGAGAGCAGGGCAGCACTCTATCCTGAATCCTCTGAGCTTTCCCTTCACTGATAACTTAAGCATATCAGGAAGCTGGCGGCAGAGATCAGACTTTTAAAATGGACAAGCCGGCAGACAAAAAGCAGGGATCCTGAACTTGGGGACATGAAGAGACGAACAGAGAAAAAGAGAGTAAGAATGAGATAAACTGTAGCTGGTAAACAGTTTGGTTAAAATGCTTGGGAAACCCCTTTAAAAGACGACACACCGATAAACATAGCTATACTTTTAGATTTTTGTTAACTAAGTCTTTTTCATCACTTCACAATGCACCACACGCAATACAGTCTCGCTGTTTTACAATATATGACATTTTGTTACAAATGAGACCTTGCTGAAAGCAAAGCAAGACTGGAGAAGTGGGTTGGGTTATATTGGCCATCAGGGCTCTAGAAGTAAAAGCCCAAATTATTTTCCCCATAAATCTCTTTTGTTACTAGCCAACTGAGCATTTCAATCATTTGGATGGCCAATAAACTGTCATAATTTAATCACGCCAACTGAAAGAAAAAGGGCTGGTTTACTTGGGGTAAAAAAACATCAAAAAGGTGCAAGACTGAATACATAACTAGGGCTGTCATGATGACTTCTTTTGGTGGATGATATATTGTCCCAAAAAGAACTGCAATAAACAATATTATGGTTATTTTACGGCGATTTTATGCACCTGACATGACAATAATGAAATAATGCAAGTACACTCATTCAAAGAGCAGTGAACTTTTGATTCTTAAGAATATCTAGACATTGGAATTGGGAAAACACCTGCTAGCCTCAAGGTTATCACTTCACCTGGTTCAGTGTCACTGTGTGTGCGTGGCAGCACCTTTTAATATTTAAATGTTAAAAGGTCTTGCCCAAGTGTGTGACACAGAGAGCAGATGAGAGGACAGAAGAGGCGTGACCAGAAATGACAGCAAAAAATTTTTCTTCTGTTCATTCAGCTTGAGCGCTGTGCATAGAAAACACTTGTAAGTCTAATAATGATCAGGAAAACTCTGTTTATTCTGGCATCATGTTGAAAAGTATCTTACCATGTGTGGACACAACAATGATCATTTTTGCTGACATCAGTAAGTCAATAATTATCATAACAGGCCTATACATATGAACTTTAGAAGATAGGTCAACAAAGACGCCTGAGAACTATTGAACAAGGCATTTGCTGTTGTGGCAAATGAGCGCAGACCGCACACACACTCCATTAAATTCAAACAAATGCGTGTCAGTGTGAGCGACACCATTGCCGTGTCAAAAAAAATCCTCTGTTGGACAGGAAGTCCTTATCAGAGGGACCACTACCATTAGAGCTGTTCCAACATGAACTTTTAATGGACCTGCCCCTCCCTCCTTCTAGTTTATTCATGAACACTGACCTTTACTGCACAGAGAGATGGAAACACAGATATACATGGATGGAGAACAAGACAGAGACGAGGCGAACTCACAGACGACAGAAATAGTAGCTACTAGTTCTAATAACTAAATAGCATCAAGTTTAAGTGAACACGTGCTGGAGTATTCAAGCTACAATTGCTAACTTGTAGAAAAATAACTTTTGTCTTACTTGCTGAGGCTATCAGTACATTCGCCACACAGAAGCACGAGACAGTTCCTCTTCCAACTCATAGTGCTTCTAATGGCATTTGCTGGAATCTACTGTGGCACATCAAAAACGACCAATCAGAGCCGTGGAGTCACTAACAAAGCTGTCAATCGTGTCAATCACTGTTCATGAACTACAGTGAAACTGTCAAACTAGGTAAAATGAATCAAGAATCTGTTCGTGTATTGCTTATTTCTCACCTCAAATGTTTTCAAAACATTTTAGTGTACTGTTTAGATGTAAAACTTTCTAACAAACTTTCTAAATTTGCAGCTGAACAGTGCAAAAAACAAAAAAAAAGAAAAAACAAAAGGTTCCTAACGACAGCTTTAAAGATGCTTTCTGGCAAAATCAACGTCCTGTCTTCTGAATGGTCAGCAGCAGGTCACACCTCAGATCCTCCTACCAGCCCATATTCAACAGGCTGCTGTCCTGCTATCCACCTGTAGTTTCTGTGGTTGCCATGGTCACACAGCAAGCTGCAGCAAGTTGAAAAAATTAAACCATCATAAACTCTGAATGCAGCGGCAAGTAGCTGTTTGCATTCACGAGAGCAGCGGCCGCCCTCCCTGTCCTTGCTGCCACTGCCAACCTTGGCACGCACGCCGTCTGAAAGCACCTAAAGTATCGCTCTTATTTACAGACGTCTCCTGCAACGACAGCTTTTCAAGCATAACGTATGGGCAAGTCTGACGGATGAGGACCTACACAAGGGTCATGACTACCAGCGAAAACTAATAAATTTAATAAAATTAATCTGAGCATGTCTCTCTTATTAGGTTCTGTTGAGAATGAATGCAGGTTGGCAGGCATTCCTCCCACCGCAGTAATTTGTAGATTAACTGGAAGGGACTTGTTTCCTTTTTTCTTGGGGAAGTGATTAGTCTTAGCTGATCAGTTTGGCGTTGCAGATACCATCACTTGCCAATATATTACAGACTCAAGCACACACAGGCACGCACGCAGTCACTATACAACGCCTCCTACACCACTTGTGCAAATTTATATTGATCATATATTATATCACCTACTTTAAAAGCACTGTAGAGACAGAGAACTTGCATCCTTATGCTGGCTCACTTGCCATAGGGAAAAAGCCAAGGGCACAAACAGGGTTTTGTTACAAGCTGAGCTGCAAAGTGACTGTACAGACACTTCAGCGTGAATATTAAACTCAAAAACATCCAAAAGAAAGTCTTTCTTGATACAAACAGATCACTTAAGTACACACCTCACTATTCATAAATGTGTCTTTTATAAAAAAAGAGAGCATCACAGACTGTGTGAGGAAGCATGACGAAGATAAAGAGCATTTTAACTCAAATCTTTCATCTTTACTGAATATCCACGCTCTGCCGTCAGTGAGACTTCAGACCATATCTCTGGCCACTAACACATTTTAGTCCTTTTCTCTTAAGGCCCTCTTTCCTGTTTTATGGCTCTAATAGGATCAATCAAGTGTAACTCAATCCTCGTCTCCAATCTCGTCCTTCCCCTCCCTTCTTTGTCAATGGTCTGGGGAAGCCCTATAATGTGGGCTGTGGTTTAATAAGATAATTTCATTATCAGTATCCCGATCAATTTCGGCTGGATTGGCACAAGGATGGAAATTGCAAGCGGCTGCAGGAAGCCGGAGGAGCTTCAACACAATTGTCCCCAGCCAATCATGTTCTCATTTCATGTTGCTAAGATTATTTCATAATCAGTATTCACTTTGGCTATTTGGAGCCCAGTCTGAATAAAGACAGGAAGATAGGGTCTTATCTTCCTTTCCTCTCTCAAGTCAGAATACAAAGTTTACAGCAGATACATGTAACGTGATGACTGATTTTTCAGGGCCACTCCCTTAAACTCCCTTTGGAGCATTAACAGTAAATTACTTGGGCAACGTTTCAGGCACTGCTTGTGACTTTTACTATTCACACATGCACTACATTCACGAGCATTTTCGTCTTCCGCCTTTTCCCACATGACATGGCAACGCAAGAATAAATAGGGCGTAGGACGGTCCAGCAGATGGTTGTAATGCAACACTTATACAGTAGACGCCAACCGCCATAAAACTCAAAAAAAAGAAAATAGGGCAAAGCTGGATGTATGTGAAAACGACAAAGAATCATGTAGAATTACTACAGCATCTTCAACTGTTCCAGACAGCTGACTGTGAATTTCACCCTCTGCACAGAATGAGAGCACTTCCTTGTGTCACTTCTTCAACTTCTCACTATGGCAACATTAGCTGCTCTGTTTCAAAAATGTTAGGCTGAAAAAAAGTGCACGCAGGCTGAAATTCAACTGTGCTGTTCTGTCTGGAGATGCAGTGACTTTAATCTGTGGTGAGTAAAAAAAAGTAAACGTTAAATTATACATGTAATCTGCTAAACTATGAGTGGGGCAAAAATTCTGCTAGCCGCTAGGTGAAGTTTTGCAGTGTAAAAGAGCTTCAACTAATAATGTATGCCATGCAAAAAAAACAATTGTTTTGTCTATGAACCTTGACAGTTATGATGGAGCTGAATTTTATACTTTTGTTAAATGATCTTGTTGTTAATCTGTGTTTTATGGCTGTTGGGAGAAGTTTGTCTTCAGAGCTTTAAGCCAGACAACCCTGACATTTCAGGTAAAAGTTTGGGGTTAAAATGAAAAGATTCGTTCCAGAAAGGGCTTTATGGCAGAAAGCAGGTTAACTCCCATGTGCTGTTTTATTTTATGGCCAAAAGCAAAAATGAACGACTGTGTTGAATGAGCACATTGTATCGTTTCTTATCGATCACAGACCCCTGAAATGATATCAAATTAAAATCATATCATAACAGATTTTGTGATATCAGCAAGTATTGTATTTTTGTCCAAAGAATTGCTATAATATCGTATTGAGATCAAAGTAGTCATAAAAGTCTTAATAACAAGACATGGGGAACTTCTGGGTCCTGAGGACCTGCAGCATTTATTTGTGCACAAGCTGCAAACTCTCCTGTACATTCACTGCTGCTTGAGAATTTACCACTGAAACTTTCTTCCCTGCCCCACTCACTCACTTGTCTGCTTTCACCGCATTCACTGTCTCTTTCGCTCCACCACACACTCCCTACGCACACACACAAACACTCCACTCAGCAGCAGAGTCTTGTGATTGGTTTGCTCGCTCTGTCTTTCATCAGATGGATGTAACCCTTTTCATGCTTGTCCCTGAAATGTTACAGCCTTAATTCAAGACATAGCTGTACTGGCACTTTACCTGAAATGTTTCAAAATTGGCAGTACAGATTTCCTTGAATATCAATCCCTGCTCCCGTTCGCACATGACCCCATGCAGGAAATGTCCTGAAATCCTGAACATTTCAGGGGACAACATGTGTGAAAATGACCAAGTGTAAGAATGACTCTCATTAGCCCCTTTTACACTGCCAGATTTTCGGCGAATGTTGGGCCGCTTTGCAGGCAAGCTGCGAGCGTTTAGACACACAGAGCCGGATTGGCGAGTTGATCCGAGGTGCCCAATTTTCCCGCTGCCTAGGGGTAAACATATTGGCGGAAGCTTTTTGGTTTAAAAAGAACGAGGCGCACTTCCGCCACGGAAAGGCTGTTGATGACTTGTGGGAGGAGCTGTTGATGACGCCGCACGTGCAACCCACTGGCAGTGGACTAACAGGAAACAGCTGATAGCAGGAATGAGCAGCTAGTAGCAAAAAGGGAATGCAAACCTCAAAGACACTGTAAAGATGAGCAACTGGGGAGACAAGGAATTGCGCGCCCTCCTTGCCCTCGCAAACGAAGAAGCCATTAACCGTCAAATGACGGCAACGGGGAAGGATGGGCCAACTTATGAGAGAATCGCCGAAGGACTGACCAGCCGCAGCTTCCCTCTGAGTACGTCACTGTTTACGTCACACGTTGAGCTACACGTTTTGTTACTTGCTCACGCCCCCCATTGCCCCGAAAAAGGCACATTCTGTATGAACAAAAGTAGGCAGGCAGTTTTGTTTTTATACTGCTAATGCTGAACGAAGACTGATTAGGCTTTCCTGCAAATTTGCACAATTCCTATTTAAAAAGGGCTTATGTGACTCTTGAAAACCTCTGCCGAGCTTCACTAACAGAATGCTACTGCAACTAACCTTCATTAATAAACTCACTTAAGGGGTCTAGCAGTGGTAGCATTCTTGTCTGATATGAGACAGAACTGTCAATTTGTTTCACTTTGTTCAGAAACAGTCAACTCAAACTCTGGAGCGGGCCGATTCAAAGGTCTGGACCCAGGCAAGTAGCATTCTGCAGCTAAGTTACTCCCTTGGTCAACCTCTTTCCTCTGAGTCCTGAACCTCAACTCAGGGTGTCTGTAAATACAGAGTACAGATGTGACCAGTGCTCTCTTACTCCCAAATTGACTGTAAACTTGTAAATTGAACTGCTGATGACAAGAAAAATGTTGAACTGATGAATCCCAGTAACGACTGTACCAAAGCAGTGACAGACTCGCTGTGTTGGAGGTGTAGCTGTGAGGCAAATTGTGATTTGTGATATTGGGCTTTATAAATAAAATTGATTGATTGATTAATGTCATGACAAGATTTGTCGGGCAATAACCAACCAGGAGGAACACTGAGTGTAAATTATATGGTGACCAAATCCCCCAAAATGAGTCCCACGTAAAACCCTTCTGACAAACTCCAGCACAAGTTGTATCCACCCATCAGCAACGGACAGCATGAAGCATCGATTGCTGCACAGTCAGTTTTTGCTGCACAGCTTTATTGCCATGTGCTACAGATCCCTTATGTTACTGCCACATAGCATGGCAGCTGTTACAGCCACAGGGATAAAAAGAACGAAAATGGTACTTAAGAGCAGTTTTCTAAGCCACGTTTGGGTCACCTGAAAACACTGATGCAATATCCAGCCATAAAATTAAAAACATCTTACAAGGGCCTGAACACAATTACTAGTGTTTCACAGACCTGACAAAAAAAACACAAAACATGCCATACAAGTATACACAAATGTGTGTGTATACCCACACATCCACACACACACACACACACCATATGTGTAGAAGGCATTACTGTGGTTGAGTCACCTCTTGTTATGCTACTTTTTTTTGGGCCAAATTTAATCCAAAGTGTAAACGACTTCTTTGTACATATAGAGTGCACATAGAACAATGAAAAATCACATTAGTGTTCATGAAAAATCTTTAAATGTTCAAACACTGCCACGTCATTGCAGGGTTATCTTATTAATGCATTACATTTCTAAGGTATTATTGTTGTTAAGTTTAGCCCCTGTGTATGTGTCACTCTATAAACCTTTTTTCATTTCATAAATTGAGAAATAAACATTGGCATTGTCATGTCAGAGTAGGTGCAGTCTGTTCTGAAATGAATTAAGAGGTCTCTGATGAAGTGTAATTGAGGCATTATTCCTTTGAGAGGTTGAAAGAGGAAACAAACATTTAGCCGCAGAGAAAATCAATCAGACTACTTCAAATTTGCTATCTACAAATTATCTGATGGGATTCTCAAGCCGGGGCAATGTAAAAAGCTCTTCTGTGTTTTACTCGTACTTTGGTTGAGTGTGTGTGTGTGTGTGTGTGTGTGTGTGTGTGTGTGTGTGTGTGTGCCCTGCTGACATCCAATTTTATCTTCCACACAGGGTGCCTCTCACAGAAGTACACACATACAGATTTCACAAACTTTGCTACCTCATGCAGTTCTGCTGTGCTGGAGAGTCAGCCAAATGATAGTAGGACACTAATGAGGTTGCTGGCAGATCATGGTTTGACCTACTGTGTCAGTATGAAAGGTATGCCGAACTTTTTACAGCTTTGAGTTGCTTAGTTAAGTTATAGAGTAGGAGACATGTAAACCCAACCCTGCCCCTGACTATATTTTCTTCAACAGAACATTAAGTAACGCACAAAGTTTTTTTTTAATCTCCACTGGCCAGGAAAGCACTCAAATCCAATCTACATCTTCTCCGCCCTGAATTATACACCAAACTTTAGATTAATGAATGCAACATCATGAAAAAGTGGCTCTACATTGGCGAGAGGGTAAAAGCATAAAGAGATAAAGTGCCAAAGGGTGCCAGAGCTTAACAAAGCAGGCATCGGCTACAGCAGTGATTTCCGGTGTTATTTCAAATGACTGGGCTGCACCATCAAGATGAGTTATCTCATCTTGATTTCTGGGAAGTTGAGGCAATTGCCTCGCCAGGAAAGGCTGTATAGCTCTGGAGAGTGGAAGCTATGTCCCTCTTCCAACTGCTGGGACTGATATGCCAAAAACTAACTGATAAATACCCTGAAAAACCTTTGTTCTAAATGTAACTGAAAAGTTGGATTCTCGATTACCTCACATGTATGGCAAAGAGAGGTGATGGGAACTTACTTTCTCAGATGCTCGTGCTCCTTTAGAAACAGCTCTGTTCTTCTGTTGTTGACCCCAGAGCCACTCTTGTATGTCCTGAGAAGAGCATGCAGATACACTGGTTAAAACAACAGTCACTTTGACTAGTCACAAATCTATTTGTGTAATGCGACACAACGCATGAAAACAGTGAGAGAATGGCATTTTTCACAACCTCAAAAAGATCCAAATCTCGCTATCTTTGGTTTGGATCCTGACAGACCGAGGTGACAGTTAACTGACAGTCGACAGCCTTGAGCCCGACCATCGGCTGTAGCTTTTGCAGTTTGTCTGGCACTAATGATTCTCGTCTGTTCCTATCAGCGGCTGTAGGAATCAGTCACTCAGAGAAAGTGCTATCTGAATGGCAACCCATTTAGTTTTTCATCACCACCACCACTTTTTCTTTTCCTCATCCACAGCCAAAACACGGCAGTGTGAAAAGAGTTTGCTAGTTGCAAAATGAGATTAGTCTCTGTCTGCACAAGCTCTTTGAAGTCACTCATTCCACTCAACATTGGGGACCTATCAGCACGGTACAAGACGTTGCTCACCTCAATGGTGTGGCGGAGCTTTGCTGGTTTGCACAAACACCAAACACACGTGACCTACAGCTCTTTATCTAACTAGCTCACAGGGGCTACCTATTCTATCACAATCCATTGCAATATTTACTCTGATCCACTGACAAAAAACACGAGCAGGACAGCTGTGTAGCAGTTGGCGCCAATACCACTGCATTTACGGCTTTACAGTAAAAGCTGTCTTGTGGTTCACCAATGGAAAGCTTTTAATGTGAAGCAAGCAGCAGCAGGAAATATTTGGTTAGCATTAACAGTGACTTAACACAACATATACAGCACCAGTAGAGCTGATCAGAGATGGTTGGCTGAATGCGGGGACGGGGTGGCACAGTAGGAGTGGAACCAAAACCTTACATTACACAGGAGCTCCTACCAAACTAAAGGTTGGAGGGGCAGAGATGGTCATCCTGTTACAAAGCTGGGCCATATATAGTGAGCCATCCTGGTTCTCCACTGCTATAGCAGCAATGAAAATGTGACAGCTCTGCGTGCCACAACACAGCTTAGAACACCATACTCGGCAGAGGGAGAGGGCCAGAGGAGCTGCTTGGCCTGACCTCCTCCTCGACAATGGGTCAGCGTTAGTGGAAGTCTAGAACTGTGTACAATTCTTATTATTATCTATGTAAGACTCCACTGATTCCATGCACATGCTGATAGCACCAGGCAACCTCAGGTTAATAAAGGAGCAGAAATGAAGTGGAGTCCATTACTAGGCTATCTGGTAGCAAAGCAGTCAAAGTTAATGGATGGGTTGTTGTAACTAATCACAAAGCAAACACGTCACACCCATTTTCCTTTGCCTGATGCAACTCCAGCTATCAGCATCCCTGAGCAACTGACACCCAGCCCCACCCTCCCATTGGGCGACAACAAGATAAAGAGCAGGGGAGGAGGGGGAACTGTGAAACAGAAGAGTACGCACACACACATATATATATACACACCATAAACATCCTACCCCACCCAGCCCGCTATGAGCAGCCCGAGAACAAATGTGCCTACTTCATCCCCAGTGCGCCATCCAATGCCGCTGAATGGAAGTACTATATTCAGTGCACACACAACACGCTCCACAGTGGCTGAGCCCAATCTGGCCACCCCACCAGCGGAGCCGATGCCTTTGTGGGGCTAGAATTGCCTGTGCTGACGGCCAGCTTCATCACTCCAGCAAGGCTTTTTAAAAGGGCACAGGTGTAAATCACAAGCGAGCTGTCATTGTTGTTGCTGACATTTAGAATCGAGGCAGGAGACAAGGAAGCGTTCTGAGGTCTGAGCTCAGCTATGCTCCATTCTATAGTTATGAATGGTGCAGCTGTGTGTGTGTGTGCGTGCATGAGAATGTTTTGCTGACAAAGCCTGCAAGCACACTCAGAGATATTGACACATTTTCGACAAAATGTCATATTGTTCATGTGGTTGCTTAAATGAGTCAGTGTGCACTATTTCTTTTAATCAGTGTGGTTCTTTTGTGTGTGTGTGTGTGTGTGTGTGTGTGTACTGCAAACAACCCGAATACACATAGGAATCTACAGTTAACAGCGTCCTGGCCAGGTTTACTCTGTGGCCAAGATCTCTACTGCCCTCTACCTGACAAAAGGGACAAAAGGCTCAGCTGCAGCAGAGACAGCCATCGCTTTATCTAGGACACGAATGCCCACACGTTTCAGGATGAATTGACCTTAATGTTTTGCTTTCCTGACACAACTAAATTTGCTATATTACATTAAAAAGCTTTAAAACCGTAACTAATAAAACTCACACAGACAACATTAGGTTCTTATTGTGATGCAACTTCTGAACTAGGCTGCTGTAGCCAAGAAGAAAACAAGATTTGGTTTGATAAAATCAGAAAATGTTGTGCGTCTCTGTGATGAGGAAGAAACGGTATTGTAGTTTTTACTTTTCTCACTGCAATTCTTTACTGTTGCAGACAGCAATACTGAGTAAACTTGGATAAAACTGTGATCATTGATTTTCTCTGTGCACACCTCTGATAAGATTAGAGGAAAAGTGTGTTAGTGAAGCTCACCGTTTTATTACTCCTCACAAGCTGCATAACAGTCAAGGCAGTTCAACGGATCAAGACTTGAAAAATAATAAGCTAGCTTCCCAGCTGTCGAGGATTGACTGCTCTCGTATATTCTCCGGTCCTACTTAATCACTTTCCCATGTCCCACCAGCAAAGGTCAATGATAGGGAGGTTGGGGGAAAACAACTCTTTGAAAGAGATTGTCTCATGTAACGCATGACTCGACATCTCATTGCAATGCGCTGCAGCAGCCACTGTTGTAATTCCCCTACCTGTGAGATCAGACGGTTCCCTCATTAGCAGCCCCTGGGCACATTAGTCATCGTTAGGCTGAGCAATGGGTCAACGAGACTGGCTCATTTCTATGCATTAGATTCATCAGCACTGAGCCCATTAGGAGGGTCAGTGGCACTCCTTAAGTAATGTGCTTTAATGAGAAGATTGAGAGAACTGTTGCATGTAGTGCTGACCCTGTGGGGTGGTACTGACTGAGCAGATACACAGTTAAAATGTGATTGCTCAGGTACATCGTGACTTCAAATTATCAATAAACAATAATGGCTGGGTGGTGCATTGATCAAAGTAGTCTGAAAAAAGTTAACTAAAAGAATAAAATTATTTGACCGGGGGAAGGGGACGCCATCTCCCTGGTTAGCAAAATGACCAAAAAGTATCCCCTTTGTTAACCTGCTATTGCTCTCCATCCACATCCAGACCCAGACAGTGTTGGAAAGAGGAGATTCTTAGATTTGTGATTATACCAAAACATGTCACATAACATAATGACTGTCACAGAACCATCGTGTTGAGAAAAAGTCCTTCAAAGTGGCTGCAAAGATACATGACAGAGTCCACTGGTCTTCTAAACTGGGAGCGCATGCTGTATTCGAGGGGCTGTCTGGGAGTGAAAAATACAGAGAGGCTCAGGGACACTTTTATTTTGTAGCAAACAAGGTAACAAAAGCAAGCATACCCAACTACAACACAGTAAAGGAAGAAAAGAAAATATGTAAATTTAGATTCATTTTTTGTGGAAGGCCCTTTTGATTATTTTGATTGCTACACCCTTAAGGACTAAATGAATATGGATAATTTAAGACTGGACAAATATTTGGACTTTAGGACCAGTCAGGGAGTCAGCACTTTTTTTATTTCTCTCTTGTCCACCATGCCTGTAAATCTGAATGATTTATACTTTGGTGCTCATGGTTTCCATAAATTGACTTGTGAAGAATTCAACCAAGCTAATGATGTATAGCAAGTCCATATTGACAGAAGTTTAAATATTCAAAGTTATATTTTGACGTGATGCTAAGCCACATAGAACTAGCTCAGCGGCTAACCAGTGGGTTTTTAAAAGTTTTAATATTCTGAAAGTCAAGACTGTGTTTATTTGAAATCAGGTGAAAACCCACTGTCCCAGACCGAGCAGCTACCTCCAGGGCTGAATACTTAAGCAATGAAGAAAGACAACACGCACTCTCAAAAAAGAAGAAAAAAGTCTGGAGGTGCTCGGCAACAGAACAACAGTATAAACAAGAAAAAGCCAGCAACACTCGGTGTTGTCTTCCTCAGTGTGTGACAAGACTTGACTGGTCTTGTCACACACTGAGGAAGACACTTGTCGAAACCGGTCTGTGTGTTCAACCGTCTGTACCAGTGAGGTATTAAAAGTTGCCAACAAAGGACACCGAGCGTTGCTGGCTTTTTCTTGTTTATACTGAATACTTAAGCAAAAATTCAAGTGCACAAAAAATGCAGTTCTGTGAACGTTCTCTTGAAGCTGGCTCCAGAAGCCAATAAATACCCATAGACCCCCATGTTAAAATGCCCAACTTTACAGCAGAAATAAATATGCTTACAGCCTGGTACAAAGAACGGTTTTGGTTGCTATTGCTAGTTTTAACATTCATGACATATACAGGGGTGAATTCTTTTTTTATAACTCACTCGTCCACATTTTATTAAGGCATAAGATTACACATATGCAAGGGTGGGCCGCTTAGAGTGACCAGCTGTCTAATGACAGTGTCCTCAGTAGGGCTGACCCAAAAAATTGGAAGCTTTGGGGCGTCGGTGGCTTGGTGGTGGAGCGGGAGCCCCATGTGCAGGGCTGTTGCCGCAGCAGCCCAGGTTCGGCTCCAGCCTGTGGCCCTTTGCTGCATGTCCTTCCCTCTCTCTCTCTCCCCCCTTCACGCTTGAGCTGTCCTATCAATTAAAGGCTAAAACGCCCAAAAAATATCTTTAACAAAAAAAATAAAATAAAATCAAAGCATCGAAGCTTCATTCAATGGCACGGGATTCGAAAAAAAAAAGGAATATTCTGCCTTTTATTTTCCTTCTGTTTTTTGGGGGGACCTTGAACGCAACACTAACCCCATTAGGCCGAGTAAAGAACTCATCTGGTCTGATTGTTGCATGAATTGCCTAAAAAAAGTTTCACAGTAAATCAGAGAACAGGGATATTATTATTGCCACGGGTTATCTGAAATGGGCAAAGGTATTCTTTACTTGTGAGTTAAGGGAGAATAGCTATCATGTAATTAAAAAAGAAAACATCTCCAACAAAGAAATAGCAAGCCCGACGTGCAATGAATGGAGACCTATTATCCTGCTTGAACACAGACGACTAAATTCTTTCAACAATGTGACTCAAAATAATGATAAATTAGATTTTATTGATGCTGATGGTGACATTTTCCACTGGTCTGCTGCGCTCCAAGCCTGGTGTCAGTGAC
The DNA here is from genome assembly GCF_011397635.1 of Epinephelus fuscoguttatus. Lineage (NCBI taxonomy): Eukaryota > Metazoa > Chordata > Actinopteri > Perciformes > Serranidae > Epinephelus > Epinephelus fuscoguttatus. Next base: position 19,973,440 of record NC_064756.1, read on the forward strand.
ACATGCTGCTCTCAGTCGCGCATCTGTCTGCTTGCGCTGCAGTGCGCGCCAAGGCTTTTAATTTTTAGTGTTAAATCAAAAGTTAAACACTACTTATCAGTAACCACAAGTGTTTTTTCGTCTGTGAATATTTTTATCTTTATTCTAGGGTTGCAAGAAACTACCTTTTCACCATAATTTTTAAGTTATTAACTTTTTTGGACTTATTTTTCGCTCACCCACCCCGGTTATTGAAGGCTTCGATTTAAAATCGTTCTGAGCTCCGAAGCTTCGACTTTCCAAAATGAAGTTGAAGGTCAGCCCTAGTCCTCGGTCTCAGTCAGACCCACTCCTCTACAGCTCCAACCTGTTGCTCAAATATGGTCACTCCTGGCTCCAAAAAAATCAAGATGGCAACAGCCAAAATGCCATACTTGAGGCTTAAAAACAGGAATCCACGAACCAATGGGTGACGTCACAGTAGCTACGTCCATCATTTTTACAGTCATGTAATGGATCCTGCCTTGTTACGATAATGTTAAGACTTTAATTCATAACTTCAGGAAGAATATAAAAGGAATTGAGTCAATCCCACCTGTTTAAAAATCAATGAATCACCTACAGTGTACATCCCCCACATCCAATACAAGTCTGTGATTACACTGATACAACATTTTTCTGGTAAAAACCAAGAGTTAAGGAAATCTAATTATTTAGTAATATGAGGACTGACACCCATGCTTTTAAATGGGTTAATGTGCGAGAGCTTAATGAGAAAGAGTTATGATATAAAGTGACTGTGAAGCCTTTGGAACAGGTATGACTGTATGAGGCATCTGCAGATGATCTGCATACAAGATAGATGGAAAGGGATCAATAGGAATCCTGCAGTGCTCACCGTATGCTCACTACTGTGTCTTACAGATCAATAAGCCATTACCAAAAAAAAAAAAAAAAAAAAAAAAGAAAGCCAAAAGAGTCATGGTCTGGGGGAGCCTCCATCTCATTTCAATACACTCACTCACGACTGAGCCAATCTGAGCAGAGGACACACTTTCTCAATACAAGGCCAAAGAGACCATAAATCTTCTTAGGTTTTAATGGCCAACATTTTTCAAGAGCGTGCCAAGTGGAAGTCAAGGTTCAACTATCCCTCTAAGGAATATAAGGTCTACAACTTAGAGGTACTGTGAATAATGCTTGGCAGTTTTTATTCCTGTACAGCCGCTAAGACCAAACACAAGCGATGCATCACATGACAATATTATTTGTTTTGTATGCAATGCCAGCACCAGTTTTATGTGAGTGAGACAGTATGTGTGTTGACTTTGAACACCTTCACCAGTCAATACATTTAATGAGTTATCAATAGTTCTGTGTGATGAAACTGCATTTAGAGTGTGAGCAATAAACTACAGAGCCCACATTCCCATAACTGTGGACACATGCTGGTGTATTAGCTGTATGGTCAAATGAATTAAAAGGTGGTGTGACAGGGTACTCACTCAATGTCTTTCCTGACGGACCCCAGCAGGTCCTCCCTTTCTCGGATGGCCAAGAAGTTGCCTTTGGTCTTGTGGAATTCATGCGTGTAATCCTGCGTGGAAAACAAATCAAAGTGAGAATGAAGAAGGCATGGAGGCAGAACGAACGGTGAACACAGAGAAGGAAAAAATGGAAACAGTGAGGCATGTGTGCTTCATAAAATAGTTTGTAGAGTGGAATACATAAAAAGTATAGAAAACATAAGCAAGAAGAAGAAAGGAAAACTAATATGGAAAATGAGAAGCAAACCTGTAGGATATCTCTGTGTCTCTGGAGCGTGTGCATGAGCGCAGCATTGAGAGAAGCGGTACTCGGGGCGTTGGTGTACTCTGCCATCTTGTCATTCACTGCAGTCAGCTGAAAGAGATGGAAAATGAATGGATTGACAGATGGATGGAAAAGACGTCAGTGACACCAGGAGATCAGCAGATAAGGTTAGGACCCACAAAGCATCCCAATATGACATGAGGCATATGGAAAACATGGTAACACACATAGAACGTGTAAATTGGAGGATGAACACTTTATATCAAAGGGGTGTTTTTCATATAACCAAATGATGCAACATACATGTCTGGCAAGTCACTATCTGTCACCAAGTGAATTAACACAGTGGTGATTAAGCCTACTGATGAAAGCCTTTGCATTTGCAGTATTACAAAGTGGGTGTCTGGGACGACATCCCCGGGGAAAATGCACAAGCAGCGTACAGTAAGCGGCACGTTTTCCATCACCCAGCAGCGATCGGTCTGCCAGAGAGGGCAGGCGGAGCTACAGCAACAGACTTGCTCTTCAATTCACCTATGTGTGAAGCAGCGCTCTGCTAACGTTTTGAGTAAACGATTACTTTCACCGAACAAAAAAACAGCAAGGAGATGACTAGACGATGAAACCTTAAAAAACAAGTGCAAATCCACAGAGAAAGAAACAAATTTGACATTCAAAAGAAAGCATACATATGACACTGTTTGGATCTGTGGAAAATGGGATCCAAAAATACATCTGCAATTAAGGCTTATCACCATAGCTGCCACCAAAGAGAATAAAACAAAGATCTTCGAGATTGTAACTTTAAATCTTTAAGTTGAACTAAGTCAAATGCATTAAAGCACCCTGGGGTCCAGTGCAAACCATGTGAAGAATTAAAGCCTGCAGTGGGCTCTTTCCTTGATGAAAGACAAGACCCACGGCATAAATCCAGTGCTGTTCTTATTACAGTCTTTTTGTTGGCCTTTCACGGGCCACTGGCCCATGAGAATTTACTTACCTTGGCCAGCAGCTGTTCAATCTCCACTGACATGGTGTCAAACATCCTGTCTTGGGTGGAGTTGTTTAGCAGCGGGGTGGTGTCTGACCTTGAGAGGGGAAAACAAAGAGTGGAGGACAAGTTGTTCGTGCTTGTTTTAAAAAGGTTGCAAAAGGAAATCTTTTACAGAATTCTCATGTTTAAAAATATACTGATATTGATTTGAACCGTTTCATTGATTACATGATACACTGACGAAATTAAACGTTACACTTAGCAGCAAAACCTTATAATAAAGGAACAATGCCTCTTGAATCTTGAGCACTTAGGTTCAAAGTGTATAAACTGTGTGAACATTTTCAGCTTGAAATGAATGTGCATCCAAAAAGAAACAAATGCTGAATTAGATAATACTCACAAGCTTTATTCACTTTAATTAGAACTATTCAGGTGAACTGTTTTAATAACATGACCCACATGGCAACCAAAGCAAGCATGACCTACAACATTCCTCTGGGGAAAATACACTGATTCCCCCCATACACCATTTTTGTTAGATATATTACATGGGTAGTTGTGGGTTTCTTAGCAAGTGATAGTAAATGTCCTATTTAAGATGCATATTTGTACACTAATTGTTGCATGGGGAATCAAACCAGCACCACTTGGCAACACAGAATCTTTACATTTGACTGTTTCTAGCCAGGGGGTTAGTGGGGGGGGTTAGCCCTCTTATCGGTTAAAGGTCCAATGTGTAAGATTAAGAGGCACCTATTGGCAGAAATGGTATAAAACATTCATAACTATATATATATATATATATATATATATATGTATGTATGTATGTATGTATATATATATATATATATATATATGTATGTATATATGTATGTATGTATGTATGTATATATATATATTGTTTATATCTACAGACGGGTTACAGTAGAAACAACATGGCCAGAATGGACAAATCAAATCAAACACTGGCTGTAGACAGGGCCATCTGGGTTTTCACATCAGCCACCGTAGTTCTCCTATACATGCTTAACTGCTTAATTAAAATGACTTAAAATATTTTGAGATGCAACTAACACTTATTTTTGTTATCAATTACTCACACAATTATTTTTTTTGATTAATGATTTAGTCTTTAAAGGGTCAAAAAATTGCAAAATGCCCATTACTTATACCACAACCTGAGGTGACATCTTAACATTCATTGTTTTATCCAACCCTGATATACTATCTAATAATGTGTAGTTTGCTTTTATACCGTAAAACTTCAATTAGTAGCCGGGTTACTATTTGCATAAATCACTGAACTCAACAGGCCTATATTTGGGACAGGCGTCTACATGGGACAGGCCTTTAATATATTTTAAACAAAACTGTTGCTCAGCAAAGATGGGAAATATGATCAAATTGTTTATTTAAACCAGTATGAATATTACTTGTATAAAGCTTAGACTTCAAATAATATATCAGTTATGTGTTATGTTATGACACCTGTTTCACAGCCCCCGAGGATAACACCACTTTATCCTGTTAAAACAACATTCATAACTTGGATTAATTTTTATGAAAACACCTTTGATTCTTTTGATCAGTGCACCCTTACAGACTGAGTTATGAGGAATAGACACATAGTCTGACTTTATGACAGGGAGTGACCACTTGTTTGTCACCATGCTGGTAAATCTGAGTGACTTCGGGTTTTCTCTGGTGCCTATGGTTTCAGTAAAATGAAATCAACTGAGCTAATGATGTGTAGCATCTTCACATTGATAAACATTTATATTTGTATGTGCGATCTAAACAGCTCACTAATGTTAGCTCAGGTGGGTAGTCAACAAGTCGGTTTTATACATCCAAAGAACTTCTATAAAAGTGAACTGCTTGGCAACAGACCAGGCTTCTGATTGAGACAGGCCTTTATTTGTCAAAATGTGTGGCTATACCAGGCTAGTGAAAGGGACTGGGCGTTTAATTGGGACTAGGCTTTCAATGGAAGTTTAATAGTATATGACAAAGAAAAGCAGAAAAGTATTACATTTTTAGAAGCTAATAACTTGAGTATTAAAATAGTTGCACATTCATTTTCAATCAACTATTTGTCTCAACTCTGACATTACTATTTTACCCAACTCAACCTAACAATCCCAAACAGTTCAAATTAGTTCTTGCCTTGATTAAGTAGTAGTGTTCAGAGACAGTTTGACTTGCTATGTGTACTTAAAGTAGCTAGATAACTTTGCCTTAGGCCTACCCCTTCTCCCATAACCTGTATGACTGAGAATAATACACAGACATTTGCTGTGGGCGGCTGTCACTGTGCAGGTGTGACTGATCTTACGTGTCTCCTCCTCGACGTCCATCCCTTGAGCTGCTGTAGCTGGTGCACAGTTTACTGAAGGAGACCAACTTCAGGTCGAGTTCATTCTCCAACTGTCTGGCCTGCTTTCGCAGATCTATAACATGGGATCACACAAAGAATATTTTACCACTTACCAACGTGTCATTGCAGCTTGTTGCCAAGGCAAACAGTAAGGCTTTTAACTTGTACCACTGGAGTGAGCTGACATCAACACGTTTCTACTAATTAAATTATAATGTAATATGTGTAACAGCTGGCACAGCGGACTCCTGTGTCCAGTTGGTAAACCGTTTAGTGTGGCGACACAGATTTAACAGCTTAAGGAATAACGCTAATTTACATGGCGATGTGTTAGCTAGCTTGTTGCTGGCTTGTCGTTGTAGAGACACGTACATGTTTGAGCCACGGACACGCGCCGACAGTGACACTGGCAGGTGAATAGGTGATATTAAAGTAGAGTACTGGACGTTGCTTTACATTATCTTGTCTTTAATCGAGTCTAATTTGGCTCCCTTACCTTCCCAGTAGTTGCTGCCTCCTATTCCTGCCATCTTTGTTGTCCTGCGACATCACCAAGTTCCGGGTTGCGTCACGTGACAGCAGAAGACGTTCCACTGAGAAAACAATACCGGGTTTTTATCGCCCTCAGCTGAGCCTCTCAGGTAACACACATGTGCTAGACACAAGCTGAGAAACAGCGCCATCTAGAGGTCATTTGGGTCTTTACAATAAGTTTAAAGTAGTTTTTAAAAAGTTTTTATTTATTTTCTTTTATTTATTACGGAAGCGTATTGCATTCACTTGACAAATAAATTTTTTATTTTTCTGTTTTTCGGTGTAATTTTTTCTTCTTTTTGTGGTAATTTTGTTTCTGTTTTTTTGGTACTTTTTTTCTGGTTTTCGTGGTAATTTTGTTTCTTTTTTTTTCGTGGGTTTTTTTTGTTTTGAGGGGTATTTTTTCTGTTTTTCGGAGTATTTTTTTTTTCTGAGTTAAGAGAGCAATAGAACGGACGCTTTCATTCCTTTCTTGAGAGCTCGATATAATGGAAGCAAACATGACCCGCTTGTTTAGTTTAATCCAGTTTTACTTTGTTTTGGGTTTGAGACACTGGGAGATATTCTTGTCTTTAAGTCATATAGATGGTGTTATCATTAGTTTGTGGACTTTACACAGGCACCGGTCACTTGTAGGTGCCAGGTGGGAAAACAGAAAAAAACAAAAAAAATACCATGAAAAACAGGGAAAAAATTACACCAAAAAACAGAAAAATAAATAAATTACTCTGAAAAACAGAAAAAATTACTCAGAATAACAGGGCTTTTTTTTTTATTTGTCAAGTGAATGCAATACGCTTCCGTAATTTATCATAAGGAGAATGTACAGAACAAGTTGGAGAATACAAGTTAAAGGGTGAAAAAAATTAGCAGCAATGGTCGAAATGATACTACAGCACAAACATAAGCAAAAAAAGCAACAACAATTGAAAGGACAAACAATCAGGTAAACAAAAAAGAGCACAAGAGAACAAGTTTCATGTATTAGGCTACAGTTATGTTTTTAATTCACTGTGAAGTCTTGACCATGCAGATACATAGTGTGTTATATATGTATACTGTCTTATTATGAAATTTTGAATGTTACTTTTGTGTTTTTTTTGTACCCTGACTTTACCCTACCAGGCACAGGCCCAGTGGCCCAAAGTGACAGGGGGCCCCCTTGGCCATCAGCTGCAGTTTCACTGTATGTTATACAGTGATACTTTGTTGGAGCAATCCAGTTAGCAGCATATAAATGTTTACGCATGCACCAGCACCCTCACATATTCACCAGCACACACCCGCTCATCGCATCATTCTAACAATCACATACACACACATTCATATCTGTCTTTTTAAAATATATGACAGAATGAATAGAATGAAATTCTATCATGTGAGAGGACGGCCTGAGTGGATGTCACAAAGGTTTGGTAGGGGGATGCCGATGATCCTCTCAGCCGTCTTGACAACTCACTCCAGGTCTTTTTTTTTATCACTCAGAACAGCAGTATGTTATTATGCTCTTAATTGTGCAGTGGTAGAAGTGGATCAGAAGTTCCTGAGGAAGCTTGTTACATTTCAGGGTCCTCAGAAAGAACATCCTTTGCTGGGCTCTTTTGATGATGTGGGAGGTGTTCAGACTCCAGGTCAGACCCTCAGCTACGTGCACCCCCAGGGACCTAAAGCTCGCAACCCTCTCAACTTCTTAAATTAAAACGTCACTTAGATTAAAATGTAACAAGCAGTAAGAGACTTGAAATGACCACAGTAACCCCTTTCCACCAATGTGGAGCTGGTTCCATTCTGGTTCCCTCACTAAGTTTGAACTGTTGAAGCATTTCGACAAAAACTTAAGTACTTCAGAACCCAAAATGTTAGTTCTCAACTGGAACCAAAATAATGTGTTTTTTTCTTGACCTTAAGTGTGAACTGTGACAACATCAGTGGGCATGCCAGATTCTTCAGGTTGGGGAGAGAGGATGGAGTATTGCACTAACAGTCTTCTACATCTTCTTGTTATTAATACCATAGTTGGTCAGTGTTTGTTTTTTGGATAGAAACAAATCTTTTAGAGCAGAACAAAAGCTTGCCGGAAACCAATGCAATCCTCCATGTTGCTATTACTGGACTGGGTCCCATTCTCTTATAACCCGCCCATGACAGTAAACCCACCTATCAGCCAAAAAGCCATTGGAATACATAGAACAGAATACCCACCTCTTCTTTGCTAACCTGGCAGTACACCCACTTCATCAACTACCACTGCACCACTGTTTGACACCATTCAGAGAGATGTTAAAGGAGAAACCCAGGGTGACAATGTTAATATTGCATCATGTATAATGAGCAGTGAATATAACTCTGTAGTTTGTCAAAAGACTGTAACTGAACTGATCATTCTTTCATATTTTTTCAGTACTAATAGTATGGTAGGGTAGCACACACACTGTTGCCCATTTGGTCCAATAACGAGCATCCACATTTCATTCACGAATACTGAAAAATAAAAGGATGATCAAATGTTTCAAGATGATATAACCATGGTTAAAGCGTTTTGCTTTTATTTTACTTGTGCATTTTTGGCATCACATATACCCAATGTGGCCTCTCATTGTATCACCGACACTATATTGGTAAATGAGCTACACCTTCATGGCACTTCGTAGGACAAAATACTTTGCAATGCCTCTCTTTTACCCACGTGTACATACTCCTATATTGGCCATCAACTGCAATTTGAGGTTCAGTTGTTCAAGTACACTTTGACATGTAGAAAGGAGGAGCCGGGATCGAACAATTAAATGACAACCTGTTTGACCCTCTGTACCACAGCGTCACCCAAACTCCCCAGTTATTACAAACAGCACAATGCAACACAGACGCAGGAGAGACGCTGTGAGAGGTTTTATTTCATTGTGTCTCATGAGATCTTGTGCATGTTAGCATGTCATGATCACACAGAGGCTTTTATTAAACGTTTCGTGTGTAGATTCATGGTTAACACATATTGCGTTTATTTTCTCATTCACAATTGGCAAACATTATTTACAGCCGATTCTATTTCATATAAAATCTTCACACCAACACTGCGTGACCCTGACACACGCTCACCTCTCAGAATTCATACTCACACATTCACAGACACGGTATAAGAAAGGAAAAATAAAATACAAAACTGTCTCTCTACACAGAAATCAGGTTTAACTTAACTGATGACAGCTGCTTTTGTTAAAAGAAGGAGGAAAGAACATCTTCTTAAAGTGAGTGGAAATCAAGGCAAATTATTAAAGTGTGTGTATTTCTTCAAACATGATGAAAAACATGCACGGCATTCCTACTTTAAGAGCCATCTGATTTTAATGATCCAGTGCATCAGTTTTTATTCAGCTGGGAATGTCGACACATGGAGATTCAAAGCAAAGATAACCACAAGTTTGGTTTTTTGAAGTTCACCTCATACGCTAGAAGATGCTTCGAGTTCAATTTTATGCCATGTCAGACAGGATTAACAACAGTTTTTCTTCCTCTAATGACTCTTCAACTTACTGCTCCCCTGATTTGCGCATATACGCCATGTAAATGTTGCCGTACGATGACTTAAGAGCTTCTTAACAAAGGAGAGAAATGAAAAACGGCTTATTGTCGCATTATTGTCAAGGCAACCATGTCCCTTAACACTGGCTACTACAGGGTTCCCACACATTTTTACCAACGAGTTTAACTTTTCCATATTTTACAACATTTCCATGGCTTTAAATAGTTTGAAATAGCCTGGACACCTCTCTGACAACAAGTGATTTAAAGAAGGGCACAATCCCAAATGGGGTCTGCTCCTCTTTGGAGTTGTGTTACATTTGTCGTTGGATGCCTTAAATTATTAAACACCCACTACTACCTGCACTTCCACTAACAAGCTGCATGCACTGTGTATCATGTGATACTAGCAACATTTCAATGGTCACACAGTGCAGCACGAGATTTTAGTGTCAGACATTTTTGTTTTTATTTCCTAACTTGTCCAAGAATTTCACAACTGTGGGAACCCTGCAATTATATTTACGCACACATAGTTATGTACTGAGTAGCTTTAAACCTCTGTGTGACTTCAGTCCCAACTGAAACTCTCATTTGATTAATTTTTGCAGCTTTTAACCACAC